>NC_056729.1:432435553-432800553 GCF_019279795.1 Protopterus annectens | reverse complement strand
GTATGTCATTATTTAGTGACTTAAAACCTCAGTGATTTTCAGTGATTTGCCAGGTAACCACAAATGTTATGAGGAACAAACTAAAAATATAAGGCAAAAATCTACGTGAGCTGCAATTATGTCAGGCTATACAGTTCCTGTGAGAAAAAAGGAACCAACAATAGCAAAAACAAGTAGATAAGCAAAAAAGCACAATGATTCCAACACAGCACACCTTTAATAGCACCAAATCAAGGTAACCGCTTTCACAGATGTCCTCCATTTCATCAGACCATACAATAGTAAAACAACATAATGGTACAACTATTTAAATACTAAATAGCCAATGAAAATAGTATAGGCTAACAAGCAAATTTAACCCATTCATATCATGCTATCAGTAGACAATTACATATAAAAACATATAAGAAGAGTAAGAATCATTCTTACAATATTGTAAATGTAATAATACATAGAATCATAAAACCTGTTATAGATAAATAAAACTTCATGTGTCCCATATATAAACAAAGGTGACAAAAATAGGCATTATAGTAACTGAAGCAGGACTTGTTCTTAAGTATCTATATATAAAAATCTATATGTAAAAAAACACACTAGCATCTAGGTCAAATCAATGCCAAGAAATGGATTATACGCTTTCAGGCTGATAAGCCCCCAGGCCTGAATAGCAAAGTTTCGTTGAAACCATTTCGTAAAGCTAGAGCCCTCAAACATTGATCTGACCTAGATGCTAGTGTGTTTTTTTACATATAGATTTTTATATATAGATACTTAAGAACAAGTCCTGCTTCAGTTACTATAACATGTCTATTTTAGTCACCTTTGTTTATATATGGGACACATGAAGTTTTATTTATCTATAACAGGTTTTATGATTCTATGTATTATTACTTTTACAATATTGTAAGAATGATTCTTACTCTTTTTATATGTTTTTATATGTAATTGTCTACTGATAGCATGATATGAATGGGTTAAATGTGCTTGCTAGCCTATATTATTTTCATTGGCTATTTAGTATTTAAATAGTTGTACCATTATGTTGTTTTACTATTGTATGGTCTGATGAAGCGGAGGACATCCGTGAAAGCGTTTACCTTGGTTTGGTGTTATTAAAGGTGTGTTGTGTTGGAACCATTGTGCTTTTTTTTGCTTATATACAGTTCCTGTGCCTGTTTCCTACTTGTGGGTCTGTGAAGATCACTGATACCAGTGCATTGCTTGCTACTTCTCGAATAACACACCTATCCTGAGTAAGCCATTCAATCCCTAGCATGTAATATGGGAAAGGTCACGTCAAAAGTCAGTTATGCGTATATATTCCTGAACTGTATATCAGCCAATCTAACATATCCCCAAGGACAGGCATTTGCAGTATATATCTCTAAACCCTGAAGCTAGGTAGTGACACCAATACAGAATCACACCCTGGCACTGTGCAAATATACTAACAGGTACATATTGAATGCACTCAAAATGAATGTATGAATACGAATTATACACCTCTTCAGCTGGAAAGTCTCTCCATTCTCCTCCAGTACAGAAAGCTGATCTGCATAGTACCTCCCAAGCTGGAGAAAAGGTGTACAAAGCAGTCAGTCAAAAGGTACGTGACTCAAGCATCATGTAGACACAATATAAGAAAATGTAAAGAGCACTTATGTAGTCCAAAACCGTTTACAATACATCTGAGGTGTTCTTACTCTGGCTTCTTCTTCCCACCAGCTAAGATAGTCAGGATGACATGTTTTCAGGTCTCTGTAGTTGAACATGCACTGTTCAGAAGCGTATCAACTTTATACTGGGACCCTCATAAGACTCCCCAATCAGGATCTCCCAATTGTCCTTATGCAGCAAATAGAAGAATATTTTCTTTCTCTGCTGTACCACCTGTGAGCTCTGCCAGACTCAGTGCCTTTGGAAACCATGGCAATTCACCTGGTCGCATACCAGACCGCTATGGTAGACCTTTCATTGTCATTTCCATTGATTTTTTCTGCATATGTCATGCACGACATGGCAGCTTGTTGGTATGAACCATCACAGTGCCACCATTGTGTGGTACAGAAAATGATGGTGTGGCACTGTGGTGTTATGGTGTGAACACTAGTATGAAAAGTGTGTGTGTGTGCTAGTTGTCTAACTTTTTGATAAAAGTTTGCTGTTTAGTGTCAACATCAGATAAAAAAGTACACGACTTTCCTATCCCTGCAGGGATCATTGACTTTCCTATCCCTGCAGGGATCATTGACTCTTTCACACATGCTCAGTGCAACTCACAGGCAGCTGCTCATGTGATTGCACATAGTTGCGGGAGTCTTTTAGAGTGGTATGGTGCTTTACCATGATGAGTAAAAGCAGCCATTCAGAAACATTTATTAGTTACTGATGCATTAGCATAATTACACTAGAAGCTTCACAGTTATGCAATATAAACCCATGCAGCTGCAGTGGGGTCTTATCGCAGTACAGAAGACTGCAAACCAGCAACTTTCTAATCTTCTGGAAAGTGACAAAATCCATAAGTTAACTGAAGGGTATTTTTAAAGGTAAACACATAACCCAAAACCTGGCAGCACCTGCTATTATTACATAAAATGTTTGCTTTTAAACTGCACTTGGACTATGATAGTGTAAAATGCTTGTTTATGTTGTACCTTAGAAGATCAGTCAACAAACAAATGTGAGTGGTTTGTATTCTTCAGTGAACTGCTTTTATATAAACAACTACAAGTTTCTGTGTAGTAAGGCAACACAGTTTACAGCACATAGTAACATTTTTCTGTTTATAGGTTCATAGGTTCATAGGTAGGTACTAAGCTATTGGCTCTAGGGCCTATATAAGCCTAGCCAAAGGTACCCTGGCGTTCGCCCCCCAAAAAAATTATTTTCCTGTGCCACTGTCGAGCAGAGCCACAGAAGTGATCCCGGGATGAATTTCCTATCTCCCATCCAATCATCAAGATTTTTCTTGAACAGTGCTAATGAGGAGCTTTGTTTGATATAGATAGGTAGTTTGTTCCAGAGTATGGGAAGTCTCTGGGACAGGAATCTATCCCTCCAGCATGTTCTGTTTATTGTGGTGGTGACGAGGTTTAGGTCCCTAGAGCGTGTAGCTTGTAGGGATTGGGATTTCTTTAAGTGGAGCATGTCTAAAAGCTCTGGGTTTGACATAGCTTTGTGTGTTAGGCAGAGATTGCCTCTGAGTAGGCGATATGCAACGGAGTAAAGCTGCAGTTTTTTGAGATGGTCTGCATAGGGCATCTCTTTGAGGCCGGTAATCCTCTTTGTGAGGTATTTCTGTGGCCTTTCCAGTTGTTGTAGATGTCTTGTGAGGTACATACCAAAAGGGGCATTGTACTCTATAATGGGTCTAATGAGTGATGAGTAGAGGGGAACAATGACTTCTTTTTTCCTGGATGAGAAACCTTTTGTGATGAGGTGTGCCACATAGAAGGATTTCCTGACTACTGTGGCAATGTGATTATCAAAGGAGAGACTGCTGTCCACCTGTTTCCCAAGGTCTGTTATCACACTTTCGGTGTTAAGTAGACTACCACCTATGTGGTAGTTCATGGGTACTGAGTTTTTACCAAAAGGAATGACAATGCACTTTTTTGGCATTGAGCTTGAGGCCATGGCTTTGACACCAGACATCTGTCTCAGCAAGGCCCTTTTGTAGAATGTCCACATCTTTTGGAGTTTTGATTATGGCTCCTAGTTTGCAGTCATCTGTGAACTTCATTAGCCAAAGACCTTCTGTGTTGGCCTGTACTTTAGAAAAGTAGATACCAAACAGGAGAGGACTCAGGACTGAACCCTGTGGTACTCCACTTGTCACTGGTCTGAAGCTGGATTTGGAGTCTGCTACTTTTACAGTGTGGGTTCTGTCAGTGAGCCAGTTGGCAACCCATCTTGTAACATAGGGATTTATATCTAGTTTAGTGAGTTTATCTATAATTCCAGAGTGGGGGATGGTGTCAAAAGTCTTGGCGAGATCTAGAAAGGCTGTGTGAACCACCTTACCCTCATCTACGGCTTTGGTGACTGCTTCAAAGAAGTCTATCAGGTTTAGGAGAGATGATCTGCCTTTTACAAACCCGAACTGGGTGGGGTCCTGAGTTTGGAGATTACCAATGTCATTGTTAAGTTCCATGAATATACTCTCCATAGCCTTGCAGACCAGGCTCGTTAGGCTAATGGGGCAGTAGTTTCCGGGGTCTGTGGTGGCTCCCCCTTTGTGGAGTGGGATAACTGTCGCTGTGCGCCATTCAGTGGGCACATAGCCTGAGGTGAGGCTATGATTGAACATGGTACTTAGGTGGGGTGCCAGTTCGTTCTGTAGTTCATGTAGAACACAGCCTTGGATGTCGTCAGGTCCCATGGATGCTGTGTTCTTGGCTTTGGATAGTGTGTTTTTTACCTGTGCAGCCGTGATTACAGGAACTTTGCATTCTTCTGGTATAGAGATGGGCCCTTTAGGGGATGACAGAGGGGTAAAGTTAGCAATGAACCTATCTGCCAGGATGTTGGCAATATCCGTTGGTTCTGTATATTTAGTGCCATTGTGCTGTAACTCAGAGCAGATCTGAGTGTTGCCATTGAGATTATTGACAAAGCTATAGAATGCTTTGTGGTTGTCTTAAGAGTCAGTGGCGATTTTGTTTTCATAACTAGCTTTGGAGGATTTTATGAGAGATCTCAGCTTATTACTGAAGCTGACCAGGGAGTTTCTCTAATCATGGGATTTTACTCTTTTTTGCAACAGTTTCATTCTTCTGTTGTAGAGTTTATTTATGGCAGGGGACCACCAGATTGGCTTCCTTTATTTGGAGGATAGCATCTTAGTTCTTTTAGGGATTGCACGATCTATGAACTCATGTAAGTGCTTATAAAGTGCATTTGTATAGGATTCAGCAGTCATACCTCTATTGTCCGTAAGCATGGGTGTCGTGAAGTTTGCCACTTCTGTCTTAAGAATCATGAAGTTGGCTTTGAAGAAATTTTTTACTGTGGTTTCCCTAATGGGGGGTGGTGGAGGGGATGTGGATGTCTAGGGTGATTAGCTTATGGTCGGATCTGACCAACGAGGAATTGACCTCTGGTGTGGAGCACCGGTTGCCCATGTTGGTAATAACCAGGTCTAGGATATTGCTGCCCCTGGTGGGGGTGTGGATAAGTTGATCCATGGCATTGGAATATATGAATTCCAGAAAACGTTGAGCACAAAAGTTGGTACATGAGTAGTTTTCCCAGTTAATGGTAGGGTAGTTGAAATCGCCCATTACTAGGGTGTTAGGTTGTACCCTAATATTTTCCAGTGTATTAAGTAATGAGGAGTGAGAATCCTGGGCATGGTGGGGGATCTGTAGCAAGCTACAATTTGGATTGTGGTCTTGCCCAGAGTTAGGTGCACTTGGATAATCTAGGATGCATTATGCTAAGCAACTAGCCTGGAGATGTGGATATCCTTAATGAATATGGACACACCTCCACCTTTAGTGTTTCGGTCCAGGTTAGGTGGCCGAAAGGTGTGGTATGAATTATAGCCTGGTAATGCAGGGGTACTCTCTGGAGCCTTGAACCAGGTCTCTGTCACTGCACAGATGTCGATGTTCTCCATTTTAAGGAGTGCCTCGAGAGAGTGCATTTTGAGGTTTAGACTTCTAGCATTGAGTAGCAATACCCTCAGATTCTTCTTGCCTGTACCTGTTAGGGTGGTGAATTTGTCATTTGAACCTTGCCTAAAAAGGTACTATAGGGGTGGCTAGAGCCTTAGCCAGTATCAGGAATCCCAGGGGCGACAGGTGCAGGCCATCTCTGGCAAAGCATCGTGGCCTGTTGATCATGTCATCCCAGGCAGACAGATACTGGATCCCCTTAAAATGACACCAGAAGCTTAGCCAATTGTTGAAGTCAATCATTTTGTCCTTGTACTGTGGTATCATTCTGGGTAATGGCAGGATGCTACTCAGGGCTAGGGTCATACCTGCCTGGGCTACAAGATTGGACAGCTCCTCCATGTCCCTTTTCATGTAGTCCAAGGAGGTACGTCTCAGGTCATTCACACCAACATGGACAATGACAGAGTCATATTTGTACTTGTTGTGGAGTGACCTGAGTGCATGCATTATGTGGCGGATCCTGACACCCGACAGGCAGCTGACAGTAACTTTCTCCTTGTTTAGCCTGGTGCGTGGAACATCAGTGTGGCTGACTATAGAGTCACCTATGACTAGAGTGTTGGGTACGGTGTTATGCCTTATGGGCTGTGGTTGAGTGGCACACTGAGTTTGTGGGTTATGTGTCATTTGTGTTGTGTTGGGGGGTAGAGGTTGCTTGTGTTTCTGCTTTGGAGGTCCCTGTTGCTTGGGCAGGTTTTTACTGAGAGCCTCCGTGAATGTAGGTATGTGTTTTGTGTTTCTATGTGTGTGTTTTGGTGGTGTAGGTTTTGAGGGACTATGTGCTGAGTGTGTTGTGGTGCAAGTGTTTACCATCTCCTCTTGACTATCTAGTCCAGTCTTGGGTGAAGAGAGCTTTGCTTCCAGTTTGGCTATATAAGTGCATCTCTCATAGGTTGTAGTGTTGGGTGGTAGGAGGAGAGGGTTGTCTGTGTACATGAGGCAATTACTACATTGCCCCAGGATGCCCAGATTCATCAGGTAGACAGGAGAAAACATTGGGGGCTGACCCTTAGACATGCATGGATAGATGCTTATTTAAGTACTAGAAACTGTTTTCCTCTAGACAGTGAGGAAAGTTGAGTGCTGTAGTAATTTGACCTTATTTAGTGCTTTGCTTACAATAAGTTCTGAACAAGTGCTGAAACAAAAAACTGGCTAGTTCTAAAAAACAAAATTCAGCTAGAAGGCTTCCCTCCAACATAGAAAGGCTTGGGCCCTAGAAGCCTACAAATAGTCCTGGACACAGCAAATATATATCCAGGCTAGACTACCAACAGGAAAAGCAGGAAACAAGCTTAGAAAAAGTTTTTTTTTTTTTTAGTGGAAAGAGAGAAAGGAGTAGCAGAAAATAAGCTGATTGGCCTTCTCAAATGTTCTCCCTATACTGGGTAGAATGAGGTAATGACACTAGACTGGGAGGAGGGTCCCAGGTCAAATTTACACTAGGGGCGGGCAACTGCAAAGCCACCAACTATAAAAATACTATACCAACAGAGAGGGAGGGTGGGAAACAAACTGTAGAAATGTTTCTCACAGCTGAAAAGCAGCAGTGAGCCTTTAAATGAAAGTTTTAAACAGCTAAAGGAGCCTCTAGAAAAAAGAGTTTAACTGCAACAAGTTATCAGAAACAAACAACCCAACAGATGCTTAACAAAAGTGGACAATTTCCAGTTAATACCTCACACACAGTGAAACTAGCTAGAAAAATACACAGTACACAAAGTGCTATAAAAGGCAAAGAAATAAAGAACAAAATAAACAAAAAACAGGATACTTAATGTTATATATTATAGCTCCGAATTTGCTCAGTGTCCTTCATTCGATTAGCTCAGTGTGAAATGGCAGAACACTCACAACTGAACTTCTTAGGTAACAGAAAGTTGAAACCTGAGACAGCTTTTAAGAAAGAAATCTCAAAAGAACCAATGAAGTGTTTATTCAAGCTATAGTCCAGGTGACCTCAGTCAGCCAATGACCTCAAACAATTCTCTCTCACTGAAATTCCTGACGGCTTTGGCTAAACCAAGATGTCCCTGAATATGTGCTCAGACACACAGCCTCCACAAACACTAGGTCCAAATACAAGCCTGAATATGGAAATGCTACAAATATTCCCACTACTTAGAAACAAACTGCAGAAATATTTCTCACAGCTGAAAAACAGTAGTGAGCCTTTAAATGAAAGTTTTAAACAGGTAAAGGAGCCTCTAGACAAAAGAGTTTAACTGCAACAAGTTATCAGAAACAAACAACCCAACAGACGCTTAATAAAAGTGGACAATTTCCAGTTAATACCTCACACACAGTGAAACTAGCTAGAAAAATAGACAGTACACAAAGTGCTATCAATAACAAAGAAATAAAGAACAAAATTCAGACAACCCTCTCCTCCTTCCAACAAACTCTAATACATGTGAGAGATGCAGTTACACAGTCAAACTGGAGGCAGAGCTCTCTCAACCCAAGAGTGGCACAGTCATTCAGGAGGAAAAGGTAATCACCCGCACCATAAATCCAGTCTCACACAGACCTACTGCATCTGCATACCCAACACATAAACACACAAAAACATACTCGGAGGCTCTAAATAAAAATCTGCCTAAACAGCAAAGACCTCCTAAGCAGATATCCAATCAACAGACACCCCTCAACAGTACCCATGAATAATATATCTCACAAAATCAGTGTGCCTCACAGTCACAGCCCTTAAGGCCAAACAACACACCAGATACACTTGTTATAGGGGACTCTATTGTCAGGCACACTGACGTCCTGCTCACCAGACTGAACAAGGAGAAGGTCACTGTAAGCTGCCTGTTGGGTGCCAGGATCCGCCACATAACACAAGCACTCAGGTCACTCCAAAGCAAGTGAAAGTATGACTCCGTCATTGTCTATGCTGGTGTGAATGACCTGAGACGTACCTCCCTGGACTATATGAAAAGAGACATAGAGGAGCTCTCTGATCATGTAGCCCAGGCTGGTATGACCCTGACCTTGAGTAGCATCTTGCCCTCACCAAGAATGATGCTACAGTATAAAGACAAATTGATCAGTTTCAACAATTGGCTAAAGTATTGGTGTCATTCAAAGGGGATCCAGTGTCTGTCAGCCTGGGATGACATGCTCGACAAGCCACGTTGCTTCGCTAGGGACGGCTTGCACCTGTCACCCTTAGGCTTTCGTATACTGGCCAAGGCTCTTACCACCCCCATAGTGCCTTTTTTAGGCAAGGCTCAAAGGACAAACCCACTACCATAGACAACCCAAGGATAAAAAAACTAAAGGTAATGCTACTCAATGCCAGAAGTCTAAACCTCAAGATGCACGCACTCGAGACTCTCCTCAGTATGGAGAAAATCGATGTCTATGCAGTAACAGAAACCTGGTTCACGGCTCCTGAGCACACCCCAGCACTACCAGGTTATAACTCATACCATGCGTTTAGGCCCCAAAACTCGGACCAAAGCACAAAAGGAGGGGGAGTGTCTATATGCATCAAAGATACCTACACCTCTAGGTTAGTGGCACTGCACAAAGCATCGGAAACCATCCATGTGCAACTAACAGTGGGCAAAACTGCCTTTCAGTTTGTAGCCTGCTATAGAACACCCTCCCTATTACAGGAACCCCACTTGGCATTCCTGAGAACACTAGAGAATATGAATTTCTCTCCAAACACTATGTTTGTGGGTGACTTCAACTACCCAAACATTGACTGCGAAAACTACTCAAGCCCAAACACCCTCACCCAATGGTTCCTAGAATTTATAAACTCTAACATGATGGAACAACTGGTCACCACTCCCACAAGAGGAAACAACATATTGGACCTGGTAATCACCAACATGGGGACTCTATGTTCCACACCAGAGGTAAACCCCTCATTGGTAAGATCAGACCATAAACAAATTTCCCTGGACATCCATATCCCGTCCCCACCCCCAGCCAAGGAAATCATGGTAAAGAATTTCTCAAAAGCCATCTTTGCACTTCTCAAGACTGAGGTGGAATCCTTCAAAGCCCCCGGGCAGAGGATAATACAGCCCTATCCGCAGAATCCTTTACAAATGCATTCTATGAGCACCTGCAGGAATGCATGGATTGTGCTATCCCAAATAAAACCAAAACTCACTCCGACAAAAACAGGAGACCTGTCTGGTGGACCCCAGCCATAAATAAGCTATACAACAGAAGGAGGAAGCTACTACATGACAGAGCAAAATCCCAAAAAGGGAAGGCATCTCTGATCAGTATTAGCAAGAAACTTCGATCCCTCATAAAATCATCAAAGGCCAGTTTCAAAAGAAAAATTGCCCTAGACACTAAAGATAATCACAAGGTCTTCTTTAGTTATGTCAGGAATATGGGTGGAAACTCCCGGATATGCTCTGAATTGTTGCATAACGGTACAAAATATACCGAAACTACAGACATAGCCAACATCCTGGCTGACAGATTCAGCGCAAACTTCTCCTCCCCCTTCCCCCCCAAAGGAGCAAATGCCTATCCCAACTGAATGTAACCTCCCTGACATCACAGATGCACAGGTGAAAGCTGCCCTCTCCAAAGCAAGAAACACAGCTTCTATGGGATCCGACGGTGTCCCAGCCTGTGTCTTACATGAGCTCCAAGAAGAACTGAACCCTCACATTAAGTCACTGTTCAAACTTAGCCTTACTACAGGATATGTACCCAAAGAATGGCGTACAGCTACAGTGGTCCCACTCCACAAAGCTGGTACCACAACGGATGCCAGGAACTATCGCCCCATAAGCCTGACTAGTCTGGTCTGTAAAGCTATGGAGTGTATTATCAGGGAACTCATAAACAAAGACATTGGGAGCCTCCAGACACTGGACCCTACCCAATTCAGCTTTGTTAAGGGCAGATCTTGCCTCTTAAACCTAGTTAATTTCTTTGAAACAGTTACCAAAGCCATAGATGAGGGCAAGGTAGTCCACACAGCCTACCTGGACCTCACAAAAGCCTTTGACACAATACCCCACTTGGGCATCATAAATAAGCTTACCAGCTTAAATATCAACCCCTATATCATAAGATGGATTGCAAACTGGCTCAGGCATAGAACCCACATGGTCAGAATCGCAGGTGCCATGTCCGAATCCAAACCAGTTACAAGTGGCATCCCACGGGGCTCAGTTCTGGGACCTCTCTTGTTCGATATATACTTCTCTGAGGTTCAGGCTAACACGGGGGGATTATGGCTGACAAAGTTCGCAGATGACTGCAAACTGGGGGCCATAATCGAATCTCCAACTGACACAAGCATCCTCCAAAAGGGACTCACAGAGATGGATGCTTGGTGACAGAGCCACGGCCTCAAGCTAAATGCTAAAAAGTGCATAGTCATCCCCTTTAGGAAAAACAAGGTGCCCACAAATTACCACATAGGTGGTAATCCATTAAGTACAGAAGAAGTAATTAGAGATTTGGGGATCAATGTAGATAGTAATATCTCCTTTGATAATCACGTTGCCAAAGTGGTTAGAAAGACCTTCTATATAGCCCACCTTATCACGAAAGGGTTCACATCTAGATCAAGAGAGGTCATTGTGCCCCTCTACTCATCACTCATCAGGCCCATAATTGAATATAATGCCCCTTTTGGGATGTACCTTACCCGACACCTGCAGCAACTGGAGAGACCCCAAAAGTACCTCACCAAGAGGATCATGGGCTACAAACAGATGTCCTATGCAGCTTGACTAAAGAAATGCCAGCTCTATTCAGTTGCTTATCGCCTATTCAGAGGCGATCTATGCCTGACATACAAAGCCATGTCAAACCCAGAATTAATGGACATGCTCCACCTCAAAAAATCTAAGTCCCTTTGAGTTACACGCTCCAGGGACTTAAACCTCAGCACAAAAATAAATAGGACATGCTGGAGGGACAGATTCATTTCCCACAGGCTCCCCTCACTCTGGAATAGAATCCCAATTCATGTTAGACATAGCCCCTCGCTGACCCTCTTCAAGTGAAATCTAGACGCATGGATGGGAAATCGCAAATTCACCCCTGGGATCTCTTCTGTGTCCCTGCTAGACAGAGGCACAGTAAACTAATCTTAAAGGGTACCTTCTGTGCCTACTTTACAGAGGCACAGTAGGCTAATCTAATAGGGAGGCAGAAGCCAAATACACTCTGGCTAGGCTTATAAATGCCCTAGGGCAGATAGCCTAGTATCTACCTATGAACCTATGAACCTATAATAAACAAAAAACAGGATACTTAATGTTATATATTATAGCTCTGAGTTTGCTCAGTGTCCTTCTTTCGATTAGCTCAGTGTGAAATGGCAGAACACTCAAAAATGAACTTCTTAGGTAACAGAAAGTTGAAACCTGAGACAGCTTTTAAGAAAGAAATCTCAAAAAAAAAACAATGAGGTGCTTAGTCTAAGCTGTAGTCCAGGTGACCTCAGTCAGCCAATGACCTCAAACAATTCTCTTTCACAGAAATGCCTGATGGCTTTGGCTAAACCAAGATGTCCCTGAATATGTGCTCAGACACACAGCCTCCACAAACACTAGGCCCAAATACAAGCTTGAATATGTTAATGCTACAAATATCCCACTACTTAGAAACAAACTGCAGAAATGTTTCTCACAGCAAAAAAGCAGCACTGAGCCTTTAAATGAAATTTTTAAACAGCTAAAAGAGCCTCTAGAAAAAGAGTTTAACTGCAACAAGTTAACAGACACAAACAACCCAACAGATGTTTCATAAAAGTGGGCAATTTCCAGTTAATACCTCACACACAGTGAAACTAGCTAGAAAAATACACAGTACACAAAGTGCTATAAATAACAAAGAAATAAAGAACAAAATAAACAAAAAACAGGATACTTAATGTTATATATTATAGCTCTGAGTTTGCTCAGTGTCCTTCCTTCGATTAGCTCAGTGTGAAATGGCAGAACACTCACAACTGAACTTCTTAGGTAACAGAAAGTTGAAACCTGAGACAGCTTTTAAGAAAGAAATCTCAAAAGAACCAATGAGGTGCTTAGTCTCAGCTGTAGTCCAGGTGACCTCAGTCAGCCAATGACCTCAAACAATTCTCTCTCACTGAAATGCCTGATGGCTTTGGCTAAACCAAGATGTCCCTGAATATGTGCTCAGACACACAACCTCCACAAACACTAGGCCCAAATACAAGCCTGAATATGGAAATGCTACAAATATCCCCACTACTTAGAAACAAACTGCAGAAATGTTTCTCACAGTTGAAAGGAAGCAGTGAGCCTTTAAATAAAAGTTTTAAACAGCTAAAGGAGCCCCTAGAAAAAAGAGTTTAACTGCAACAAGTTATCAGAAACAAACAACCCAACAGATGCTTAATAAAAGTGGACAATTTTCAGTTAATACCTCACACACAGTGAAACCAGCCAGAAAAATACACAGTACACAAAGTGCTATAAATAACAAAGAAATAAAGAACAAAATTCAGACAACCCTCTCCTCCTTCCAACAAACTCTAATACATGTGAGAGATGCAGTTACACAGCCAAACTGGAGGCAGAGCTCTCTCAACCCAAGACTGGCACAGTCAGTCAGGAGGAAAAGGTAATCACCCGCACCATAAATCCAGTCTTACACAGACCTATTGCATCTGCATACCCAACACATAAACACACAAAAACATACTCAGAGGCTCTAAATAAAAATCTGCCTAAACAGCAAAGACCTCCTAAGCAGATATCCAAGCAACAGCCACCCCTCAACAGTACCCACAAATCACATATCTCACAAAATCAGTGTGCCTCACAGTCACAGCCCTTAAGGCCAAACAACACACCAGATACACTTGTTATAGGGGACTCTATTGTCAGGCACACTGACGTCCCGCTCACCAGACTGAACAAGGAGAAGGTCACTGTAAGCTGCCTGTTGGGTGCCAGGATCCACCACATAATGCAAGCACTCAGGTCACTCCAAAGCAAGTGAAAGTATGACTCCATCATTGTCCATGCTGGTGTGAATGACCTGAGACGTACCTCCCTGGACTACATGAAAAGAGACATAGAGGAGCTCTCTGATCATGTAGCCCAGGCTGCTATGACCCTGACCTTGAGTAGCATCTTGTCCTCCCCAAGAATGATGCCATAGTATAAAGACAAAATGATCAGTTTCAACAATTGGCTAAAGTATTGGTGTCATTCAAAGGGGATCCAGTGACTGTCCGCCTGGGATGACATGCTCGTCAAGCCACGTTGTTTCGCTAGGGACGGCTTGCACCTATCACCCTTAGGCTTTCGTATACTGGCCAAGGCTCTTGCCACCCCCATAGTGCCTTTTTTAGGCAAGGCTCAAAGGACAAACCCACCTCCATAGACAACCCAAGGATAGAAAAACTAAAGGTAATGCTACTCAATGCCAGAAGTCTAAACCTCAAGATGCACGCACTCAAGGCTCTCCTCAGTATGGAAAAAATCGATGTCTGTGCAGTAACAGAAACCTGGTTCAAGGCTCCTGAGAGCACCCCAGCACTACCAGGTTATAACTCATACCATGCATTTCAGCCCAAAAACTCAGACCGAAGCACAAAAGGAGGGGGAGTGTCTATATTCATCAAATATACCTACACCTCTAGGTTAGTGGCACTGCACGAAGCATCGGAAACCATCCATGTGCAACTAACAGTGGGCAAAACTACCTTTCAGTTTGTAGCCTGCTATAGAACACACTCCCTATTACAGGAACCCCACTTGGCATTCCTGAGAACACTGCAGAATATGAAGGTCTCTCCAAACACTATGTTATTGGATGACTTCAACTACCCAAACATTGACTGGGAAAACTACTCAAGCCCAAACACCCTCGCCCAATGGTTCCTTGAATTTATAAACTCTAATGCGATGGAACAACTGGTCACCACTCCTACAAGAGGAAACAACATATTGGACCTGGTAATCACCAACATGGGGACTCTATGTTCCACACCAGAGGTAAACCCCTCATTGGTAAGATCAGACCATAAACAAATTTCCCTGGACATTCATATCCCATCCCCACCCCCAGCCGAGGAAATCACGGTAAAGAATTTCTCAAAAGCCAACTTTGCACTTCTCAAGACTGAGGTGAAATCCTTCAAAGCCTCCGGGCCAAAGGATAATACAGCCCAATCCGCAGAATCCTTTACAAATGCATTCTATGAGCACCTGCAGGAATGCATGGATCGTGCTATCCCAAATAAAACCAAAACTCACTCCTCCAAAAACAGGAGACCTGTCTGGTGGACCCCAGCCATAAATAAGCTATACAACAGAAGGAGGAAGCTACTACATGACAGAGCAAAATCCCAAAAAGGGAAGGCATCTCTGATCAGTATTAGCAAGAAACTTCGATCCCTCATAAAATCATCAAAGGCCAATTTCAAAAGAAAAATTGCCCTAGACACTAAAGATAATCACAAGGCCTTCTTTAGTTATGTCAGGAATATGGGTGGAAACTCCCAGATATGCTCTGAATTGTTGCATAACGGTACAAAATATACCGAACCTACAGACATAGCCAACATTCTGGCTGACAGATTCAGCGCAAACTTCTCCCCCCCTTCGCCTCAAAAGGAGCAAATGCCTATCCCAACTGAATGTAACCGCCCTGACATCACAGATGCACAGGTGAAAGCTGCCCTCTCCAAAGCAAAAAACACAGCTTCTATGGGATCGGACAGTGTCCCAGGCTGTGTCTTACATGAGCTCCAAGAAGAACTGAACCCTCACATTAAGTCACTGTTCAAACTTAGCCTTACTACAGGATATGTACCCAAAGAATGGTGTACAACTACAGTGGTCCAACTCCACAAAGGTGGTGCCACAACGGATGCCAGGAACTATCGCCCCATAAGCCTGACTAGTCTGGTCTGGAAAGCTATGGAGCGTATTATCATGGAACTCATAAACAAAGACATTGGGAGCCTCCAGACACTGGACCCTACCCAATTCAGCTTTCTTAAGGGCAGATCTTGCCTCTTAAACCTAGTTGATTTCTTTGAAACAGTTACCAAAGCCATAGATGAGGGCAGGGTAGTCCACACAGCCTACCTGGACCTCGCAAAAGCCTTTGACACAATACCCCACTCGGGCATCATAAATAAGCTTACCAGCTTAAATATCAACCTCTATATCACAAGATGGATTGCAAACTGGCTCAGGGATAGAACCCACATGGTCAGAATCACAGGTGCCATGTCCGAATCCAAACCAGTTACAAGTGGCATCCCACAGGGCTCAGTTCTGGGACCTCTCTTGTTCGGTATATACTTCTCTGAGGTTCAGGCTAACACAGGGGGATTATGGCTGACAAAGTTCGCAGATGACTGCAAACTGGGGGCCATAATCGAATCTCCAGCTGACACAAGCATCCTCCAAAAGGGTCTCACAGAGTTGGATGCTTGGTGCCAGAGCCACGGCCTCAAGCTAAATGCTAAAAAGTGCATAGTCATCCCCTATAGGAAAAACAAGGTGCCCACAAATTACCACATAGGTGGTAATCCATTAAGTACAGAAGAAGTAATTAGAGATTTGGGGTCCAACGTAGATAGTAATCTCTCCTTTGATAATCATGTTGCCAAAGTGGTTACAAAGACCTTCTATACAGCCCACCTTATCACGAAAGGGTTCGCATCTAGATCAAGAGAGGTCATTGTGCCCCTCTACTCGTCACTCATCAGGCCCATAATTGAATATAATGCCCCTTTTGGGATGTACCTTACCCAACCCCTGCAGCAATTTGAGAGACCCCAAAAGTACCTCACCAAGAGGATCATGGGCTACAAACAGATGTCCTATGCAGCTCGACTAAAGAAACTCCAGCTCTATTCAGTTGCTTATCACCTATTCAGAGGCGATCTATGCCTGACATACAAAGCCATGTCAAACCAAGAATTAATAGACATGCTCCACCTCAAAAAATCAAAGTCGCTTAGAGCTACATGCTCCAGGGACTTAAACCTCAGCACAAAAATAAATAGGACATGCTGGAGGGACAGATTCATTTCCCACAGGCTCCCCTCACTATGGAATAGAATCCCAATTCATGTTAGACATAGCCCCTCGCTGACCCTCTTCAAGTGAAATCTGGACGCGTGGATGGAAAATCGCAAATTCACACCTGGGATCTCTTTGTGTCCCTGCTAGACAGAGGCAAAGTAAACTAATCTTAAAGGGTACCTTCTGTGTCCTACTTTACAGAGGCACAGTAGGCTAATCTAATAGGGAGGCGGAAGCCAAATATACTCTGGCTAGGCTTATAAATGCCCTAGGGCAGATAGCCTAGTATCTACCTATGAACCTATGAACCTATAATAAACAAAAAACAAGATACCTAATGTTATATATTATAGCTCCGAGTTTGCTCAGTGTCCTTCCTTCGATTAGCTCAGGTGAAATGGCAGAACACTCACAACTGAACTTCTTAGGTAACAGAAAGTTGAAACCTGAGACAGCTTTTAAGAAAGAAATCTCAAAAGAACCAATGAGGTGCTTAGCCTAAGCTGTAGTCCAGGTGACCTCAGTCAGCCAATGATCTCAAACAATTCTCTCTCACTGAAATGCCTGATGGCTTTGGCTAAACCAAGATGTCCCTGAATATGTGCTCAGACACACAGCCTCCACAAACACTAGGCCCAAATACAAGCCTGAATATGGAAATGCTACAAATATCCCACTACTTAGAAACAAACTGCAGAAATGTTTCTCACAACTGAAAAGCAGCAGTGAGCCTTTAAATGAAAGTTTTAAACAGCTAAAAGAGCCTACAGAAAAAGAGTTTAACTGCAACAAGTTAACAGACACAAACAACCCAACAGATGCTCAATAAAAGTGGACAATTTCCAGTTAATACCTCACACACAGTGAAACTAGCTAGAAAAATACACAGTACACAAAGTGCTATAAATAACAAAGAAATAAAGAACAAAATAAACAAAAAACAGGATACTTAATGTTACATATTATAGCTTCGAGTTTGCTCAGTGTCCTTCCTTCGATTAGCTCAGTGTGAAATGGCAGAATACTCACAACTGAACTTCTTAGGTAACAGAAAGTTGAAACCTGAGACAGCTTTTAACAAAGAAATCTCAAAAGAACTAATGAGGTGCTTAGTCTAAGCTGTAGTCCAGGTGACCTCAGTCAGCCAGTGACGTCAAACAATTCTCTCTCACTGAAATGCCTGATGGCTTTGGCTAAACCAAGATGTCCCTGAATATGTGCTCAGACACACAGCCTCCAAAAACACTAGGCCAAAATACAAGCCTGAATATGGAAATTATACAAATATCCCCACTACTTAGAAACAAACTGCAGAAATGTTTCTCACAGCTGAAAAGCAGCAGTGAGCCTTTAAATGAAAGTTTTAAACAGCTAAATGAGCCCCTAGAAAAAAGAGTTTAACTGCAACAAGTTATCAGAAACAAACAACCCAACAGATGCTTAATAAAAGTGGACAATTTCCAGTTAATACCTCACACACAGTGAAACTAGCCAGAAAAATACACAGTACACAAAGTGCTATAAATAACAAAGAAATAAAGAACAAAATTCAGACAACCCTCTCCTCCTTCCAACAAACTCTAATACATGTGAGAGATGCAGTTACACAGCCAAACTGGAGGCAGAGCTCTCTCAACCCAAGACTGGCACAGTCAGTCAGGAGGAAAAGGTAATCACCTGCACCATAAATCCAGTCTCACACAGACCTATTGCATCTGCATACCCAGCAAATAAACACACAAAAACATACTCGGAGGCTCTAAATAAAAATCTGCCTAAACAGCAAAGACCTCCTAAGCAGATATCCAAGCAACAGCCACCCCTCAACAGTACCCACGAATCACATATCTCACAAAATCAGTGTGCCTCACAGTGACAGCCCTTAAGGCCAAACAACACACCAGATACACTTGTTATAGGGACCTCTATTGTCAGGCACACTGATGTCCCGCTCACCAGACTGAACAAGGAGAAGGTCACTGTAAGCTGCCTGTTGGGTGCAAGGATCCGCCACATAACGCAAGCACTCAGGTCACTCCAAAGCAAGTGAAAGTATGACTCCGTCATTGTCCATGCTGGTGTGAATGACCTGAGACGTACCTCCCTGGACTACATGAAAAGAGACATAGAGGAGCTCTCTGATCATGTAGCCCAGGCTGGTATGACCTGGACCTTGAGAAGCTTCTTGCCCTCATCAAGAATAATGCCACAGTATAAAGACAAAATGATCAGTTTCAACAATTGGCTAAAGTATTGGTGTCATTCAAAGGGAATCCAGTGTCTGTCAGCCTGGGATGACATGCTCGACAAGCCACGTTGCTTCGCTAGGGACAGCTTGCACCTGTCACCCTTAGGCTTTTGTATACTGGCCAAGGCTCTTGCCACCCTCATAGTGCCTTTTTTAGGCTAGGCTCAATTGACAAACCCACCTCCATAGACAACCCAAGGATAAAAAAACTAAAGGTAATGCTACTCAATGCCAGAAGTCTAAACCTCAAGATGCACACACTCGAGGCTCTCCACAGTATGGAGAAAATCAATGTCTGTGCAGTAACAGAAACCTGGTTCAAGGCTCCTGAGAGCACCCCAGCACTACCAGGTTATAACTCATACCATGCGTTTCGGCACCAAAACTCAGACCGAAGCACAAAAGGAGGGGGAGTGTCTATATTCATCAAAGATACCTACACCTCTAGGTTAGTGGCATTGCACGAAGCATCGGAAACCATCCATGTGCAACTAACAGTGGGCAAAACTGCCTTTCAGTTTGTAGCCTGCTATAGAACACCCTCCCTGTTACAGGAACCCCACCTGGCATTCCTGAGAACACTGGAGAATATGAAGGTCTCTCCAAACACTATGTTATTGGGTGACTTCGACTACCCAAACATTGACTGGGAAAACTACTCAAGCCCAAACACCCTTGCCCAACGGTTCCTTGAATTTATAAACTCTAACACGATGGAACAACTGGTCACCACTCCCACAAGAGGAAACAACATATTGGACCTGGTAATCACCAACATGGGGACTCTATGTTCCACACCAGAGGTAAACCCCTCATTGGTAAGATCAGACCATAAACAAATTTCCCTGGACATCCATATCCCATCCCCACCCCCAGCCAAGGAAATCACAGTAAAGAATTTCTCAAAATCCAGCTTTGCACTTCTCAAGACTGAGGTGGAATCCGTCAAAGACCCCGGGCCAGAGGATAATACAGCCCAATCTGCAGAATCCTTTACAAATGCATTCTATGAGCACCTGCAGGAATGCATGGATCGTGCTATCCCAAATGAAACCAAAACTCACTCCTCCAAAAACAGGAGACATGTCTGGTGGACCCCAGCCATAAATAAGCTATACAACAGAGGGAGGAAGCTACTACATGACAGAGCAAAATCCCAAAAAGGGAAGGCATCTCTGATCAGTATTAGCAAGAAACTTCGATCCCTCATAAAATCATCAAAGGCCAGTTTCAAAACAAAAATTGCCCTAGACACTAAAGATAATAACAAGGCCTTCTTTAGTTATGTCAGGAATATGGGTGGAAACTCCCAGATATGCTCTGAATTGTTGCATAACGGTACAAAATATACCAAACCTACAGACATAGCCAACATCCTGGCTGACAGATTCAGTGCAAACTCCCCCCCCCTTCCCCCCCAAAGGAGCAAATGCCTATCCTAACTGAATGTAACCTCCCTGACATCACAGATGCACAGGTGACAGCTGCTCTCTCCAAAGCAAAAAACACAGCTTCTATGGGATCGGACGGTGTCCCAGGCTGTGTCTTACATGAGCTCCAAGAAGAACTGAACCCTCACATTAAGTCACTGTTCAAACTTAGCCTTACTACAGGATATGTACCCAAAGAATGGTGTACAGCTACAGTGGTCCCACTCCACAAAGGTGGTGCCACAACGGATGCCAGGAACTATCGCCCCATAAGCCTGACTAGTCTGGTCTGTAAAGCTATGGAGCGTATTATCATGGAACTCATAAACAAAGACATTGGGAGCCTCCAGACACTGGACCCTACCCAATTCAGCTTTGTTAAGGGCAGATCCTGCCTCTTAAACCTAGTTGATTTCTTTGAAACAGTTACCAAAGCCATAGATGAGGGTAAGGTAGTCCACACAGCCTACCTGGACCTCGAAAAAGCCTTTGACACAATACCCCACTTGGGCATCATAAATAAGCTTACCAGCTTAAATATCAACCCCTATATCACAAGATGGATTGCAAACTGGCTCAGGCATAGAACCCACATGGTCAGAATCGCAGGTGCCATGTCCGAATCCAAACCAGTTACAAGTGGCATCCCACAGGGCTCAGTTCTGGGACCTCTCTTGTTCGGTATATACTTCTCTGAGGTTCAGGCTAACACAGGGGGATTATGGCTGACAAAGTTCGCAGATGACTGCAAACTGGGGGCCATAATCGAATCTCCAGCTGACACAAGCATCCTCTAAAAACGATCTCACAGAGTTGGATGCTTGGTGCCAGAGCCACGGCCTCAAGCTAAATGCTAAAAAGTGCATAGTCATCCCCTTTGGGAAAAACAAGGTGCCCACAAATTACCACATAGGTGGTAATCCATTAAGTACAGAAGAAGTAATTAGAGATTTGGGGACCAACGTAGATAGTAATCTCTTCTTTGATAATCACACTGCCAAAGTGGTTAGAAAGACCTTCTATATAGCCCACCTTATCACGAAAGGGTTCGCATCTAGATCAAGAGAGGTCATTGTGCCCCTCTACTCGTCACTCATCAGGCCCATAATTGAATATAATGCCCCTTTTGGGATGTACCTTACCCGACACCTGCAGCAACTGGAGAGATCCCAAAAGTACCTCACCAAGAGGATCATGGGCTGCAAACAGATGTCCTATGCAGCTCGACTAAAGAAACTCCAGCTCTATTCCATTGCTTATCGCCTATTCTGAGGCAATCTATGCCTGACATACAAAGCCATGTCAAACCGAGAATTAATGGACATGCTCCACCTCAAAAAATCCAAGTCCCTTAGAGCTACACGCTCCAGGGACTTAAACCTCAGCACAAAAATAAATAGGACATGCTGGAGGGACAAATTCATTTCCCAGAGGCTCCCCTCACTCTGGAATAGAATCCCAATTCATGTTAGACATAGCCCCTCGCTGACCCTCTTCAAGCGAAATCTGGATGCGTGGATGGGAAATCGCAAATTCAACACTGGGATCTCTTCTCTGTCCCTGATAGACAGAGGCACAGTAAACTAATCTTAAAGGGTGCCTTCTGTGACCTACTTTACAGAGGCACAGTAGGCTAATCTAATAGGGAGGTGGAAGCCAAATACACTTTGGCTAGGCTTATAAATGCCCTAGGGCAGATAGCCTAGTATCTACCTATGAACCTATGAATGTATAATAAACAAAAAACAGGATACTTAATGTTATATATTATAGCTCCAAGTTTGCTCAGTGTCCTTCCTTCGATTAGCTCAGTGTGAAATGGCAGAACACTCACAAATGAACTTCTTAGGTAACAGAAAGTTGAAACCTGAGACAGCTTTCAAAAAAGAAATCTCAAAAATACCAATGAGGTGCTTAGTCTAAGCTGTAGTCCAGGTGACCTCAGTCAGCCAATGACCTCAAACAATTCTCTCTCATTGAAATGACTGATGGCTTTGGCTAAACCAAGATGTCCCTGAATATGTGCTCAGACACACAGCCTCCACAAACACTAGGCCCAAATACAAGCCTGAATATGGAAATGCTACAAATATCCCCACTACTTAGAAACAAACTGCAGAAATGTTTCTCACAGTTGAAAAGCAGCAGTGAGCCTTTAAATGAAAGTTTTAAACAGCTAAAGGAGCCTCTAGAAAAATAGTTTAACTGCAACAAGTTATCAGAAACAAACAACCCAACAGATGCTTAATAAAAGTGGACAATTTCCAGTTAATACCTCACACACAGTGAAACTAGCTAGAAAAATACACAGTACACAAAGTGCTATAAATAACAAAGAAATAAAGAACAAAATAAACAAAAAACAGGATACTTAATGTTATATATTATAGCTGCTAGTTTGCTCAGTGTCCTTCCTTCGATTAGCTCAGTGTGAAATGGCAGAACTGAACTGAACTTCTTAGGTAACAGAAAGTTGAAACCTGAGACAGCTTTTAAGAAAGAAATCTCAAAAGAACCAATGAGGTGCTTAGTCTAAGCTGTAGTCCAGGTGACCTCAGTCAGCCAATGACCTCAATCAATTCTCTCTCACTGAAATGCCTGATGGCTTTGGCTAAACCAAGATGTCCCTGAATATGTGCTCAGACACACAGCCTCCACAAACACTAGGCCAAAATACAAGCCTGAATATGGAAATGCTACAAATATCCCCACTACTTAGAAACAAACTGCAGAAATGTTTCTCACAGCTGAAAAGCAACAGTGAGCCTTTAAATTAAAGTTTTAAACAGCTAAAGGAGCCTCTAGAAAAAGAGTTTAACTGCAACAAGTTATCAGAAACAAACAACCCAACAGATGCTTAATAAAAGTGGACAATTTCCAGTTAATACCTCACACACAGTGAAACTAGCTAGAAAAATACACAGTACACAAAGTGCTATAAATAACAAAGAAATAAAGAACAAAATAAACAAAAAACAGGATACTTAATGTTATATATTATAGCTCCGAGTTTGCTCAGTGTCCTTCCTTCGATTAGCTCAGTGTGAAATGGCAGAAAACTCACAACTGAACTTCTTAGGTAACAGAAAGTTGAAACCTGAGACAGCTTTTAAGAAAGAAATCTCAAAAGAACCAATGAGGTGCTTAGTCTAAGCTGTAGTCCAGGTGACCTCAGTCAGCTAGTGACCTCAAACAATTCTCTCTCACTGAAATGCCTGATGGCTTTGGCTAAACCAAGATGTCCCTGAATATGTGCTCAGACACACAGCCTGCACAAACACTAGGCCCAAATACAAGCCTGAATATGGAAATGCTACAAATATCCCCACTACTTAGAAACAAACTGCAGAAATGTTTCTCACAGCTGAAAAGCAGCAGTGAGCCTTTAAATGAAAGTTTTAAACTGCTAAAGGAGCCTCTAGAAAAAAGAGTTTAACTGCAACAAGTTATCAGAAACAAACAACCCAACAGATGCTTAATAAAAGTGGACAATTTCCAGTTAATACCTCACACACAGTGAAACTAGCTAGAAAAATACACAGTACACAAAGTGCTATAAATAACAAAGAAATAAAGAACAAAATAAACAAAAAACAGGATACTTAATGTTATATATTATAGCTCCGAGTTTGCTCAGTGTCCTTCCTTCGATTAGCTCAGTGTGAAACGGCAGAAAACTCACAACTGAACTTATTAGGTAACAGAAAGTTGAAACCTGAGACAGCTTTTAAGAAAGAAATCTCAACAGAACCAATGAGGTGCTTAGTCTAAGCTGTAGTCCAGGTGACCTCAGTCAGCCAGTGACATCAAACAGTTCTCTCTCACTGAAATGCCTGATGGCTTTGGCTAAACAAAGATGTCCCTGAATATGTGCTCAGGCACACAGCCTCTACAAACACTAGGCCAAAATACAAGCCTGAATATGGAAATGCTACAAATATCCCCACTACTTAGAAACAAACTGCATAAATGTTTCTCACAGCTGAAAAGCAGCAGTGAGCCTTTAAATGAAAGTTTTAAACCAGCTAAAGGAGCCTCTAGAAAAAAGAGTTTAACTGCAACAAGTTATCAGAAACAAATAACCCAACAGATGCTTAATAAAAGTGGACAATTTCCAGTTAATACCTCACACACAGTGAAACTAGCTAGAAAAATACACAGTACACAAAGTGCTATAAATAACAAACAGATAAAGAACAAAATAAACAAAAAACAGGATACTTAATGTTATATATTATAGCTCCGAGTTTGCTCAGTGTCCTTCCTTTGATTAGCTCAGTGTGAAATGGCAGAACACTCACAACTGAACTTCTTAGTTAACAGAAAGTTGAAACCTGAGACAGCTTTTAAGAAAGAAATCTCAAAAGAACCAATGAGGTGCTTAGTCTAAGCTGTAGTCCAGGTGACCTCAGTCAGCCAATGACCTCAAACAATTCTCTCTCACTGAAATGCCTGATGGCTTTGGCTAAATCAAGATGTCCCTGAATATGTGCTCAGACACACAGCCTCCACAAACACTAGGCCAAAATACAAGCCTGAATATGGAAATGCTACAAATATCCCCACTACTTAGAAACAAGCTGCAGAAATGTTTCTCACAGCTGAAAAGCAGCGGTGAGCCTTTAAATGAAAGTTTTAAACAGCTACAGGAGCCTCTAGAAAAAAGAGTTTAACTGCAACAAGTTATCAGAAACAAACAACCCAACAGATGATTAATAAAAGTGGACAATTTCTGGTTAATACCTCACACACAATGAAACTAGCTAGAAAAATACACAGTACACAAAGTGCTATAAATAACAAAGAAATAAAGAACAAAATAAACAAAAAACAGGATACTTAATGTTATATATCGTTAAATAAAAAATCAGAATTCAATACACAGGAGGTTCAGATTCAAAAGTTTACTAGTGTACACCAGGAGGCAAAAAACTATACAAGTACAGAATTTTGTCTGACATGAAACAGGAAGCACACAATTTTATATAGGTTTAACATTTAGCTATGCCCACTTTACTGACGTGATATGTCACAGGGCATCTACATCACTTTAGCTTACAAGCCTCTATTCTTTTAATCTGCTGATGCAGTATGTTTTAAAAAACTTTTCTTCTAGATACAATACGGCCTTGCTATCCAGCTGGTCAGTCATAATGTCTTTCTGTAAAGTTACTTATTCAAGGTTTCATATCAGGTCGAATACAATGGCAGCTTCAGTCTTTTAATGTATGTCTTTGTTCTCTGTTATACTTTCTCACACAGCTGCATGATATCTAAGTAACACATATACAAGGCCATCTCATTCTAACAGGAAGAGCAGAAGATTATTATTTCACACATTTAATTTCCTGACCCAGCAGATAATCACTTGTGAAAAGCATAAACATTAAAACTTGCTAAGCTAGCATCCTGTCAGGGTCAGGGATCAGCTTTTGCTTCAAGCCACACTGCAGTTTCAAAACTACTTCACATTTAGACATGAATTAATTTTACTACTATATGATTAATAGAATAAAATGCATTATATACTACTTTGCTTTTAAACTAGCATTTCTCATGTATTCAAATACACATTTTTCTAACATATATTATAGCTCCGAGTTTGCTCAGTGTCCTTCCTTCGATTAGCTCAGTGTGAAATGGCAGAACACTCACAACTGAACTTCTTAGGTAACAGAAAGTTGAAACCTGAGGCAGCTTTTAAGAAAGAAATCTCAAAAGAACCAATGAGGTGCTTAGTCTAAGCTGTAGTCCAGGTGACCTCAGTCAGCCAATGACCTCAAACAATTCTCTCTCACTGAAATGCCTGATGGCTTTGGCTACACCAAGATGTCCCTGAATATGTGCTCAGACACACAGCCTCCACAAACACTATGCCCAAATACAAGCCTGAATATGGAAATGCTACAAATATCCCCACTACTTAGAAACAAACTGCAGAAATGTTTCTCACAGCTGAAAAGCAGCAGTCATCCTGCTTTTCAGTTGTGTATTTCAGTCATTGTTGTATTGCTAGCATAGAAGTCTGTAATGTCTACTATTACTTTGGTCTGCCACCATGTTCAAGCTGCAAACCCCCTCTTACAGAGGAGGCCATACTCAGATTACTGCCCCTCATCTTGCATAATTATGCTGTGCTGATGGTGTATGTTGGTTTTGGGAGGGGAAAGCAGGCTGTTTTATGCACACATTACTGTTTGCTGCACCTGCATGAGGGAAGACAACAATGTGTTAGAGAGAGATTATTGCTTTGTGTGTGTGACACTTGGTAGGTCACAATTCTTTATGTACACTTGCTACAGAAGCTGTAGTCAGTGTACATTCAGTCAGCACATGTGCAATCCCAATATATATATATATATATATATATATATATATATATATATATATATATATATATATATATATATATAAAGTACAGCATCCACACTACAGACCTAAAAAACTAAACAAGCTTCACTGGAGAGATAGTTTCCTAATTCAGTGGATTTCCAGCCTGTGGAATATGTTACCACTACATGTTAAACAAAGTGCTACTTTAACTGCATCTAAAGCTAGTCCTCATGATTGGACAGGCAGACACAAATTTTTGCCAGTGTTACCACATACAGCTCTGCTTGATCTGGGAGGCAAGCACTACTTTTTTCTCTTTCAGCGTTTTCCGGTTAGGGGTCGCCACAGTGGAACTCCGGTCCGCTAATGATTGGTAGTTGATTTTTACTTGCCGAGTTACCAGCCCTGACGCACAATCTTCAACGAAGGTACGCCCATTCACACATGTCTCCACGCAGAAAACGCTCTAGCTGAGAATCGAACCGGACAGCATCTTAGTGTGAGGCGACAACGCTACCACAGCACCACCACCGTGGCTATACTTCTTGAAAAGGGAGTCACAAAATGTTGTTTCTCCTTAAAGGTGTGTATGGATAGGCATCATATGGTCTTACTGATTACATGTCAAGTATTGTATTTATGTCCCCTTGTATATAGATATAACAAATGCTGCAGCAGGACCTCACATGCTCCTCATACTTAGGAAGCTATTGATTGTCTCCCTAATGTATTTGTGGTCTCAGCACTGTCAGGTCAGTATACAATGGTGCTATATCTGTTTGTATTCAGAAGATGTCCAGGCCTAAATCTATATGTTGTCCAAATGGCATTATATAGGGTCAGCCAGTGGCAGTTAAAACATGGACACTAATGCAAAGTGGCATATTGTAGGGGGGCATTAGATGTGGATACAAAGTGTAGTCCTCAGTTCCAAACTGTTCCTTATTTTTTGAGATGGTAGGATTTGTCAAAAGTACAAGTGGGACACGGCTATTCAGTATGTGCATGCTGTTGGCCACATAGATAGAGCAAGACCACATACCTTATGCCACATAAGTACCTTACAGGTTATATTTGTGCAGTCATATGTCAGATAGTAATGTGAATATACTCACATGCTGTTTCTTTTTCATTCAGCATCAGGATGTCCAACTATGACTAACAGTGCAAATACAAGTTCTCTCATGCTCAGAATGAGATCCTGCTGCAGGCCATCCATCTCCATGGCTGATGAATGATTGGACATAAAAATTCTGACCAGCCCTTTCATGACCATGCCTAGTGGGGTGTTGTGAATGGTATCAATGCTGTCTGTGGCCATGGCAAGAATTCTGATCAAGTCAGATGTCAGGCTACTGACATGATAAGTGCTTCTAAAGCTCGTACTGCCTGCCATGTACAAAACAAAAGGGTAACAAGAGGTGACCAGTTGACCAAACTACCTTTATTATAGATAGTTGAGTTCCTTCCCTCTCTGCATTGGGGTTTTGACACATCTAGACACCACAGTGGAGTGCTTTATCTAAGAGCAGAGCTAGCCCAGCCACACAGAATATCAACTGAAAATGACCCAGGTGGGTATATCTTAATAGGCTCAAGTACCTGCACAGTGGCTAAATGTGTAGTTTACTACAGCTTAAAAGAATTAGCACATTGTTTCATAGGAACAACAGGGCTTCAGATTTAGAGACCACCACTACAAGGTAAGTTGCCTAGTACTCTACCATACCACTACATACACATTATTTATTCATTCACTTGCATTCAGTTATAGGTTGATGTCTCTTACATAGTCTAAGTAATTTCTTCTTGATGTCTTCACAGGTAAAGTTTTATCAGGCTCTTCCACTGTAAATATAATGCTACCTGACATCACAGATGTGTCTGGCTCTGATAATGATGGCAGCCAAAGTTTGCCATGGCCAGCTGTCACAGTGTCAGTGTTACATGTGGGTAATATCACATCCACATTCCCACCCTAATCTGTGGACAAAGCCTCTGTGCCTGTGGAACCCATCCCAGATCCACATAAGGACACCCAAAGACAAAATGCTGTAGACAGATCTAATTGGGAAGGCATGTCTTACACTACACTGCATTCCCCTTTGACTGTTGCAAGCTCCTAATGCCACAGGTACTGCCCATCACCTAAGTTAACTGTCTCAATGGCTGCAATCTAGCATACAGTCAGGACCATAATACAGAAATAGGCTGATAACACCACAGTCTTTGCTGAACTTATATATATTTTTTAATAGGTGTGTGTGTGTGTGTGTGTGTGTGTGTGTGTGTGTGTGTGTGTGTGTGTGTGTGTGTGTGTGTGTGTGTGTGTGTGTGTGTGTGTGCGTGTCTGCGTGCATGCGTGCGTGCTTGCGTGTGTGTGTGTGTGTGTGTGTGTGTGTATGTGTGTGTGTGTGTGTGTGTGTGTGTGTGTGTGATGATCTTCAGAAGTGCATGGGTCACATGTGTAACATCATGGACACGTGGAGCATAGAGTTTGCACAAAACAGGTGTTCCTGTGCACCCAGGCATCATTGCAGATACACTTCCGGTGGCCAATTAACCTATATCACTGGTGATGAGATCCACTGTGGCAGAAGGACACCATTCTCTGCTACATATAGTGCCACCGCATCAACCCCACAATCTAATGTTGATGGAAATACCTTACAGTGAGAATGCCAATACAGGTGGGGTGCTCCTACTGAGCTGATCTTTGGCAGTGGCCAACACTCACAGTCAGGTAGCACTCCTTTCTCTCAGAATTGTCTAGATAGTGCCTATGACCCTTCCAGAAGAAGGTGCTCCTGCGGACCAGGCTATGTATGGTCTGCATACACAGTATCTCTGGGCATCCTGCACCTGCCAGACTGTATCACAGTTCGGCAACATCTTCTGAGACTGTGTGCTAGCATACACATAAAACCTAACAAGAATCAGCTGCACACACATGCACAGCACTGCAGATAGTGCCCCTTCCCTGGGCAGTGTACCCCAGTCTCCCCATTCACCCACCCCAACATGTCTGACACTTACAGCACCAAACTGTGTTTACATGTACAAACATGCACAGGTATTTTTCTGTTGATGACACTGTACACCATGGTCCTCCATGCCTGTGTACATGCTGATAATTGTGCCTTGCTCTTCGAACTGTTACTCTGGTAACCTATGTCAGATGCACAGTGTAGCTCAAAGGAATGAACCAGATGCTGCCTTTTAGTTAGTATAGAAGCATACTGGCTCCACATTTGCCTGCCAAAGCCCTCTCATGCAGCAGCAGCAGTCTCCTCTACAGACTCTTCATTAGGTCCATCCATCACTGCTCAGTCAGGGATGTCCTTCTCCTGAGCATGTCTGCCAATACTGCACCTGTTTGTGTATCATGACATTATGTAATATAATGCATACTGAGAATATCTGACTGCATATGGCAGGGTCATACTGCAGGGGACCCATATATACATCCAGATAGTGGAAGTGGGCCTTCAGTAGGCCAAATACACACTCAGTTCTTTTCTGTGTTTGTGATAGGGCAAAGTTGTAGTCATTCTCTGCCATTGTCTGACGATTCATGACAGGTGTAATTAACCAAGGCTCCAGGCTCTATGCTATATCCAGCATCGTCAATAAGATGTTTGTGGGTAAAATCACCCAGCACAAACTGCTGATATAAGTTGAATGTATGCCATAAGAGAACTATATGTCTTTCTGCAGACACATTGTATATTATACCCTATGCATTACAAAGCACCTTGCAGCTGATAGCCTTGCAATTATTATATCTTTGCCTTCTGTTCCCTAGGTGAGGCTTTTATTGCAATTTCAGGGTTGTTGGGGGCATAAAATGTTAGGTGCGGATGGATAACATGGTGCTGCCTATGGTAATGACTTGTAACACTGTGGCTACTGTCAGAGAGAACAGCCCATTCCATATACAGATTTACTAGTGCAGCAACAAACCTGTATATATTTTTGTGATTTACTTCCTCTAACTCTAGATTTTACACTGGTCATTAACTGTAGAGATAGTACCTCTCATCACAGCATATAGAAATGTCTGAACCACTCCACCTTGTTGTTTACCCTCATCTGCACTCACAAATACCTTAATTTTAATAATGTTGTAATTACTATCTTGTTATACCACCATCACACAGTCCTTGTTGAGCTGATAAGTATTTTAAGATGTGTGCATGTGTGTTTGTGTGTGTATGTGTGTGTGTGTTTGTGTGTGTGTTTGTGTGTGTGCGTGTGTGCGCGCACGCACGCGTGTGCGCGTATACGTGTAGACATGAATATGATTGTGTTTTTTGTGTGTTTGTGATGTACCTGTGTGTGTGTATACATGTACACATGAATAGTATTAAGTTCAATTAGTGCAATATATGAAATAGTGATAATAACAATAAATGGTTATTAATATTGCTGCTATGCTCCCCCTGTACTGTGTTGATATACTGCCATTGTCAGTGTGTGTGTGTGTGTGTGTGTGTGTGTGTGTGTGTGTGTGTGTGTGTGTGTGTGTGTGTGTGTGTGTGTGTGTGTGTGTACGTACATGTATGTCTGTGTGCTGTTTAAATGGACCAGTACCATTGTTTAATTTCAAAGTTCTTTTCATCTATGCTATGTATAACCACTGAAAGATAAAGGCAATTTAATTAGTGTTAATGAAAATATTATTGCTGTTTCCATGATAGCAGAAAAGTACTTCACAATTTTTACAGGGTTATATTACTAATATAAAATTGGTATTTCCATTCATTGCCCACTATAGTACTGCTCTGTTTTAAAATAATATGTATTTCATTTTCATAATATAATTGCATAGTAATAATATAATTACAACATTAACCTTAGTTTGAATATGGTGCCAATACCACAGCTTGTGTATTACCGATTGTCCTTTCCTTTACATCAAGAATAGTATTCTAACATGGTGTGTGATTGTGTGCAATTAGTGATAGTCATGTTTTGTAAGGAAGAGGAGGTCTAGAAGTTAAATAGGAGACAGGATGAAAGGGTGGATTAGGGCCCAACAGTATCTTCTGCATGGCAAGAAGGAGAAGGTACCTCTGCTTTTGGGCCAGCAGGTTGTGAATGTGATATGCAGAATCTCCTTAGATGGGATAGTAGTACAGTGCACCATAAGGAGGAAATGGACACTGTTACTGATGCTCAGATAAGGACTTGTATGCTGGTAAGAACATGACAAGCAACTTGCAACTCGGTGTTAAGAAGTTGGTCCATGGTTGAAGAAAAGGCTATATTGAAAGCGGTAGAATATACAAGTCTTCCAGGAGGTTGGGAGATGCAAATATGCACACTTTATGGTGAGTTGTAAGTATATATATATATATATATATATATATATATATATATATATATATATATCTTTGACACTGTGGGGGGCATTATTAATTTATGTGAAGTTTACTTGGAAGAAGAGGAGTAGAGAAAATCTCAGTAACTGGAGATCTATTTCTTCCCTTAACACTAGCTATAACATTTTAAAGAAATGTTTGCAGTGGAAGATACACGGACCTGGGGGGAGCTTATTGAGGATGATGTACTTGGTTTTAATAGGGGGAAGTCTGTAAGGACTTCATGGTTTTGTTAAAGGGAGTGGTTGATTGTATTGCCCATAACAAACTAAAGGATATAGTGATAGGTATTGATATCTGAATATATATTAATGTTTGCCATTATAATCATTTTAACGATACTTTACTTGCTTTTCTGAGGTCAGTCTATCAGAACAGAAAAGTTGTTCCATTAGTAAATAGATGGAAAGTCAAAGAGGCATGGCTTAAAATGGTATATGGCAGGTGTGTCTTCATAGGTTACTTTTTGTCATTCTTGCCAAGTACCCAGAGTGGTGGGCCCTTCAACCTGAAGTTAATGACCAAAAAATGTGCTTCATCCAAAGCCGGAAAAAAAATAGAAAACAAGCCTCTAAAGATCTGGACAAAAAGAAGGTCCTTTCCTTCTTTGACTATAGCAAAGAGATTATACTGGCTCCTTGCTACAGGTACAAACACACACACACACACACACACACACACACACACACACACACACACACACACACACACACACACACAACACACACACACACACACACACACACTCACACACACACACCTCACTACTGAATGCATCCCACTGATATGCTCCTACCCAATCAGCAACTCTTCTGAGGTATTAATTAGACCCACTAACAGCTTGTATTAAGAGTTACCATCCCCTTCCCTCCACCATATGGTGCTGATATGGGCAATGTAGTTATTTTTACTTTGAAACCTTTCGCACATATTTGGATGTGGGGAAATAGTGCATGGTATAAAATTGTTGTCTGTGACTAGTGATGAGGATGCTATTTTTGCTTTTCTTAAAGGGGTTCAATTTGTGATGGATAGATTATGTGCTAAATTAAAATATTTGGGTATGGAGTTAAATTTTGACATGCCAAGACACACTGGGAGGGGACATATTATATGGAAAAGATACATCTTCTGTAAATAATTACGTTTCTGTGGAAAATGGGTAGGACATATGAACTTTGTTTTCCAATATGCACCAGAATAACATAACAGTGTTATTCAAAAAGACTGCTATGCAATGAGATAGGACCTTGAATAAGGTATTGACTTATTGTGCAACCACAATGCTCCATGTACAGAGCACACATGCATATAACACCATAGCACTGTACATGATTTAGAAGCACTACAGCAACTATGCATGGGAGATGAACTGTATACCTACATTTGTGTACAGTGTCCGACCACACTGACCTTCCTTACTTGCTGATGTGTTGCTCTGCATACATAGCTGAGTAGCAACAGCCATGCCTGTATTAAAAAAAAAACTCTTTTGCATTGTAGAAAAAAATCAACTGACTATGGAGTTCTTTGTGCTGCAGGCAAAACTGCTACCACTACCATGTTTATCCCCACTATTACACAGTGACTCCAACAATCTCCTGCCAATAGTAGCTTCCACAGTAAGGAATCCCCTCATTCTAATAATATGCTAACAGCCCCTCCTCTACCACCATGCCAAATGAATGAAACATTTTTATGACTATATGAAACAACAATACAGCACAGTGCAACAGGGAATAGTAGCTGATTCTGGTGTGATAGACATAGGTATACATTATCCACTACCTGTTCCCTGCCATGTCATGCCACATAGTAATTCAAAGACATTACCATTCTTCTGTGTGCCACCTGTCATTATCACAATCCATGCCCATGAATCCTAGTAATGACAGGTGGTACTAAATCTAAATATAGTGCACAGAATGCACTGATACAACTGTGCACTCTTTATGAACACCGTGTCTTGCACAGTGCGAAGGATGTGTATACTGTTGAGTGCAGAGAGGTAGAGACATTAGTGCTTGTTGAAATTTGTAAGTGTATATTACATTAATTTATTTTTCTTTTGCTAAATTCTGTTCTGCTCATTTTAAGGAGTTATATGGAAGTTTATTGAGTTCTTGTCCAGTCTGAGACTGTGCTATTATTTATTTATTTATTTAAATGCTTGGTGCTGCCAAATGTATTCAGTCTGAAGAAGTCTCCAGGTTAGAGATGAAAGCACTAACTGGATACTTGTTATTTTAATGTTTTTATTTTGTGACTATTAAATAAGTTTTGGGTTTTCCTATTCGGCTGTTTTTAGTTTTTCATGTTTTGCATATAACAGCTTTACCTTTGATTGAACAACTTGTTACAAACTGTGTTGGAACTGGAAAGGAAAATGGGTCACCTGGATTCTGATAAAATTGGTGTCTCCACCAAAGAATCTCCCTTTTCAGAAACTCAAAACTGGAATCTGGAGAATCAGGGGATGTTGATGCTGGAACCATACAGATTTTATATTTCTCACCTGGAATCTTGTCAGAGGAATTCTGAGACTCATAGATATCATTAGTCCCAGAATCCTGAGAAATCTCCTGGCTGAGACAAAAGTCTGAGTGGAAAAACTCAGGAATAGATCTCAGAGCAGATCTATGTTTTCATATGGAAGAAAGGTTCTTTGAATTGATGTATCTAGGAGACACCCCAGGAAATCAATCCTATTTAGAAGAGTTAAACAAGGCTAAGACTATTGCATGTTCTGCTGGAACCCTAATGTGTTTGTAGGAGATGTCTCACTCAAGTGTATGTTTCCTGTTACTCTACAAAGATAAACATGTCATCTAAAGAAGAAGAAACATGAATACCTTGCAGTCTGCAGTAGGCTATCACTGGAGATAGACACTTCAAAGTACCTTTGAAGATGTGGATGGATCAACGGGTAATGCAGAGAACTGATAGTGAGATCCATACACAGAAAGCCTTAAGAAATATCTGCAATCTGGATCTAAGAGAATATGATGATAAGCATCTTTTAAATCTAAGGTCACCAGAAAATTCAAATGGGGAATGAAAGGTGGCAAGTTGTGGAGGAATAACATTTTGGACTTGAGCACTATCAGAAACTAACTTAAAAGGGAAAGATACAGAACTTGTCTTCATGAATCTTCTTTCCTTGACACTAAAAGCATTCTTGAAAAAAATATCTTTGCTGGGGAGGAGGGACTGTGTCTATCACCCTCTGAGTCAGCAGATGCTGAATGGTGGGAGGAAAATACGAGTTTGATCGGGTCAAGATGGGGGATTCCTTGAAAATAAAACTCTCATGGATTACTTTCATAACCCATCTATCTAAAACTATTTGTTGCCAAAGGCAGACATGGAAGTTTAGACTTTCTGGAAGGATTAAAGGTTTGTCAGGGTGGGAAGGGGTAGGGGAGTCCTGTAGATAATCATGTAGACTTGATCTCAAGAATTGTTCTTAATGATCAACCAACACTTAAGTGCCACATTTCTGCCATTGTCAAGGCATCATGTTGACAACTTTGGAATATTGATCAAGCACTTAATTCTTTCTAACGATCTTCCTGCTGTAATTCATACTCTAATTTCTTCATATTTAAATTACTGTAATTCTTTACTAATTGATCTTCCTGATTCTGATCTTTCACATCTACAACTTGTTTAAAATTCTGCTACATGTTTATTATCTGGCATGTCAATATTTCATCATATCACACCAGTACTCTATTCTTTACATTGGTTGTCTGTCAAATATAGTATCATGTATGCAAATCTTTTACTGGTTTAACTTTCTCTTCACAACATGAGTCCATCATATTTAAAAGAGCTTTTACATCCCTAGGTCCCCTCCTGTACATTACAATCATGCTCACAAAATCTTCTTGTTCTTCTACCATTTAACTTAGATTCTTCAGGCTTTTGCTCTTCTACTATCCGGAATCATCTCCATATCTGGATTTGGAAGATACTTATTGCTGCTGTCTTCAAAAATATTCTAAAAACGTATTTGTTTGAACTTCCTTTTTTCTGATCATTTACCCTCCTGCCATTGCTTTTTGAACTTTTCTTACCGACAGCTTGCTGTGTTTGCTTATTTTGCTTTTCAGAAAAGGTTGTAGAGTTAGTATTAAACCACCTGACACACTTGGAGAAGGAAGGCTGAAAAATCTGAGAAATTCCTTGAATCAGCTTACCTCTCTCATCATACTTTTTCAGAATGCTTGAAGTAGGTGATTCTAACTCACTGTCTAAGAAAAAATTCAAAATTTCAGCTTCAACATCGTCAGGAAGAATTTGAGTATAAAGCCAAGCAAACTTCCTCATGACAGTTCCAGTTACACTTTGCAATTGTCTAAATTTTTGCAGAATGTCCAGATTTTTGCCTCTTATTTCTGGTCTGTTCTTCATAAAAATTGTGGTTTTCTGGCAAATCATTAAGGATTAAAGTCATTAAATAATAGTAAATAATGACAGACAAAATGAATTTTAAACCTGATATCCTTCCGAAAATATATAATGATGCAAAACCTGTCATTCTAGCAACTTTCTAAATTTATAGGAGAAAGATTTAATAGCTGTCCCTATTTTGGGGCCTTTGTACCCCCATTATTTCTGGATTTGTCCAGATTTCTTCTACCGAGAGGTTGAGGGGTATAGTTCCAGTAGCAGTAACCCTGGAAGTCACATCAGCAGAATCATTAACACATTTCAAACAGTAGAGAGTCACTTCAGACACAGAAGCAATCCGATTACACAGAGATGTTTTTTCCTCAGAAGAAGGAAAAGAGATCATAATATTTCTCATATTCTCAAAAGAGGCAAGCAGAGAGGAATTTCCTGCTCCTTTTCCCAGAATCAACAACAGTGGTTCTCACTTGTCCACCAAGTGTACTCCACCAACTGCAGAGGATGTGTCTAACCCCCATTTCATGTGGACTGTAAGGACTTTACCAGAGGGAATCAAGGAAACAGATAATTTTTTTGAAAAACCAGTAATGGCTACAGCAGAGTCACTCATCTGAAGCACTTTAGCAGCCTGCTGTGGTTGCAAAGTCTGTTTATTCATTTTCTTCATTTTTGTGGCTGGTAGAAGGAATAACCAAGGTTATTCCATGGTAAAGCTGAAAACAAAATGTTTGATTCCCAGCAGAGCTGGATACAATACTAGGTGACCTAGGCAGTTGTCTATGACCCTCTGACTAGGGGGTGAGAAGCTGCAAAAACATTTAATTTTTAATGTTTAGTTAAACAATTAAAAAATTAAAAGAGTTCTTCTTTAATAGTGCCTGTGCAATTTCTTCTTTAAGAAGAACACACACACACACACTGGGTCACTTGTTTCTTGCTGCTGCTAAAATGGTAAGGTGTGTGTGTGTGTGTGTGTGTGTGTGTGTGTGTGTGTGTGTGTGTGTGTGTGTGTGTGTGTGTGTGTGTGTAATGCCCCACTTAGGGATGTCAGATTAGTTAATTAATTTGCTCAGGCTCAAACCCTGTACCTTAGTTACAACAGACAAGAGCTTGAATACTCTATATAAAGTACCAGACTACTCAAGGAATATGAGTTACAGTGCATTTTCAAGGAACTGTGAGTTTCAGGGGAAGATAATTTTACTGTTGCTTGTGTTGTCAATGTTCAACAATTTTGTTTAGCAAATGGCCATCAGTGTTTGTGCTATAGAATTTGAAAGTAGTGCTACTAGTGCAACAAATAGCATATTTTCCTTTAATGCAGAAGGTTGTGGGTTCTACTCCCACACTATGTAAATGGATTGCCGATATGGCAATCCACTTTAAGGAAGGATAGGGGTGTTGCACTCCAGAGTGTGTCTTCCTTTGAATGAGATGCCTAGCAACTATGAACCAATTGTTGGTTTGCCAGCTATTCCCTACTGCAATATTACTATTTTTTTTAATGTAACATAGGCAGTTTATTCTTCAAGGGCAGCAGGCATTGAATTTGTGGATGAAACAGTGAAATAAAAGTTGTTTGCCAGTAGCAACCTCCTCATTAGCTACAGATCTATTTAATGTAGAATTATTCAGATGACTTTTACTTCTGCAGATGTTGTGCATATTGACTGATATTGGTGGATTGTAATGACAGAAGTTTGAGTGGCCTTTTACGGTTCAACCATTCTGAAATGGTTAGCTTTTGCCATTATTGGTTCATGCATTTAATTTAATTGCTTACTAGAAAAATGTTCAGAAGTACAAATTTACAACACACTCTAACAAGTGGTGCTGTATTATATAAGGAAAATAATTTCATACAATCAGGAAGGTGAATCAAAGAATACATGCATATGTGCCTGGTCCTAAAAATGTGTGCAGGGGGCCCATAGTTTGAAAACAGTCCAAAGGCAAATTTAATCTGCCACTGGCCAGATGCATTTTCTTTGAATGTGGGTATCAATGAATGTGAGCTTCAAGGGCAGAGAAGTTTACTGTTAATTCTAAATCTGTTTTCATTGTCAGAATGTGTTGTTTTGTTTAGCAGGTGGCTATCAGAGTTTGTGCTATAAAATACAAAATAAAAGTTTTAAATTAAGTCCAAATATCTGTAATCATTGTAGAAGTAAAGAAGAAAATAGTATGTACACTGACAGGACTGAACAGTGTTTATGGTAACTGGGGAGAAATCGCCAAGTAACGGGAAACTGCAATGGCTTCAGGGGGGGCTGTTGTGGGGAGCAATGATCCATTACTCTGCCTGGGGCTCCATTTGACCATGATCTGGCTCTTATTCTTAGAGAAGCCTAGTAGCAGTAGTAGTGGAAAAGACAAGTAAGTAATAAAAAAGTCACTTTTCCACTAAAAACACATTGAAAAGTACTCTAAACATTTACCTCAGCCTGACAGCCTCCAAAAGTAAAATAACACAACTTTTACCAAGGAAAAGTAGTTTTAAATTAGTTTTAACAACTTTTTCCTGCAAAGGTAAAAAGTAATGCTCCTGTTTAAAAGTTACAACAAGTCACATGACGATCTATAAAAATTTTTTTCTATTATAAAATAACTAATTTCACAGAAAAAAAAAGTTCAGTTTTCGTTATAAAAATAACAAGTGAAAGTATTTTTTTCCCTGAAGGGAACTTTTCTGCCCAGCAATGGAAGGCATTAGACAACGGTCAAGCCTTGAAAACATGCAAAAGAAGGGTTGTTCGGCAGCAGAAAAGCTCTGAACAGCTTAGCACCAAAACTCCTTTTTTTCTTCAGTTACCTGCTGTTATATCCTGTGCAAGATATAACCCATATAACTAAGGCTACCGCAGCACTGATCGATATGATATACATCTTATCTATTATTATCGGTCACTACCCTAACCAAGGTACCTGCCAGTCTATGCCAAAAAGAAAATGATATCTTTTTAGATATTTTTATATCACAGAGGTAGAATGTCAAGGAGTGGATCATGATGCACATAAACAGTTTTGAAGTTTACTTGATGATATAAACTGAGTGGTAATAAACATATTTACAGTTTGCGTGTGATAAATATGTTTATCACAACCCTTTGTCAGTGTCCATTGTTAAGATAAATACATGGGTTGTGGGTGAAAATAGTCTCAGAAGGTTCAAGCAAACAAAGTAAGTGCACTAAATATTAAGCAGACAGCGTCCTGTTAATATGATAAGCCAGAATGCAGAACTGTGAGTCTGTATTTGAATCATACAATGCTAAATACTGCAGCTATACTACTTTTATAACTGTTTTCTTCTAGATTTATTTGTTCATTTAATCATTTCTTTATGAGGAGGAAAACTGTGTAGATGCGCTCTAGTCTATTTAAGGGACAGCTGGTGTATATGTATTGTTATTTTTTAAACACCTTTATTAAATTATCACTTAAGACATAGGCACACATACATTAACAAAAAACAAATCATGCTAATATTTTTTTAATTTTCTTACATTATACATTACAGACATGTTTTCTTTCTTTCTTTATAACAATTGTTATTCACTCCAACATTACATAAATTGCTAAATTCCTGCCTTGACTTAAACCTCATTCCACCTCCTGGGCATTATTCTGCATGTATTGTTTCCGCAAATTCCATTTATTTCTATGTAATTTCACCTTCCTTTTCTAATGATACCACTTCCAGTTCTTTTATTTCTTATACAGTATTCAGTACTTCAAATACAGTTGGTTCAGATTTTGATTTACATGTTCTACAAATTGATTTTTTGGCAGCCAGCAGAATTAAACTTAATATGATCTTGCTATCTCTATGCAATTTAGATCCAGTGACCCAGCACAAAGAAGTCATTTCCTTAGTTATAGCACTTGCTCCCCTAAGATTTCTGACATATCATTATTAAAATGCAGGTGGAATTTAATGGCTCTGCCTCTATGTACCATGCATGCATATACTTCAGTGCCTGCACACAGTTTTCCTGCTTATAAATAACTAAATAAGTAAATAAACAAGGAAATCTAGGTGAAAAGACATTTATAAAATTAGTATAACTGCAACAAGAAGCATTTTATACATAATCACACCCCACACAGACACAGTGGCATACACACACACACACATATATATATATATATATATATATATATATATAGGGATCCCCTTCAGAAGCTCCATGTTTCAAAACTTCGAACTTCAAAAAGTCAAGACCGTAAGATCGAAGTTTTGAAACTATATATATATATATATATATATATATATATATATATAGATAGATAGATATAAATATATAAATACAATGCATACATGTATACCCACACACACACACACAGAAGTAACCTCATATATCAAAGGTGGAAATATGTTAGTAGACAGATGCATATCAGAAAGCATAAACCTGAGGACAAGGTCATATGGCACTAGGCTGGAAGGAGTCAAGGCAAAGAGTTGCATAAATATTTCTTAATCAAAGGAATAGAAGATCCAAGGACTACAGTCCCAGTGGGTGGCAGTGCAGACAAAAAGTACAATACTGTATGAGTTCACAAGAAGTATATTAGAGCTCTGGCAATACAAATACAAATGCAGGGGCAGTAAGGATGAAGTCATGACTGAAGTTTGCTTTAGGCAGGGAAAATTGGCACAACAGGTAGGCTTGACTGCCACTGGTTTCCATAAGAACCTATTTTCTGTTATTCTACACTTGGCAGATACAAGAACACAGAGAATGCTTTCAAAAAAGAATGATCTTAGCAATTATTTTCTTATGTCTGTATGCATGTACCTTAACTTTGCAGTGACAATAAACGAAAGACACAGATGAATGTTGTAGGTGCTTCTAAGGTGCATATGGTTGTTGGTGATATCTAGACATGTGCAGCAATAGGCACATCTTTTTTATACCTTTAAATATAGAATCGAAGTCAAATATCTGTTATTAAATTTATCAAGTATGTTAACATAAATATAAACCTGACAAACAGAATTAAAGAAAGTTAATGTGCAATTTCCTTACTAAAATTCTTACAATATATATATATATATATATATATATATATATATATGTATATATATAGATATATATATAGATATATATATATATATATATATAGATATATATATATATATATATATAGTTGCAAAATCTATAAATGATATGAAAAAATTATTATTGCCTTCATTCCCCATAACTGCTTTATACTTTTAAGCTCCTTCACTTCCCTTCAGCTGGGTTTGACACGTGTGGTAACCAGGTAAACATTAAAATGCAAACATTTAAACATGCCATGAAATCCTTAGGCACAGCAGTTTCTTGTATTTATTTTTCATTCTTGACCTACTACGCTCAGGTTTTGACATCAGGAATACTGTTTGATATATCAGGCTTTAAAAACATTATACTTTCATTCCACTTTCCTCCTAGTCAAAAAAGATCAGGGAAAGCTGAAGTCACACAGAGAGAATCTTTATTCTCTGAAAGAAGCATTATTCACTCGACTAGACTACAAATCAAAGAGTATATCATAGGCTACTTAAAAATTCACTTTAAAATCTGAACCTGATTGTACTTTTATGGTAATTTCATGCCATCAATCATTCCTTTACCTTTCGTCTCCAGGTCCACGGCACTCCCAATAGATCTCATTCACTCTACCTCATTAGAATTCTCTAAGTAAGAAAACAGAGGGGAAAACCTTAACAGAAAATGAGGGAAAGATGCAAATTTTCACTGGAAACAGGTTTGCTAAGAGGCATAGCCATTGATATGTGCTGGTCTTTTCTTTCACAAAAAAAAGCAACACACTAGTAAAATACAGGGAATATGAATTAAAAGCTGTTTGTTCTGTCTCAGAACTATTGTTACAGTAGGCTAAAATCTGGATGTAAGCATATGTTTACAAAACTATAACTATGCCTGGTACTTTCAGGCTATTGTTGCAGTAGGCTAAATCTGGATGTAAGCATATGTTTAGAAAACTATAACTATACTTGGCACTTTCAGGCAAGTCTGGTAGTGCTACATGAGATACGAAGCAGAGAATATGCCATCCACATTATTAAAAGTGACTACTAAAACCAATAATTCCTACAGTGTAGAGTTAACACTCAATGCAGACAAACATTACTGAAGCAATACTGAAAAACCTGAACAGCATTTTAAGTACACCCATAAACACTTTAGCATCCAGGATTATTCATTTGACAATCAAGTGCTAATTCATCATGAATTAGGCAAAGCTGCAGTGTCACATTATGAGTCACAGACCAACACCTTCATCAGACAGGCCACAGCACTGTTGTTTCAGGCATATTTGTATTTTTAGTTGTTTACTTTTTCAGTGCATTGTGCGCACTGCATGTAAACAGAATAATTGTTATTAACATGAGATGTAATTCATAAGATCTGTCTTTCCAAGACCATGTTAAGATTCCAACAAGAAGGCAGCATTCCTTGATCTTGCACATATTCTCAAATATTTTAAGTTAGCATTTCAGTGGAAAAGGATGAAAAAAACACAAGTGATATGATGCTGGTCATGAAACACAGTTTCTCAAAACTTTTTTTACTGGTCTCTTTTCTGCCTTCTATTTTGCTTTGTACTAATCCTTAGTTTCAGAAATATTCTACACATACAAAAAAATTATAATTTCATTACAGAATATAAATTATAAAGTCAGTCACAGAGCAAGGTGGATTATTGCTTCACCTATGTCTTCTAGCTTAACTAATTCATAAGTGTTCAACAGGATGAAAACAAACAGTCAAACCTTTAACTTGAGGGGACATTTTATTAAATCATTTTGTTTGTTTTGAAAGGGGCAAGCCTACCCCTTGCCCCTATGTGATGGCCTTTGCTCTCATGCCTTCTTATATCGAGTACGTAACTTTGTGAATACACAGATCCAGAGAAATGAAAAACTCATAAAAAAATAATTCATAGACGGTAAATGAGACAGTGCAACAGCATTGATTTCTTATGAAAATCAGTAACTAGTTCAATGTTGAATTTAGTAAGTAGTAGGGTAAACCACATTATTTTATGAAAGAAGCAACAAAAATCAGCAATTTTATGAAAAAAAAAAGCTTTGTGAAGCCATATGAACAGTTACATGTACATACCTTGGTACTATATTATCATGAAATAAAGAGTTCATTTGTATTTTATGGAAAGACAGAATAAATTAGGGAAGGGAGGAAAGAAACAAGTCTTGAAAAATTACCTTAGTTCTTCAGTGAACTAATGTTGGTAAAACAAATAGCTTAACAATGCATGCTTGCAGCTATCAACGTGGCGAAGAATGAAAGTACTAGACATAACAGAATTTAGATAACTACGTTTAAGCAATTAACATACATCAAAGCATGTCTCTCAACTGTCAGGCAGGTGGGAGGTGGATACAGAATACCCTAAATTCTGTTCAAATAATTATATTTTAAATTCACCCTTGTTTAAGTGATTTCAGGAAAACAGCAGCAGTCAGTCACAAAATAACTTCAATAGAAATAAAACACAGAATAAGATCTAACAAAACTCATAAAAAAAGAAAAAAAAAATGGAAGCATCCAAACCTAAAGGTCCACTGATGCAGGACACAAACAAAATCCAAACAAGAACATTTTCATCAGTGGAAGTGGTCAAACCTGAAACAATGAAAATAACTTGTTTGTTTATGAAAATAATAAAAACTATCAGCTTTTGGACTTCAGGAATAAACTGCCATGTCTTTCATAAATTCATATAATTAACAAGGTAGAGTCAGACCTTGCCAATATTAACCCTAATATGGCATCATTTACCTCCAAGAAGACAAAACAAGGCATATCCAGGATGAATTTATAGGTGTGTATCCAATCATCAAGTTATAACTTAAAGGAAGTGAGGGTATTACACTGATTTATATCTGATTATTCTAGAGATGGGAAGATACTATGTAATAAATCTGCCCTTCCGTCATGTCTGACATATTTGTTGACGGAGATTCATGCTCTCAGTTTGTGTATTTCATTTGTTTTGTGGAGGTATAGGAGATCAAGGTGGATTGGGTCTTTAGCAGCACAAAATGTTAGATATAAATCACCCTGCAGGTGTCTACAAAAGGCTGAATACTGGGATAGAGTTTCTAGCCTCTCTTCATAGTTGAAGATCTTTAGTCTAATAATCTTTTTAGTTTGAAACCTCTGTGGTCTTTGTAGCTGTGTGATATTTTTATTTAGAAACATTCTAAAAGGAGGATTACATTACATAATGTAAAACAAGTGTCTGTTACAACACAGACACAGAACTATTGAGGTGACAGGAGAGCCTCAAGATCCAGCAATTTATTTAGACTTCTGGCATTGAGCAGAGCAGCCTTGATTTGATCTAGGTTGGAATTTACTGCAAGTCTTTTTGCTATGCCTGAACGTCCAGAAGGCAGACATAATACCTAGAAAAGTAGCACATGGGCAGCAACTTAGTGCTTTGGGCAGTAAGTCAAATCAGTGGAATGAAAGATGCAGACCATCCTTGACAAGGTAAGTCAGACTGTTGATCATCTTATCCCAGGCTAACGCATACCAAATCTCTCTAAATCTATGTAGCCAGTTGTTAAAGTCAGTTATCGTCTCCTTGTATCTGGGTGTCATTCAGGAAGAGTGTTGGGTTCCACTCAACACCAGAATCTTAACTTGCATTTGGCACATACATAGCAAGCTCCAGCATGTCCTTCTGCAACTATTTTTTTGTTGAGCACCTCAGTTTAGTCACATCTACATGAGCCACCAGAAGATCATAGTAATATTTGTTTTTTGAGAGACTGTAGGTCTTTCATGATGTCATGTCAACCTGTCATTGTCCAGTCTAGTGAGTATAAACAGGCAGTGCACCAAAGGATGAAGTCACCAATTTCTTGAACCCACAGACTTAGGGGAAGTGGAAGGTTTGTAGTGTGAAGCCTAGTGACTCACTAAGTTATGGGTGTATAATGTAGTTGTGTTAGTGGAGTGGTGTTCAGAATCTTTAGTCCTGATTCTTGGGGGCTTGGGAAGTCATTTATTTATTTATTTTTTCTGCAGACTCAGTGTATGTTGGTTCGGTATGACCTTGTAGAGGTGGGTCTATATTATAACATCAAAGTCTAAAAACATCGAATGTTATAATATCGACACCATTCAATCAAAACACCAGAAAACTGAACAGTCAGAATAGCAATTTTTTTCCCAGGGAAATGAAAAACTCATAAAACTCACAAACATACACACAACTCAAGCACACCAAAATAAATAATCCACACGCATACACTTCATAAAACCCTACACTAAACCAGACATACACCACTAGCTACCCACTTACCTTAACCCAACTCTAACCCTAAAGTCGTTAACTATCGCACACTCACCTTACCCCACTCTAACCCTCACGTCCACACAATCACACATTTACCTGACCCGCACCCTAACCTTAACTCACTTAACCTGCCCCTAGCCCTAAAGTCTGTCACTACCGCACACTCACCTCACTCGTTCCCTAACCCTAAAGTCCCTAACTACCGCACACTCACCTTAACCCAGTCCAATCTCTCACTTACCTTAACCCGGTCCGTAACCATCGCACCACACTTTCCTGAACCCAATCCGTAACCTCCGTTCGCTCACTTCCCTAAACCCGGTCCATAACCATCACACCACACTGCTGTAAATAGTGAAGCCACGGACCACCAAAATCTTACGCTAGGTAAAATTTCGATGTTCCGAGGCTTCGCTATTCTCAGCTTTTACACTAAAGGGTTCGATATTATAACATTCGAAGTTTTTGAACTTCGATGTTATAATATAGACCCATAGAGGCATGGATGGGCATGTCTGTGTTGCTTATTGTGACTTCCAGATTATATACATGACTACACTTCTCATAAATAATGCCATGTTTGTCCAGTAGTACTTCATTGTCAATCAACAGTAGGCAGTTCCTACACTGTCTCAGAATACCATGTGCAATTAAGGTGGAAAAAGGAGGCATAAAAGCACTTGCTTTTAAAAACAGTATTACGTAGTCTTGGTTACACTTGAATAAGCACATGTGACTAATTAAATCTGTTAATGAGAAATTATTCCCCCTAGAAAGACAATGCGCACTATAGGATTAACATCTGACAAACTAAGAGGCATTCAATGAAGAAAAAAAAAAAACAACAGGATAGTCCAATAAAATACATTCAAATTACATTTGTGTATAAGGGCTTGAATGAGGTAATATCATTTAACCATGAAAAGTGTCGCAGTTCAGCTTTGTTTGCCATTTTAATTTAACAGAATAATGATTCTTTCTTTATGTTTCCACATCTACCACCTTTATTTGAGTCCAGCATCACTGAAAGGTTAAAACAAACTTCAAGATCAACAACTCTGCATTGTTTATAAAATGCATTTCACAAATCACCCTTGTTTACAGCATAGATATGTTCCCTTATGCAGACATGGGAATGTGTCTCTGTTTTGCCTACATTAAAATAGGAAGGAATACATGCAAACTGCCACATGCATTACTCATTCTGCTGAGCAGTCTTTTCTGTCAGATAAATAATAATATCTACCTGTAGTTGGATGTATAAAGTAGTTTCCCTCCTTAATGTACTTCTGTTTTTTGGGTCCTCCTTTGTGTCATTCTATAGCTCCCTACCTCAGTGCCACACATCCATCGCCAAGTCTAACAGCCTTCACCAGTACCCTCCAAACTTTATTTCTTATGGGCTGAGACAAGCGTGAAACATAAGAGCATCCGGGGAGGTATATGACAGGGGAATTTTTTTAGTTATGTTCTACCCTATCCCCCTGAAATATCTTGGTAACATCAAGGGGACAGGCATGTTGGGGACATGCCGATGTATCACCCCACTTCTCAGCAGCTTAGTCAAGGACTATGCCTCCCTTCTTCATGAGTTCCTGGCCTCCTCCACCAGGGATTGTGTTTGGAACACCTTATGACTGCCTGCCATTCCTCAGGATATTAATGTCCATCCCTCCCCTGCTGCTCCATCAGTTGACCAAGCCACTAAATGAACCCGGGATGGCTGGGCTGTAGTCAGGGCATTATCTGTTTATGCCACCAGAGTAACCTACATTCTTTAACATACTGACGAAGTTACACCCAGTGCACTGAGAAGTTCTGGAACTCTTCACCTGTTTAACCCACTTAGCTTCCAATATTGCATAATATTCCCTAAACGCTGGTACAGAAACCTAGGATCTGCATCAGTTTTACTTTTAAATTTGATAACTGATAACAAAATCTCCTAAATGTGCCTCATAGTGTCTTCAACAGCTTTGGTAGCTGAATTGTAGTACAAAACTCATCTATTTCCTAAAGAGGAAGTTATGTCATCTGATTATCTAAGTATTCTGTCAAGTAAAATGGGATAGAGTTCATCACTCTGCATTCTGGTTTCCTTTTAGTCTGCCAAGCCCATTGTCTAAAGAAGCTACAGGCCAGCCAGTATTAACACAGCCCTTTCCCATTGTTTACAATCTAAGTGTTCCTTGTCATTCTCATAAAATGACTGTAGGGTATATCCTTTTTATATATACATAATACTGAACTACAGAGAGATGAAGACCTAACTGTGGCCCAGCTGACCACAGTTTGATTAGCGGACATGTTATGCAGGGGCTGAGGTGGGAGGAGAGAGAAAGAGAGAGAGTGAGAGAAATGAAGGGTAGAGCCCACTTGTCTCTCTCAGGGGAGGGGAGTATTATTAAAAAAGGCACACAGATACACTTCACACACACCACACATGCTCATCACAAAATCTCTCCCCTTCCCTAATCCTTACTCTATCCCTAACCCAAAAATACTTGCACACATACTCTTGTACCCTCACTAACCACTACCACACATGTATCTTCCCATTAAAAGCAACTTTTGATGCTGTTCATTTCAGTAGCTCCTACACTCACCCACCAATGTACTTGACAGACATTCTGTGCTTTGATGGAATGCAAATGTCTCTATATATCCATATATCTATAAATATATATATTTATCTATATATATGTGTGTGTGTGTATGGATTCACCTCAGAATCTCTAAAGCCCAAAATGTCAAATTTTAAAAGACTGAGATGAAAATCTCGAAAGTTCAAAACATTGAAAACTCAAAACACACTTTCATAACATTGAAAAAACACCGGACAATCTACATACAGAAACAAATAAAAGACAAACCATATAACATTTCTCCAAATATAAGCAGGGGGTAAGCTGTCCTGCACCTCTCCATGTGGGGGGCTGTGCCCCCCACACCCCCTGCTACTTAAATATATCAACTCCGAGATCACACTTCACTTCAGTAAGATGAGTTATTTTGTAGTATAGCAAGTTAGAAGGGAACATGACTAAGGTTACAACAGGCAGTCATGAAGAACGTAATGGTATGTTTGCCATTTTGTTCTGTGGAGTTGATATATTTAAGTAGCAGGGGGTGTGGTGCGCCCCCCCACATGGGAAGTTGGGGGGCAACCCCCCTCCTAACTTATAGTTGGAGAAGTGTAATATTTTTATGTATGTAGTTGTGCTGGAATATAGTAAGTGTTGGTGTCCTGTGTTTTTTTCAATGTTATGAAATTCAGTGTTTTGAGTTTTCAATATTTTGAACTTTCGAGATTTTGGTCTCAGTCTTTTGAAATTCGAGGTCTTGGGCTTTAGAGATTCTGAAGTAAATCTGTGTGTGAGTATATATATATATATACATACATATATGTATATATATATATATATATATATATATATATATATATATATATATATATATATATATATATAGTTGCAGATGGTTAGATTAAAAGTGTGTTTGGTCATCATCTGATAAGTCATCTGATTTTGATCGACTAAACAAATGGTCAATAGGTGTGTAAGATCACACAATTCTCAGGGTATGAGAATATTCCCTTTCCCAAATTTTGATTGATCTCAGAGTAAGTATATATAATTAGGGGAACACTTTATAATTCTGAAATTCGGAAATATCAAATTTCAGAATCCCAAGATTATAAAGCTCAAAATTCCAAAACCCCAGAAGCGCGAATTTCAAAATCCCGAAGTACGGAGATGTTGAAGTAGCACTTCTGGTGTTACGTTTTGTGAATGGATAGCTGGAAGTTCAGGTAAGTATTTATGTTTAAGAGTTTTTGTTAGGGGATTTAGTGTGTGTCAGTGTGTTTTGCTACTGTGATGTTTGTGTGCGAGGGGAATGTAGCTTGTATGGTGGTGTTTTCATGTGTTTGTCTGTGTAGTGCGACCTTGGAGTTAGTATATTTAAGTAGGGAGGGTGTGGGTGCTTGTATGTAGTGTAGGTTTCTATGTTTGTCTGTGAGGGAAGGCGTGTGTGTATGTATATGTGTGTGGTGTATGGTTAGTGTAGGAGTTGCGATTTTGAAATTCGCGCATCTGTGGTTTCGTGATTTTAAGGTTTCGGCTTTATGAGCTTGAGATTCTGAAATTCAATATTTCAGGATTTTGGGATTATAAAGTGAACCCATAATTAGGTGGGGAATGGTGGTACAGGGGGGCTTGCCCCCTTGCAAAAAGCATTGGTTATTTATTTATTTATTTTTATTTTAATTTTTGCATGCACCAAAGCTGTTTCTAGGTTCATGCCTAGTGTTGTATCTACATTCCCATTTTCAACATGTTATTATTATTGTTTTCCATGTTGATAAACACAAATGTTGAAATGGCATTAGATAATCGTAAGAGTTTAAGGATCTATGCATACTTACAAGCACACACTCATGCACGTGCGTGCTCACACACGAACACACACACACACACACACACACACACACACACACACACACACGTCACACGCACACGCACTCACAAACACAGACATAAACACGCATGCACATTTACAGTTCCACTCTCTCTGTATCAATATGTGTGATTTTGTTGGGTACTTTTGTTTCCTCTCATATCCCAAAGATGTGCTGTAGGTGGACTGCTGCTCCTCTAAACTGCTTGTAGGTGTGTGCCATAAATATAGGTGTGTGTGTCTGTCTGTCTGCAAATCCTGCAATGGTTGGTACTTCATACAGAATAAGCAGAACAAGTTTCATTGCCCAGTGAGTGCTAGGAAAGGCTCCAGCTCCATACAAGTGTAAGTCAAGTAGTACATATACATATATATATATATATATATATATATATATATCTATACACACATATATATATATATATATATATATATATATATATATATATATATATGTGTGTGTGTGTGTGTGTGTGTGTGTATATAGATATAGAAAGTGAGAAAGACAAATAGAGAGACACAGAGATATATCGATATATATATAGATACAGATATGTATAGATACATAATATACTGTACCTTCCTACATATCTCTATACAGGTCTATATCATAACATGGAAGTTCTCTAACATCGAATGTTATTATATCGAGCCCTAAACACCAAAGTCTGAAAACATCGAACAGTCAGAATAGCGAATTTTTTCTCAGGGAAAAAATTTGCTATTCCGAGAAACATACACACAGCACAAACACACACAAAAAACAGCCATCCACACACATACACTTAAAATCTTACACCTAAACCTAAACTAAACTTTACATACACTGCTAGTTATCCACTTACCCTAACCCGATCCTAACCCTAAGGTCCGTCACTATCGCACACTCACCTCACCCGCGCCCTAACCCTAACTCACCTAACCCCCCCAACCCTAACCTACACACAACCGCACACTTACCTGACCCATGCCCTAACCCTAACTCACCTAACCCGCCCCTAACCCTAACCTACACACAATCGCACACTTACCTGACCTGCGCCCTAACACTAACGTCCACACAACCGCACACTTACCTAACCTGCTCCCTATCCCTAACTCACCTAACCCGCCCCCCAACCCTAACCTACACACAATCGCACACTTACCTGAACCTGACCTGTAATGCTCCAACATATCGAACGCTGAAAACAGCGAAGTCACAGCAACGGCCCAACGAATTCTTTCCCTGGGAAAGAATTCGGTGTCCTGCACCTTCGCTGTTTTCAGCTTTCGACATTACAGGTTCGATATTATAACATTTGATCTTTGTAAGATTCGATGTTATAATATAGACCCTATCTATACTGACATAGAAATAGATATTTGTTATTTATTCCCCCCATTTGATTGAGATTCAGTTTCATCAAATCCTGGAATGTACAAGCATTGTGGTCAGTTTTGACACTGAACAAGTGTTTTACTTGTTGCATTCATTTAATCATGCATATTATTTTGGAATGATGGTACAGCAGTTGATACAAGGTTATGTTACCAGAAGTTGAATCAATGTTTGTAACATAAACAATGGATAATTTTAGCTATGTCTCATGTGGTAAGTGCAGCAATGGTGTTGGATAATGTTTTTATCACTGTATAAAGCTGTACATTGCTGCCTTAAAGATGTATGCAAATAAGCTGTATACATTGTAGCCACACAGTGAATCAGTGCTGTTAGATATGTTCCTGATAAAGATGTAAAGAGGTATGTTGTCATGATATGGAAATTTCATAAGTGTGCTGCAGTGTGTGATGTAAAGTTTGTGTATATTGTTTGATTTTTGGATAGGCATGGGTGAGATAGAGCATTATGGTGTGGTCGGCAGTTGTACTCTAACCCATAACACCTGCATCCACATCCTCTTACCCCCACTTATCACTAACACACATGTATGTACTCACTAAAACCAGCATTTGATGCTGTTTATTTCAGTAGCTCCTCCACCCACCAATGTACTTGACAGACATTCTGTGCTTTCATAGAATGCACATAAACCGTAAGCAAGTAAATAATGTGGGAAGAAATAGCCAGGGAATTGTTATGGCTAGGCTTGTATAGGCCCTAGGGCTGATAGCCTAGTACCAACCTATGAACCTATGAACCTATAAGCATCTAATTTTGCTAGTCAGTATTATATTTTACTATTAATGCGTATGTAATGTGCAATATGCATATATCAAGTGGAAATGGTGATTGTATGTGTTAAGTGTGGGCACTGTCTATAAATATGTACTGGATATGGTGAATGTAAATGTTCTGTTAAATGGCAATCCCTTTATAGGAATGCATATGATATGAACACCTAAACAACATGTCCTACATGGACAGACTCAGAGCCCTGTCACTATACTTATTATCTTACAGACTGCTAAGAGGTGGTCTATGTCTGGCATACAAGGCATCCTCTAACCCATTCCTGATACCAGCAAGTCACATGCCATCAAAAATACATGCTCTAGGGATCTAAACCTTTTCTTCAACATCAGCACAATGGTTTAAAGCAATAAGTATATTTCACATGGGATACCACTGCTGTGGAACAGACTCCTTATGCACATAAAACAAAGTTCAGCCTGTCCATTTTCAAGGACAACTTAGATCTATGGAAGGGAAACCAATAATTTACCCCAGGACTGCCCCCTGTACTACTAATGTACAAAGGCAGCTCCTAAATGCTTTATCCCTTGCAAGGATGGTATGATCCCAGTTATTTTATTAGGGGCAATACATAATTACCGACCTTGGGATGGGCAAGGCTTCCTCAAAACTGACTATTTGTTTAGGTCTGCATTCATAGGACTACATATATATTTGTTGACATCATCTGACCCAATCACAGTGAAAGTCCTAAAGCATGGAGAAACGTCTGCGATGTTATCTTTGCTTAGTTTAACAGAAGCAATTTAGAAAGGAGTGGGAGTACAAATCAAACCAGAAGAAGATAATCAGACATCAACAGAAAGTACCAAAAATCAAAGGAAAAAATATAAAGATAAAGACCAGGAAAAAAGGGGGAAAATGGAAGGACTTAAAGTGACAAGTACAGAGAACTCCTGGAACAACCACAGGTTGATCAAGATTTGACACATTAATGGTTAAGAAGAGGTGATTTTAAACTAAAAGATGAAAGGCTTATAATGGTGGCTCAAGATAGCAAGCTATAAATATGTTAACTTACAAAGTCTATTAAAAAGGTAGGAGAAACAGACAAATGTAGCTTCTGAAATATAGAACTGGAAACAGCTGCACATATCACATTGCTGGCTGCAGTACAGTCAAGGGTGAGGGTCTGTATACCAAAAGGAATAACAAGGTGACTTTTGCATTGCGGGACACTGCAAACACTACAACATACAAGTAGCTAAAGAAGCATTTGAAACATGACCCACAAAGCATTTCTGAAAATGATGAAAGTTCTGATCATATGAGATCATCCAATACCAGCAATTAAGAAAATAGATGCAAGAAAATCAGACGTAATGCAAGAGAAAGGGAGAAAGGCAGCACACAATCATTGAAATAACTACTCCCAGCAGTTATAGTGTCCTATATATTGAGACACACAAAATCATAAAATACCAAGATTTATGAGCAAAAACTACAGGAATGTGGAAAAAGATACCCAGACAGTTCCAATAGGAGTACAACCACCAGGAGTAATAAAAAAATAATTTTCAAGCACACATAAAAATGTTACCAATACATACAACTCCATATGGATTGCAGAAGGAGGTGATTCTTGAAAAAAACTACAGGTTCTAGGAAGAGCAGTCTTGTCAAACATTAAAGACTAAACCAATATAAATTTTTTGAACTCTAATCTTGCCTTGATTCAGGAATGGAGTCCATTCCTGTCTCAGTATTAGAAACCCAAAACATATGGAGAAATTAAAAAAAAAAAAGTCACACAATCTATACCACTCTCACAGAGGAAAAAGACACAGCAATGGTCCCAGATCAAGTAGAATCCCTTTAAGCTATCACAAATCAGGTAATGTCATGGTGTTTGAGGTGTACAATAATCAACAACTATAACACTATATGGTATCTGCTATCAGTGCATTAAACCCTTATGCTGTAACCAAGATGCCTATCAATAGACTAATTAATTTGCCAGTAGATCAGATGCTACATATTTTAGTCTCTTGTGGGCAGAGACATTACCCGGGAATGCTAATACATGTAAAGTACATAAGAAAAAATACAAATGAGCCCGAACCGGCTAAGCAACCACAAGAGACTAGGGAAAACCAATAAAAAATAAATTTATTGAGCACTTTCGTCATTTGTAACAATGAGCTCTTCAGAATGGTACCAAAGAATATCCAAGAGTTTTTAAAAACTCCTTCCCCATATCACATGATTAAAACAACCAGTGATAAACACTTGAAAAATTAAAGGGATACACAGCAACTCAGCAAGCAAACTAATAGTTAAAGGGCGAACATATCTAAAAACATTACACAAACACAATCCTGCTCTAAAAAATATATCCATTAAAGAAATTCAACTGTAGGGAAAAAGAAATCAAGTTGAATAAGAACACAATTTCAAAACACCAGTGATACAGAGAAAATCATGTATACCCTGGAAAGAACATGCATTAAGTCTAATTTGCCATATGAATTCCCTGAACTCAAGAAGCTCTGACCAGGTCTATATTAGATAATCGAACTTTCAAAAGTTCGACTGTCATATGGTCGACACCATATGATCGAACTTTTAAAAGTTTGAAAATCTAATAAAAAATAAACTACACAAATAACCTACCTGAATGTTTTAAGCAGTGGGGGGCAAGCTCCCCTGCACCCCCCACGTGGGGGGCTGCCCCCTCCACACACCCCACTCTTTAAATATACCAACTCTGAGATCACACTACAGTGCAGAAAAGGGAAATCTTCCCATTCTGTGCTGTAAGGAAATCTCCGTTAAAACATTCAAACTTTCAAAAATTCAATCATATGGGGTCGACCATATGACAGTCAAACTTTTGAAAGTTCGATCATCTAATATAGACCCACTCTGACCAAGGTCCTCCCTGGGAATTTTTTTCTACCTTGTCTAGCCCATAAAACAAAAATCAATGGTTATAAAATTTATGAATATGTCTGAACAGGGAGTTATTCATGTTCATAGGCTTGATGTCATATGTGTGCTCGTAAATCTGTTTTCCCTGTGTAAAAATAAAAACAAGACTGACAAATAGCTACATAGATGAGGCCAGAAGAATAACAGGTCCAATAAAAATGAGCTCTTACAACCAAATTTCTTATAGTGACACTTGTTGCTTCCAAGATAAATTTACATTGGGGGCAAACCCACATCTACAAGTACCCTTCTTCCTACTCATTGAGTGGGACAAATTACCAGAAAATTCCAAAAGATTCTTAAGATTTTTACCTCTTCTAAAAACAATAACAGGTTTGTCCCCAACTTTTTCCAAAATCGGCTCAAAGCAGGAAAACACTGCCCAGTATTTTTGTAATTATGTCCCTAATAGATGAATGGTAAGAAGTAAAGGTAGTAATGAAGGAATCAGAATAAATGACACAATGCTGGAGTTAAAAATTGTTGTTTGTAACAAAATCAGAAAGAACAACACCATCATTGACCTTACTACTGTAAAGGGGATGGAATGCATTGTTCATTCTTTTAAGTTTAACCTCATTACATTTTTCATTCACCAAGTCAGTGGGATACACCCTGGTGGTAAATATAGCAATTAACTTGTTACATTTGTTAAGAAATAAGCTATCATCTGAAACCATCCTTGCTAAAGGAACAAACTGCCCTTTTACAATCCGTCTTTTTTGATACAAAGGATGGCAATTGGTAAAATGTAAAATAGCATTAGAATATGCAGGCATCCTATATATGTTAGTAACAAATGCTTTGGAATTGCTGTCCTTAAAATTTCCACATCTAAATAATTAATTTGATCCTGATTACGTGAATGCTTAAACTTCAAGAATGAAGTAGTAAAATGAATGCTGTCCAAAATAGCATCTATTTACTCAGGGGAAACCTTTCATGCAATAAAGATGTAATTCACAAAACTGAGGTAAAGAGCCCATAAGTTTGAAATATGATGATTGAACAAAACTTTTTTTCTGTCCAAAATTTCACAGAGCAAACACAGGCTAAGAAAAGAAATTAGTCATCTCAGCGTAAAATCCAGGTATAACTTAATAAAAGATATGTGCTTTCACAAACAATGTTGCTTCATCAGATCATTACATTCAAAAACTTTCTGCATATTATATACCACTCCAATCAACTCAAATCAACCAATAAAGGCAGAGTGCATCCTGCTTTACCAGGTAACAAAGACTTTCAAGCATTAACCATTTAATCACCAAATTATAACATCATTCAAGACAGATAACAAGCATTCCAAGCTTATATACATGTATACTAAAACTTTACTGTCCTTAAACTGGTCAGCATGAATCCACAAATAAAAACATAAATCAAAAACACATATTAAAAATATTCCCCTTTAAATATGTGTGTGTGTGTGTGTGTGTGTGTGTGTGTGTGTGTGTGTGTGTGTGTGTGTGTGTGTGTGTGTGTGTGTGTGTGTGTGTGTGTATATATATATATATATATATATATATATATATTTATAGCAATTACTTCCTCAACCTACAAGCTGCCAAGGTGGGTTTGATGGAAATATGATCGTTCAGGCAAACCTGCATCTGCCCTTAACCTAAAAATCTACCTACGTTCTACCTGCTTTGTCCTATTCACTATGTCCCCTTTCCTATCATTCTGCTGTACAACCTCCAGAGCTAAAAACTTAAATTTATGTTCACCTCCCATATTATTCATATGTTTGGCCACTGCACTGTATTTCAGGCCTCTGCAGGCACAAAATAGATGATCCCTAATTCTTTCTTTAAACCTCCTGTTTTTTTTTCTCCCACTCAGTCATGATAATGTTAGTAAAAATGGGGGTACATTTGTCCCCCCATTGCTATACCTTCAGTTTGCAAAAAGTATTGCCTTTGAAAAAATATAAAATTATTCTTCAATAAGTTCCTAAGCACTACTAACACTTGCATCTTGCCAAAAGAAAAGTTAGTAAATTCAATCAAAAACTCTTGGAATGATTCTAAACCAATGTCATGGGGAATGACAATAAACAAATTAATAACATAAATAGTAAAAAAAGAAATGTCATCGCAAAAACTCGCTCGTTTCAATTTGAATAAAAAGTCTCATGAATCCCTACATAAAAGTTTAAATTGCTTTAAATAATCCTTAAGAGTCGGGTCAGTGTATCTGGCAAGGGGGTGGGTTTTTGACATCCCCAGCATTAACAATGGGTCTTAAAGGAGAATATACAACACTCTTATGAACTATAGGATATTAAATTGTCTAAAAAAATTATATTCATCAAAAGTAATTTGTCCTTGGTGAAAGAGATCCTTGACAGCATAACTAATTTTCATGTAGGAAATATTTACACAGTTAATAGAAGATGTGACAAAAGGAGATACTGCCAGCATAGCTAGCTGGAATTTTGTAAATAATTATGTCAAATAAACTAAACTGCTTTTACAGACATGTGTGTTGAAAAGGTATTTGTTGAGTGCTGTGCTTGAAATGTAACCACAGTGTGCCCTTCTGGAAGAGAACAAAAATGTACTTGCACTATTGCAACTGTTTAAATGTATATGCTTAACAGAGGAAAATGGAGGGTTAACCTCAGTCCAACAAACTTTAGAAAAATATCTGAAATGTAATTACTTTATAGGCTACGCAATAAAGAGGCAATCTCTCAAGTTTTCAATGCAGCTGGAGACACAAAGTCTTTATTAGGAACCTTTCTGTATTGTCCTCAGAGTGAACTAATTGCTACTTTTGAAGCATGAAGGAATGCAATTATTTTATGACTCTCAGCATCCGCCAAAGATCTGAGCAAAAGCCCTTGTCTGTATTTTTTACAGGAAGATGCTAAATACTGCCAGCTTCCAGAAATGGGAGTTTGGCCTGGGAACTATAAGTCAGATAACCAGAAATAATGTCATTCTGCAAGCAATCCCAGCAGTAATATTTTAGATATTATTTTGAGAAGTCTCTTGGTGAAACAGAGCATTCTGCATTCTGTCTTGAACCTGACAACAACAAGAACCATTCAAGCATCTGCCTTGCTCTAATAGTAAGTTACTAGTGAATAGTATAATTATCTTGGATACAGTCAGGAATATAGCAAAATTTAGTTTAGAGTTTGTTTTTTTTACTTGTGTGAGCCTGTACTGCAATGTTATTTTAAATATTTCCTGTGATTTTGAACTCTGATGTCACTGTGAATATATATTTATTCCATTATTTATTATTAAATATATTTAATCCTTTCATTGTGCCTAGTAAATCTGTGCCAGCCTTTCCCAGGTGTGTGTGTGTGTGTGTGTGTGTGTGTGTGTGTGTGTGTGTGTGTGTGTGTGTGTGTGTGTGTGTGTGTGTGTGTGTGTGTGTGTGTGTGTGTGTGTGTTAATCAAACCTCAAAGAGTATGTGTGTCATCTACTTGGGCAGGGACACAAAGTACTCGCTGGACAGAGAGAGTGCTGGAGGTCTTGGTTAGATCATTAAGCTGAGATCTCAACTCTATAGCTGTGGCAGTGGGGAGTCTTACAGGGCATCTGAAGAAGGAGTGAGAAACCAGCCCCTGACTGATTAAGGTCTCTGTGCTCTTAAAGGAAATTGCACTTGATGCAGAGATGCATCTGGAAATACTGTGTGTGTACCTGTCATCTTCTCAGTGAATGTCCCCCACTGTAGCCAGTGTGAGGATTCAGGCTCCTTGATTACTGGTTGGCAGTGCTGGGTCATCAGAGAAGATTCCTCATAAGTCTCTTCATTCAACAAAATATTCATCCGGTTGACATAATCAGTTTTATGCATAATTGCAACTCCTCCCCCCTTGTCCAGCTTCATCATTCTTATGTCCTTATTACAACAAAGTTCCTTAAACAACTTTTTTCTGAAACAGACAGGTTGTATTGTGCCCCACTAGGAGGTAGGTATAACATTTTCCTAAAATCAAAAGTACATAGTTTTTCAAATAATAATAGAAATGGGTGTAGTAGAGGATTGTAAAGGCTTTTCTTGCATAAAATATTAGTCAGCAGGCTAGAATTTTCCGACCCCAAAAAATTTTGAAATTCAATTTTCTCAGAAATAATTTTAGGTCAATAATAATTTCTTCTACCCTAGACCTAGAAGTGGGTACAAAGGTAAAACCCTTTGCCAGAAGATTCACAAGCTCACTTTCCATTGGTAGTTCACTATAATTATATATTTTAAAGACCCTCTCCTTGTTAGATGTGATAACCAGGGGATCTGTTTCATGGCCAGGGCATTGTAAGACCACATCATGACATTCATTATTCAATGTTCCCCCTCCTGTTGTTCATTCTACGACCACAGAGTTAGTGACTATTGGAACCCCTGGTTTTGTTGATCTACAGCTGTCTGATGCCCCCAATTTTGATTCCTGATTCTCTTGGATTGCCTCAGTGGGGGTAACTCTAAATTCATCAAGATTTGTAACCACAGATTCTTCTGTCTGTTTTATTGACTCATGAGGGAATCACCCCACAGGTTTAGGATGTGCAATACCATTAAGGTGTTCCAGCCTGTCTCTCAAAATGTATTCTCTTTCTTCTGTTTAGTAGCATTAACTACTTTATCCACTTCAAAAAAATACCTGGTCATATTTATCGTTATAATTATAAAAAAGCAGGTCATTAGTAAAAAGTTTATCCAATTCAGTAATTTCTTTTACCAAGCAGTCCATTGTTTTTTGGTTTTGCTTTACCAAAACCTCCATAAGTTCACAACCTTGTTGATCAAACAACCGTAAAAGTTCCTGATGTAAATTGGAGCCTTCACCCAATTTCCACCTCTGTAAACCTTTAGGTACCTGCTTGGATTTGATACACTCCATAAAAATAACTATTTTCCAATTGTAGTTTTGTGAACTTAGACAGCTTGACTGCTTTAAGTTACCATGGTTATCCACTACTGCAGTAAAAATATCCATGCATTGATTCAGCCAGGTATTCACACCATGGAATGACTGTGAATCCGCAACTCGCCTCTACTTACCTCCATCCACACTGTTTGCAACAGTCTTTCTATAAAAGAAATCATCATTCAGCTGTGCCGGGGAAGGCTGACCACAAGGGAGACAGTGGAAAGGAGAGCCAACATTTTTTAGAAACTCCATCTCCATTTCACATGATTAAAGCAACCAATGAAAAACACTTGAAAAATTAAAGGGATGTACAGTAACTCAACAAACAAACTAGTAGTTATATGTAAACACTTGGATATTGTTTGGTATCATACTGAAGTCATTTGTTCCAAACAACGAAAGCGCTCAATAAATCATCGGCCTTCCCTCGACTCATGTGGTTGCTTAGCCAGTTTGGGTTTATTTGTATTTTATTTTGGTTTTTGTGTTTATCTCAGGTTTTGGGCCTGTGTTTTCATTTGCTAAAGTACATAAGATTCAGCAGGGTTTGTTTTCCAAAAATTAATGGCTGCTGCAACTAGCCAATAACAAGCATCTTTACAGGAAGCATACCTCCTCAGAACAGCTGTTAAGAAATCTTCAGCTGTACACTAAGGCTGGTTATCCCATGGCAACGTTTTGTGAGTCTTAACTACTCAGGGAATGCCTACATCTTTCTAAGAAATTAAGAAATATAATAATAATGGGCGATGTTCACTTTGGTTGGGCTTCAGAGAGAGACAGCTGTATTCTTCTTCGGTAATATGTTCAGCATGTTCATTCCCATGACTGAAGGGGCCTCCTAATTTCATCAAGAACTACTAAAATAACTGAATGGTGTTTAGTGCTTCTGTTTTTTTTTTTTGTGAAAATCAAATATCATCAAATTGTTCCACAAAGAACAACCCCTAAGTTCTCAGTTTTATTTTCCAACTTTTACAGTCTCTTAAGAAAATGTATCCGCTTTAGTCTCCATCCTAGATATCCACTTATTAGATGAAGCAATAACAGCAATTCCCTGCAAGAATTCAACTTTAGAAAGAGGAATCAGAAATGTTTTCTTTAATCTAGACTTATTCTATAACTTCTTTGCCATCTCTCATTTCTAGCTTAATTCAAGAACTGCAGAAAAGACCTGACACTACAGACTTCTCATAGGTGCAGGACATTTCTGCAAAGCTTTCCAGTGCTATAAACAGTATGTTTCCTGGACTGAAACATGACAGAAATAATCCTTGACATTTTTAAGAAAAAAATGATACTGCTAGAATAATGGTTAAGGCCTTCACCTTCCATGCACACGATACAGGGTTTGATCGTGACCCCATCCAATGCCTGCATGGAGTTTACATGTTCTCCCTATGTCTCTATGAGGCAGCATTACAGACTCTACATGGTTCCTCTCAGGGGAAGTGTTGAATAGGCCAACTGCTTTGGGCATCAACAGTTGTGTAAAGTAGATTCTAGATAGGTGAACACAAATCATAGACTGAGCATCCTGGCAAAGCTAGCCGCTCAACACTGTAGAAACGTGTTCTTAGTTTTTGCTTGTGTTGATTTATGTCTCCAAAAATTGGCATGGGTATATGCTGTCAATAAGTGCACTGAAGACCCAGTCTATCCCAACTTATGCCAGGGACCGATGCTAATAGTGGGAGGGGTCAATGTGCCCCTAATTATCAGTGTGTGCCCACCATAAAGAACAGAAGTCCTGGGTCAATAAGCCACTGGCCAGGCTCTGGTCAGTTGCCCAGCTTGGGTTACCTGGGATAGCTCAGTTATGCAAAAGCTGGACATAAAAAACAATCAACCTTCCAAACATGAACTAAGAATCACTACATTCAATATAAGGTTCACTCTCAGGAAGCAGCTTGGAAGTGGATGACATAATAATAAGGAGAGGATCCTATCTAGGAGTCTAGATGGAAGGACAGTGCAGAAAAGCCACTTGGCTTGGGATCCAGAGTCTACTATTCAGGGTAAGGATGAAATAGATGTGTTGTGGAAATTATGGTGAGGGAGAGACTTCTGATAACAGTGAGAGATATAATCAGAATAGTGACAGCCTTATGGCAATCAGACTCTAGTGTAAGGATAGGGCAGTATTCATGATCTTATTCCATGCTCCACAGCAGAGTTGTGACAGACAGGAAAAGAGGGAATTCAGATAGAAGTAGCAGGACCTACTAGATAAAGAAGGACACGTGAGTTGGTGTTGTTAATTGGGGGCCTGAATGTGCATATCAGGGCATAATAGTACCAGTGTACAAGAACAAAGGGGACATTCACAACGGTGGGCTGTATAGAGGTATCAGACTCCTGTCACACTGCAAGAACATTCTGGAAAGGGTGATTGATAGAGGAATATGCAGGGTGATACAAAGTAAGATGTGAGATGCACTGTTCAAATTCAGATCAGGATGTAGCAAAACTGATCTAATGTCTGCAGTGATACAGATAGTTGAGAAGAAGCTAGAGATGTATTTATTTATTTGCAGTTTGTTAACCAGGAAAGTCCATTGGGCCAAGATGAGCCCTTTTTCAATGGAGGCCTGGGGAGAAAAGCTCAACAAGAAGTAGTAACAAAAATCAATACAGTAGTGGTTCAATTGTATGTACATGCAAGAGATATACAAGAGATAAGAGAGACCAAGAGAAAATTTAGAATTAGGTTGCAGGAACATATTAGAGACATTAAAAAACAGAAAATGGAAAGTCCTATAGCTTTACACTTTATGCAGAAACATCATAGTGATAGTAGCTTGCTACAAGCAATAATTCTAGAAAAAGTTTTTGTAAGAAAGGGGGATGAGAGATTGATTAAGAATGTATTATCATATAAGGAAACTGTGTTTATTTTAAAATTTGATACTTTTACACCAAGGGGACTGAATAGACAAATTAATTGGAAATGTTTGCTTTAAATTGTATTAATTAACTGATGTAATTGTTTTATTGACTGTTTTATTGATTAATTGTGTGTTAAGGGTATATATATATATATATATATATATATATATATATAGAGGAATGTTCTAACATAAAAATGTACTCTTTGAAAGCTGGATTGGCCGAGGCGCTATAAAACTTTGGATCTGGCTCCTGTTGTCGTTTTTCCATATACAAGAGATAATACTGATAGTTAATACAGTATGTTTTAGAAACAAATGAGCAGTAGTCAGCATATGATATAATACAAGAGAGTTGTTGTTGCATCAGTAGTATAAAACCATAAAAAGGGAATATACATGTTATCATATATGACAGGCAGGTTACATAACTGAACTAGGGTACGGCAGTAAGAGTAGGAGTAGTAGGGGACAAATTAGGATGGTTACGATGAGGAAAGAGTCCAACTAGGCATTCCTAGACTCGGAAAAGGATATGACAAGGTCCCAAGAAAGCTGATTTGGGCAGTCCTGTGGTGGTTCAAAGTCCAAGAAACATTGGTAGAAGTAGTGCAGGCTATGTACAAGGACCCAATAACATGTACAAAGAGTGTTTGAACTCAGGCATTCTGACTGGGAGTGGGTATGCATAATGGTTCAGATCTGTGCCCACTGCTGTTCATACTGATGATGAACTACATTAGCAAAGAATCATGGAGGACACATCAACAAAGTTGCTGTATGCAAACAATGTAGCATTACAGGCATACTCTGAACAAGAATGTCAGCAAATGATAGCGGAATAGAATGCAAAACAGAAGGCACATGGGATGAAATTGAGTACACATAAGACAGTCATAATGGCTGCTAATGGGGAAAATCAGAAGAAGCTGAGAATTGAGATAGAAAGGAAGATAGTGGAATAGGTTAACAGCTTCAAGTATCATGGAGGAGTGGTTGAGGAGAAAGGAGGTCTGAAAGAGGAGGTCAAAGCTAGAATCATGGGGGACTACAGCCCACTAGCACAGAGTGTCAGGGGTAGGGTGTGGCAGAAGAATGCGAAAGAAGCTGAAAAGTAAAGTGCACAGAACAATTGTGTGACTAGTACTACTGTATAGTACAGAAACCTGGGCAGTAAAGGCAGAGCAAATCAGGAAGCTAAAAGTAATGAAGATGAACTGCCTTAGATGGGTATTAGGATGCACACTGTGGGACAGACAAAGAAATGAGGACATCAGAGGAGAAGCCACAGTGGCTTTAATTGTAGAATAGATCAAAGAGAACAGATTATGGTGTTTTGAGCACATGTGCAGGAATGCAGAAGATAATCTGCTGACAAAGATTTGGAAGAGACAGGAAGGAGACAAGAAGAAACAAGGGTGTCCAGCAAAGAGATGGATGGATTGTATGAGAAAATGTGCAACAGTCAGGAATTACTGTCAAAGAAGGTAAAGGAGTGGCATTAAATCAAGAGAGATTGCAATAGTTGACACAATTTCACTTACCCATACATATACTCTGGGCGTTCAACAGAATAGCGACCACACTCAGACACCCATAAGCAAAAGTATTATCTTCTAGTCTTATCACACACTTATGTGAGTGTATGTAAAGAGTAAATACATGTTAATATTGCACTGCAATAATATGTTACATACCAGTCATCACTGCATCATACAGCAAAGTGCATGTTGATAGTAGTGTTTGCCCTTTTTTATTAATACCAACTCCAAAACACTCTGCTTGCTTTCAGTGTCTCTACATGAGGAGAATTTCTAGATCTATATCATATTTGGTATTTCATACCTTACATGATTTGATGGTAACATTATCTTTAGCTATTAATATGTATAAACAAAAAGAGTGCCAAACCACACTGGCTTCACTGCAACTTCCCTTTATTACAGTGTACGGATAATAACAGAATAGATAATCACTTTCGTCTTGGGATACTAAGACATCACCCAATACGAAAGCAGTGCAGCCAGTGTGGTTTGGTGCTCTTCTCATTTTTTCTGTTGTTCGTTTCTTCTTGCTTTTTGCTATTAACATGTATTCACATGGGAACCACTTTCAAGCAGTATACGTTTTCCTGCAATGGCTACCAAGTTTTTTTATTGTCTCAGCTCTTTTAGGCCTTGCATTTCTTTTCCATGTGTAATACTTGTTTTCTATATGGGGGGTGGCCTAATGGTTAAGGTGTTTGCCTTACAAACACAAGGTACAGGGTTTGAGTCTCACAAGGGATAATTGGCTAGGCTTACAATGGCTCCCAAGGGCAGCTAATCTAGTACTAACCTATGAACTTATGTGTAGCCAATTGAATCGCAATAGAGAAGACTCTTACTCATATCTTCCTGAAGGCCTGGTCATTGTTTATCTGTTTACAACTATTGTTCCCTTTTGCCAAGATTATGTTCCCTTGCATGGTGAAGACTGTCTCCTTACTCTGTCTGATACCCTCCCCATGTCATTCATATTGACTGATGACTGTGGTGTGCCAAGATTCTCTGGCGTTTCCATGCCAGCCTGTTTCTTAGCACCTTTGGCAATTACTTTGTTTCATGGAAGTACACACTGCACAGGTTGACTACAGAGATACTAAGGATTTTTATAACCTGTATGCAGCATTCTATTTTGTTGTAATTTTGTGAGTTTTCAAAGGATTATAATATAGTCTGTAAACTGCAGCTATTCTGTAAGTACAAAGTGTGTTAGACACATTTTATATCTTTCTAGCCTGCATTGCAAAAATGAGTCCAAGTTTTTTTTTTCCTTTTCTTTTCTTTATGGCCACTTATTACAATCTGTTTTCAGTTAATTAGAATTATTTACTGAAGTTTCTAACCTCCGCAGCATCACCTACATGGCAGTTAAGCATCGTAAATGCCTGTGCTATTGCTTGCAATAGTTCCTTCCAACTTGATGTTCAGACTGTTCTTGGGACCATTGATCTCTCTCTCTCTCTCTGCCTCGTTCAGTCATAAAAGTTTTGCTCTAAATAAGCTGTGTTTAACAGTCTGATCAACCAAAATGGTACATCTAACCTGCACTCAGTAATTACCAAGCATTTGAGATGGAGCTAGAAACATTCTTTCATATAAGAGAAATATATATTAAGTTAAAACTGCTGAAACATACATTGAACAATTACTATAGAACTGTTTGTTTTAGTGGTTATTGTATGAAATGTATAAACAGAAATAATGTAAAATTGAAATATTTTGTTGTAAATTTCAATGTGAGGTTAATGAGTTTATGCACTGCACACTTATTTATTACCTCAGCTCTAATGTTCCTTTCATCTGAGATGACTGTCCACTTCATTAAGTTCCTACAAGTTTCTGCCAGATCAGTATTCGGATCAGTACTTTCTTAAAACAAATATGTGTGTCTGTTCTGCTGCTCTCAAACAGGTACTTAGTCTGTAATGAAAGGAGTAAAGCACTAGGCTGACCAGAATGGCAGAGATGGAAGAAAGCTTATTATCCTTATCACTGCTACAGCGTTAGACTGAAAGTGCAGCAGTATTAAAAACCTGCTGGATTTTCACCAGTTAACACAGATTGCTGGGCAGATGGCCAAGTCAGCAGTATGTGTGATTCTCCCAGATTTTTATGCATACAAGCCTGTGAGGAACCTTTTTCATGTAAATAGTCTGCACATACTTGTTTTGTTTATGAATCGGGAAATACGTGGTGTGCTGTCTGTCTATGGTGGCAGAATCATCACAGCATGGAAGTGAAATATATTCCTTTCACAAAGGAACCCCTATCTGTGTCTTTACTGTTCAGCAGACTACAGGAGCATTGGGTCATCTGGTTTCAAAACTTGCTCTCGTTTCAATTGTATAATAGATTAAATGAGGTATACAGTATATTTAAGGAAATTAATTCCTGAATGATTAAGGAGGCTCAGACAGGGTGGAAACCATTATAAATGAAATGCAGTGTGTATTTAAGGCAAGAAAAATAGCTAGAATGGGTAGCAACATATGACACATAATTATGAATTACTGTTAAAGAGACTTTCATGTGACAGAGGTTCACAACCATACTGATTTATTTATAGGTTTAGGAAGTCCTCTGTGAAAATAGCATACCCAAAAATCCCGATACATTACCATTAATACGTGCTTCAAAGAAAGGACCAGTAGCTTTAGGAGTGAAAAAGACCAAGAAATTAAATAAATGTAAAGCTAAATGATCATTAGTGCCAAAGGAATGGGTGAAGGGTGTAGTTACTGCTACAAAATATTACAATATTTACCACTGTATTGATATGAAAGATCTGAATAAAGTAATTAAAAGAGAGCATTAAACATCAGAGTTGAACATGTGGTCTCAACAATGCCAAATGCTAAGTTCTTTTCAATGCTAAGTGCAAACCAGGGATTCTGGCAGATAAAGCTAGTTGAGGAAATGTTCAGACTGAATAAATCTAAAACACTGTTACTAAAGCATAGGCTCTTTAGACATCCATTTGGGCATAGATTATGTTGTCAGTCTGTTTAACATTTGTACACAATGAAGGGAGATACTGGGATCTAGTAAATAAAGTTGGAATAATTAACCAATATATCAGAAACAGTTTCTCTCATATTTCTTTTTTTTAAGTAAGCCAGTAACTTATTTCTGAAGTTAGGGTAAAACATTTAAGGTAAAAAGTTGCCAAGCAGAGAATTCTATGATACGCGGCCAATCTTTTAGAAAATATCTTTCTCCTAGGTATTGCTAGAAGGCAGGGAATATTAAGAGGAACATGTTATCAACAGTGACTCTAAAAGAGTAATGTTTCTGGTATACAGGGTGGATGCAAATGGGGGAGATGTTACCTGTTAAGGAGAGTTATAATGTAAATGAGTTGAGAAGAGGCACAGCTTTGGCTGATATAGGTAACCAGTATAGCAATAACCCACACCTCGGTGTGGGTAATGCTGGATTTACCCACGGTTGGTGTGGTTTGGTCACGAGAGCGAAGCCCGAGTGGCCAAACAAAGCCAACCATGGGTAAATCCAGCATTACCCACACCCAGAAGTGGGTTATTGCTATTATACAATGACATTATTTAAGAAAAAAAAGAATTACTTTTCTTAAATAATGGCATTGTATAATGCCTCCATTGCTGCCCTTCCACAGCTGTCTGGTATTCCGCAGCAGTTCTGATGTACTGCGCATGCGTATGCCTATGCAGTACATCAGAGCTGTGGGCAAAAGCAACAGAGAAAGCAAGATCTCCGTTGCTTTTTACAAACTGTTTTGCTATGTTAAATGGGTTTAGCATAGCGAGACAGTTTTAAAAAAAGCAACGGAGAAAGCAAGATCTCTGTTGCTTTTTACAAACTGTCTCGCTATGTTAAAGGAGTTTAACATAGCGAGACAGTGTGAAGCAACGGAGATCTTGCGTTCTCCGTTGTTGTAAAAAAAGAGTTATAGTAATGGAAAAAGTCCGGGCAACCGGACCTTTTTCCATTACTATAACTCTGATTTACAACGTGCACACTGACCAATCAGCATGCACGTTTTTGAATATTAATGGAGGGGGTCATTGTATAATTTGCTTTTTTTGTACAGTAACACAGCAGAGCTCTTTAGTAGCAGACTGAGTTATAAAGTAACATATTTAGATAGTGGCTATTTGTAATATGTATATGTTATCTGTAAAATTGAGCATTATTATAGGTAAGCAGTACTTTAACTGAAGTATAAGCATATTGATTGCAAGTGCTTTTCTCACTTCAAAGTTTAAGAGTTGGGCTAATTCGTAAGTCACCTTTATGTGTTTAAGTGCTGTATCTACATTATGATTGATATGGCCGGTGAAGGTCAGATGGTGATCTAACAATAAAACTAGGTATAGCTGCTTAGCCACTGCAGGTATGGGGGAGCCTTTGGGTTTATTATTGTCAGGGATTAATTTCTGGTAAGCATTCATGCTGTCCTTTAAATAGCATATGGCTGAATCATTTGCAAATTTATGATAAGGCTAGGGTTTATCAACCAGGTTATTTATTGTTTTATTTATTTATTTATTTATTTATTTATTTTGGTTGATGGGTTGCTTGTATTTGTTGAGAAGAATAAAACTCTTATTCCAAGAGATCATTTTTCAGCCTCAGCCCAGGATACATTACATTTTCAATTAAATCAAAAATAATATTAGCAGTCACAGTATAATGTTACCATTGTAATTCAGAACATACATTTTAAACAATTATAGTTGCACATGCAGTAGTCATCATATATCTGTAACAACGTTTAAGAAAATATACATGTTTCAAAGAGCGTTACAATATAATACATACAGAACTTAAGCTGAGCAATGGAGGTTGGTGGATTTATGTGATTCTGATTTTGCTTGAATAAGAAGGACTTTAGTTCTGAGTGAAATTTAAAAAGGGCATAATAGATTTTATATGTGGAGGGATGGTAGAACACATATGGATTGGGAAGAGAGACTGAATAAGCAATTCACAAAAAAAAATGGGGGGGGATATATGTTTGGCTCCCAAATATGTAACAAAGTCTAGAAGATTATGGATCTTTTCTAGGAAGTGTTTACGTAGGTATTTTTATACCCCAAGTAGACTCCAAAGAAGTTTTCCTCAGGTAGACAGCAAATGTTGGAGGTGTGATGGGGAAGAAATAGGAAATTGGGAACATATTTTCTGGGAGTGTTATGAGTTGGCAGACTTTAAAGATTCCCTGCAGATTAATCTGTCAGAGATACTAGGTGAGCAAATTGGTGTAACTAAGGAAATTATTTTTTTGAGCTATGATACAGAGTCGGAATTCTTTAGACATAGTAAGGCCTTGCTGAATCTATACTAGAAAATGGAAATCGAAGTCTAAACCAACTGTCCTAGAAGTAGTGAATATAGTAACAGAGATAAAACAAATGGACCTAGGATCTTTAGAAAAGAGTCGGAGCAAAGTACATAGGAAAAATGGAATTATGGGAACAATATATGCAGAGGAGAGGAGGAACAATGTTTAAATGAAGGCAGGATTTGAATGAGCTATGTAATGTTTCACTGACAATGGCTGGATAAATTATAAGTGATGTATAATGTCTACAACTAAAATTATGTCAATATGGCTTGTGATGTATAGTGTTTGCAACAAAAATTATGTCAATGTAGTTTGTTTTCATTTATATAAATGTGTGATTGCCTATGTCATTAAAATTAGTGAATGTGAAGACAAGGCCTGTTATAAGTAAAGTGGTTCTAAGTTCTAAAGGTAGCCATTTAGTTTTAAACAGAATGAAGCAATGGTGTTCTCTTCTGGGGTCTAGAGTGAAAAGCATGCCAGTGTTCTTGCAGGTCGTTTGTAGAGCTTTGAGATTCTTTTTTGATATAGTGTCCATGAATGGGATACCCTATTCCAGTTGGTAGAGAAGGACTCCTGTTCCAATGGCAGTTCTTCTTTCATGGACAAGGGAAAGAGACATTTTATCAGACCAGAACACGAGAGTATTTACTTTGGCCTAAGTGTTTAGAACATGATTTTGTATGTTGAGATCAGAGTCTAACCAAATGCCAGGATAACTATAATGCTGAATTGTTTCTATTGCCTCTTGAATGGAGTGGGTAATAGCTCACTTGCTGGATACCTTGGCTAGTCTTTGTTTTCAAAGTGCATGGCTTTAATTTTAATCTGTGGGTAAGATGCCAGCCAGGTAGTTCATGCTGTAGAGTATGGAAGGGTAGACTAGAGTCTAGTATAATCATGTTATTCGCATACAATGTGCAACTGATACAGGACAGCTGTAATAGAAAATTGCAGATAAATATGGAAAAGAGTTATGGGTCCAGAATACAGCCTTGTGGTAGTCTAGAACTGAGTGTATTACTGCTGGAGAAATTGTTTCAATAGGTAGCTTAAACGTTCTATTTTGAAGACAGAATGAGAACCATCTGACTGCATGATCCATAACGCTAATGATGGCTATGATTGACAGATTCAAATGCCCTACTGATGTGTATGAAGACTGTCCCTGCAAGACATGCATCATCCATAGGCTCATATATATGGTTTGTCACTGTGTAGGCAACTATCATAATATTACAGCCTACCCTGGACTCATGCTGATTTTTATCAAGCTGGTCAAATTTACTGAAAAATTCAATAAGGTGATCAAATATTGGCTTATTTCAGAAATTTCTTTTAAAGAAGGAAAGAGTCTAAAATATGTAGAGGCCTTAGGGAAAATAACTGTGGTAAGGGTAAGATAATAGCATAATTCTAGCTATGAAGAAAAATTCTTGCTGTTAATGTTAGATTGTAAATGTGGGCTGAAGATCATGCGGTCATAGGAGAAGCTAATCAAAGAAATGTGGGGTATATCCAGTGTGGGCCTGGATTTTTGGAAATATCCAGCTGTTCTAGAAATGTTTTAATCTGATTTGAGGAGGCTAATGGAAGTAAACAGGAGAAATAATTTTCGAGTTAAAATGGTTTCTCTAGGATGGAAAATTACTGGATATGGGAGATTATACACTGTGAGCAGATGGAGAATTTCTTATGACATCTCTGATAGTCTTCAGAGTGTCATTTTCCTGGTCTTGGGATGAATTGGGAAATGTTTGGAGGTTATCTGTTAGTGACTTTAGTGATTGCCAGAATGTTTTATCCAGCATCCACATTTTTATGTAACTGGCATTAGTAATGTTAATAAGAACACATCTCAGACTTTAACATGCTGTTGTGTTGGTTTGTTTTAAGAAGTTAGATTTACAGGTCTTCCAGTCTTGGTGTCTTTGAGTTTTTGCCTAATTTCGTTGACAGTCCAAAGGCAAAAAAGATCCTTTTCTTCTTAGCTCCCTAATGGGGAATTATATGTTTTGGATGGATCCATCAATCTATAACCCCTTCTTCACATTTTTGCACAGGGGTTTGGGATGACACTTCAACAATGATAATCATCTAGAACCGAGGTTCACACCACCGGGTGGCTGATACCAGTATATTTTAAAATATGATCAATGCAATTTGGGGGTTATCAGAATATATGTGATCCTAAATAACATACTGCAATTCTTTAAGTAGGATACTGTCTTTTGCTTCAGGAATGGACATATTTTAGGATGAGGGTCTTGTTTTTGCCTTAAGAAGTTACTGTGGAAAAAAGGGACAATTGTTAATGCTTAAATTTGGTAGTAATTTGAAGGTCAGTGCATTTTTCTGGGAAGCTTGATACAAATATATCAAGGAAAGATGGTGAGTGTGATTGTGAACAGGTTCTATTGGGTAAGTATACTACTTGTTTAAGATAGTTATTTGCAAGAATTTTTAGTTGATATCTTGTGTTTCCTGGCTAATTAATTTTGAGATCACCCAATGGAATCAATATCTTTCCTTGGTACTTAACACTGAATGTGTTAAGGAAATACCATACTTGATATAATATAGCAGGATGCAGTAATATAAAGCACTGCTATATAGAATTTCAGCCATTTAGGATCCACATTGATCTGAGTAAAACTTTTTTATATACTAGTGATGCTTGAAAGTTGGCAGGTTTAATTATTATTATACAATGACCCCCCCATTAACATTCCAAAACGTGCACGCTGATTGGTCAGTGTGCCAATTGTAAATCAGACTTATACTAATGGAAAAAGGTTCGGTCGCCTGGACTTTTTCTATTAGTATGTCTTTTTTTGTGCGTGTGTTATGCAGCAACAGGGAAGGGAAGAGCTCAGTTGCTGTAATCTTGCTATGTTAAATGGGTTTAACATAGCAAGATATCTTAAAAAAGCAACGAAGATCTTTCTTTCTCCGTTGCTTTTTTTTAAAGCTGTCTTGCTATGTTAAACTCATTTAACATAGCGAGTCACCTTTTAAAAAGCAACGGAGATCTTGCTTTCTCCGTTGCTTCCACACACAGCTCTGATGTACTGCGTAAGCATATGCATGCGCAGTACATCAGAACTGCCATAAAATACCGGACAGCTGCGGAAGGGCAGCACAGAGGCATTATACAATGCCATTATTTAAGAAAAGTAAGTATTTTTTTCTTAAATAATGTCATTAATATAACAATAACCACTTCTGGGTGTGGGTAATGCTGGATCTACCCACGGCTGTCTTTGTTTGGCCACTCGGGCTTCGTCCTCATGACCAAACCACACCAACCATGGGTAAATCCAGCAAAACCACACCCAAGCGTGGGTTATTGCTTAATTAGTTCACTTTCACCCCTGTATGTAGATATGGCTTATGTAAACATGACCTAGTGTCATAAAAATTGTAACGATTCACTCTGATATATTCTAATACACTAAATTCCTCTTTAAGACATGCCTCTATAATTGCAAGAACAGAGGGTCTATACTAAAAGGTCCATGCTTTGATGATTGCCTGCTTGTTGTTTATGTAATTAAGGTTAATACTTGCTAGGCTAAATGTTCTAGGTCTTATTGAAATTTTGATGGCTGGTGAGGTGGACATATCTTTAGTAAGAAGGAAACTATGTCTGTTCCTGTAGTATCATAAAATATACTGTTTGAGTGGTTGAAAATGTTACTTGTAGAATTACTAGTAAAGAAGGACACAATGGGGCCAATGATAAGATGAATATTACCTAAATATTTAATATTATGATTAAGTATAATACTGTTAGACATTTTCCACATTAGTAGTACATTAGTGTTAGAAACAAGTCTAGGCTTGTGATCACCATTTCTGTGATGCACATATTATGTTTTGTAAATGTCTGCGCCACAGTCTTGCTATGGCTACAAAAATATGCTACTTTCATAGGCTGGGTGCACAGTAATTTGGAGTCCTAGTTTTAATTTATATTCTCTCTGTAGAAAGAAGCAGTTCAGCAGAATGAATGAAATTATAATTAGAGTGGATATTGTCATTTTATTGAGGTGAAATGTAGTATTACTTGCCATTGAAATGTGATGTCATTGCATATAAAAGTAGATGATAGCTAGAGTGTGTCTGAGACTGCAAGGTATGTTTGTCTTATGAATTTTAGTACTAACAGTTTAGCAGTTATATTCAGTTATAATAAACTAAAGTTAATTTTACGGTTGTACACATAAGTGGAGATTTTTGCAGAATTAATGTCTGCAATTTTGTATAGCTTGTCTTTAATAATGTTAGGGATATACTGTATACCAATCAAATGGGTCTTTAAGAATGTAAGATGCAGAAGGAAAGGTTAGTAGTGAGTGGCTTAACAGTGTTGTTTGCACATGGCTTTGAATGGTAGTCATTAACTATAAATGGATTTGGTTTCAGTGAGATTACTGTCAGTGGTGGTGTGCATAAAAGCTTTCCATAAATATATAAATAAATGTGTGCAGAGTGGCTGGGAGAGCCCATTAGTGATTATTAGGTAAGAATTCCAATTACAAGAAAAAAAAAAAAAAAAAAACAGAAATTTAAAAAATTGTATAATAATGATAGGAGCTGAGCTGCTATTAATTAATGCAGATACCCTGACGAGGCTAAATGGCTACTAAAACCCATGTTGACTGAGCATGATAAAGCAAGAGCAGAGGGAGGGTAGCAGCAGGGAGACCAGGGGTGCACAAAATGTTGTGTCATTTTTCGAAGAATTACCCTTTTTTGCACTGGATGAAGACCTTACACAAGGATAATATTGATAGGCTTAATATGACATAGTTAAATAGGTATATCATTTAGTGTAATGCAATAACACAAATCAGTGTTGGGAGGCCTTCTAATGGACTCTGCATAAGTGAGCAATGGCACTTTGTAGAGCTTTGTACTGATCCATGTCTAATGGGGATCTGTCATTTTGGCCACATCACCATTAAAGATGAAATAAAATACAGTCCAGGTGTAACAACACTAGCATCTCTTTCAATATTAAGAAATGCAACATAGTCAAGCATAAGAAAGAAGAAACTGAAACTGACTATGAAATAGAAAGACAGCTACTAAAACTGATTATTATGGTAGAGGCTCAGGGCTAGTAATATTTAACAATGTCATCCTTGACCAAAGTGTGGCCACTGTAGTCAGAAAGATTTATGGATTTGTCCATACAATACTAAAACAGATACCTAGCCAAAACCAGAACATTATTTTCCTCCAATACCCCTCTTTAATTTACCCATTGTGTCAGATACAGAATTGTTTTCTGTAGTTTTAAAAGAAACATTAACCACAATTATAAAAGGCCTAAACATTTCTAAAGAAATCATTTGCTTAGAAAGCAAACAAGACCCATTATGACAACCTAAAGAAATCATCACTCTTCTCAGTAGTATATAAATTCCTGAAGTCTGACTGCTGTCTTATTGTAAAAGCTAAGCACAACCCAGTTTTACTTGTAAGTCTTTTTATGCATCATTTAACATGTGGAAATAACAATATGTCAAGCTACGTCTGATTAAAATTAAACATTAATAATACTATGAAAAAATATATGCATTACACAATGACTGGTCATACTTTGAAATAGGCTTTCAACAAAGGTTAGGATGTTCATTTATCATCAGTTCCATAACCAACCTGACAAATATATAGAAGTTAAAAAATGCTGATGTGTGATAATAGTATCCCTATTTCTTAATATTTTTTTAAATTGAAGACTAATAGGCCATAAGCTTAATGATACAACATATGAAACTATCTATGCTGTACTGGAACTGGTAAGTATTTAAATATTCTTTTAAGGCAGAGCTGTAATACAGATACACACAAGTGGCACTATGAGATAACGTTTCTTGTACTCCCATTTTACTATAGGAATTGATGGACAAACTCTAAGTAAACACTCATCAGCTTTGCTTATCATGGTTTATTCTACAGTAGTGCTTATTATGACAAGAAGCCAATATTTCAGCATGCCAGTCTGAGATTTTCTGGTGCCCCTTGTTTGCTTCCATCCATTGTTAAACATTGTAGCAAATTAGAGTTCATGTCCAGAGTGAGAAGTCTGGATGTGCACCTTGATGGCATGTAGTCATTAAAAGACTGAGTTATGGCAATAGTGATGTCCTCGTATATCTTACCTTCATAGCAAATCCAGAATTAAACACCCATTTCCATCTGGTGATCTATATGGATTGTGTCATGCCCAAGCCACAAGAACTAACCAGCTTTCAAAAGCTCTAACTTCCCCACCCACTTTTATTTATTTTTCGTTGTTGGCCAAGTTTGCCCCACTAGACTAGTAGCCTCTTTTCAGGAGGTAGTATTTATATTACTAGGGGAAATTGGCCAGGGCACTGATGAACTTCCACTAGTCTTTTCAGTGGCTGCTACCACCAACTTAGGAAGATGGGGCCTCAGTTTAACACCTCATCCAAAGAACAGCAAACTCTGTAATGTAGCAGCAACCCTTATGCCACACTGCTGTGACAGCAATCTACCTACCTGGTGTGGGAACAGAACCCACAGCCTTCTGTATCAAAGGCAAGTATGCTACTTATTGCACCACTGACAGTCTTAGTAAAGGCAGTGACTTCCACTTTGACTGCTGATTGGTCAGGCCTGAGGAGGAAAAATCAGTATTCAGAGAGGAAGATATTCAAGACCTTCTAGCTTAAAAGTTAAGAAATAGCTTACTCATCCAGAACTAAACAAACAAGAAATAATCACCAAACTAGTTCCCAAAAAGGGGTGGAGGGTGGGTGTGACTACTGCAGTAGGGAAGAATTCAAATATGTACTGTTATGGATAAGTGCAACTTATGCAATTATACTATGCTCATCATTCCCACTGCCGCAGTAGACTTTAAGCAATATGGATTGATTACTAAAGCCTATCCAACCTATGCCAAAAATCTGTTATAAGCAGTCAATCCTGGTACACAGAATACAGTACCTGTAAATCAGTTCAGTCAAAATATTCCTGAGGAAGACATGTCGGATGATTCCAGCATAGATGGAGACAGAGCTTAATCTCCAGAAGATTCAGAAGCCAAAAATTCTGATAGTAAAAAAAAACTTCTTGTCCTCAACCTCCAGATCTATGCTTGACTTAGGAAGGGGTTTCAAATGTGGTCAGAAGTACTGGGACAATTCATTTGGAAGGTAAGTTGTTAAATAATGTATACAAACATCATACTTACATGTACCCATACCTCAAATGTTCCCATAACATAGTAATGCATAAGCAGCACACAAAATTCCTGTCAGAACCCTCTTTAGAATAAAATTAGTCTGACAGAAAATAATGGCAGGGAAGTTGTCACAGAGTGAACACAAGCATTACTTCACTCAAAGGATTCCATGCCCCAAATAAAACACTTTCCACTCCCAAAACTTTAGTTTAAACACAATAAAGTTTACACAAGAAGTATATTCCTCTACAAAATTAGCCCCTAAATCACATGAAGCTAAGAAAAGCTATCCCTGATAGGAACATTTCAATACTGAAGAGATACTGAATTGAGTTTCTTAAAAGGCCATAAATGTTAAAGCAGACAAAAGTAAAAAATGTATTTTTTCCTCTATATATAAAAAGGTAGACTAAAACATTAAATTTCCAGTGTGGAAAGTTTCCCAAAGAAGACTAATTTGTCATAAATGAGGTGAAATGCTGGCTTTTGCAACTGTGAAACCTCTGAGCTGCTTCTCCATGAGGCACCAAGAAAGTACTGAAGATTTTCCCCTCTGAATGCTGATTTTTTTTCCCTCCTCAGGAGTGACCAAACAGCAGTGAGAGTGGAAGTGTGTTTGTGTGTGAAGGGGGTAGCCAGAGCACTTGGAAGCTGGCTAGTTGTTACGCCTTGGGAAAGATACAGCCCATATAGCCTAAATGCTACTGCAGCAGTGGAAATGGTGAACATCAGCTAATGCTTCACTCTCAGTTCTAATGGTGGCCCAATACAGATATCTTTTTGGCATAATTTATCTGTATATTTTAGAGTCACTAATGTATAACAATAATTTTATACCATTGCTCAATCCTTGCAGTAATATCCACATAATGAATTCCCATGTGTTGCATATTGTACAAGCATTTGCCATAATAATATTTTTGGGGTTTACGTTGTCTTGGAAATTCCTGGTATTTGTATACTTCCTCACTGCCAAATGAATTAAAATCTTTTCAACAGTTTAGTAGACCAAACTGACCAAGCACAAAATGATTAATTTATCCCTAGTTGTTGGGTTTAGGATTAGTCAATGAATTTTAGGGGCTGGGTGGCAATCACCCTATTTAAGTTATAATCCAATACCCATCCCATCTGATTGATTAGTATCTAGTTAGTTGATGCATGACAAAATATTCTATATGCAGGTGCAAAGTCTTCACTGACTGACAGAAATATTTTTGTACAGTTGGGCTGTAAGGTAAGGCTGCTTGATGCTACTCTGAATAATTGTCATTTTTTTTCTGTTAGATTCTTTGTATTGCAATGAAACTTAGAAGAAAAACTGAAACACACATGGTTACTGCCATTTGTTAACAGAGAGTGATTTCTTCATGTTTTTAATGCCTATGCATCTTATCTTCATAGAGCTTAAATGATTTCAAATCAGATGAGTTTTTGGATATTTAGTAACTCAAGAAAAAGTAAAAATACTGAAAACAAACACAAGGTGTAGCTCCGGTGCAATAAAGGCTGTCTTCCCTTAGTCAAAACCTTTGTTCCACATAAAAATAATTCCAGGAATAAATCTAGTATTGTGTATATACTTTTTAATATAAAACTATAAGCGCTTTCATCTCCCTCCAGAGACTTCATCAGAATCATAAATTAGCCATTTTACACACATTTTATATCATCACCTTACGTGTCATTGGCTGGCCATTCAAACACTTCAATTAATCAATCAGTCTTTGTAACCTTATAAGAATTTCATTCCAAACAAAGACCCTACTACACTTATATGCTGAAGTACGTAATACCAGTATTCGAAAATATAGAAATAACCTCCGAACATAAATATATATGTTCTTTTGACACATATATATTGTGGATCACATTGCCATTAATACAAATATTATAATAAAATCCTCCATGCAACAAACATTTCCTTATTAGATAATTGTGGTATATATATATATATATATATATATATATATGTAGTTCCCCATCTCTGTACAACATATTCTTTAATGGGTTCAGTTAGCTCAACTGGGTAGCCCCTCTCACAAAACATTCTTTGTACATTTTCAATTTCATCCAGGAATTCTTTTTTATCAGATGTCATTCTGGCAATCCTTATCATTTGCCCTTTTACTATATTCATTTTAGAATAATATGGGTCATCACTCTCAAAATGCAAATATGCGTTCAAAAAACATTCCTTTCTATATATGCTAGACTTGTAAGTTTTGTTCTTATAATCTTTACTTAACTTAATATCTAAATAATGTGTTTCATCTTTACCTATTTCATGCGTGAATTGTAAAAATGTAGTGCTGTGGCTAATAAAATACATAAATTCCTCTATTACTTTATCTGGACCATCCCACAGAATAAAAATATTGTCCAAAAAACGATAATAACCTTTAATGTATTGGTAGTATGTAGATCTAAATACATATTGTTTTTCCCAGAAAAGCATGATAATATTAGCGTACGTGGGGGCACATGCTGATCCCATAGCTACCCCATCTTTTTGGGGATAAAGGTCACCCTGAAAAAAAATATAATTATATTTTAACACCAATTCCATGTTTTCCAATACCAATTTAAATTCATCAGCTGTCAGTAGGCCCATTTCAACTAACATTTTTTCAAACCACAACAGCCCTTCAGTTTGAGGTATAACCGAAAATAAACCCTTCACGTCAACAGTAATAAAACTTATTTCATCAGCATATGGACCCATCCCTATTTTATTCAAAAAATCCCACGAATCCACTAAAATATGTGGATACTTGACATAAAACTCTTTTAATTTAGTATCCACATATATAGCAAGTGGCTGTGTTTTTGACCCTTGTGACAAAACTATAGTTCTCATAGGTGGATTGTCAAGTGATTTGTGTACCTTTGGAATGACAAAAATGGTTGGTATAACTGGTTTAGACACTTTTAAGAAATTATATAAATCAGTATCAATCAATCCCTGTAGTAGATTATCTTCTAGTATAAGATCTATTTTTTTTAGGAAATATTAATCTCATTTCTTGAAACCACAACATAACGATTCTCTTTGTCTAGTATTTCCAACATTCTGTTGGTGTAATCCCACTGGTCCATTAATACCACCCCTCCCCCCTTATCAGGTTTCATAACCCAAATTTTTTCATTACCACTCAATTCTTTAAGTAATTCAACTTCTTCATTTGTTAGGTTGTTCTGTAGAATCTTGTCTCTTTTGTATTCATTTCATATGCTTTCATATGCTGATGAAATAAGTTTTATTACTGTTGACGTGAAGGATTTATTTTCGGTTATACCTCATACTGAAGGGTTGTTGTGGTTTGAAAAAATGTTAGTTGAAATGGGCCTACTGACAGCTGATGAATTTAAATTGGTATTGGAAAACATGGAATTGGTGTTAAAATATAATTATATTTTTTTTCAGGGTGACCTTAATCACCAAAAAGATGGGGTAGCTATGGGATCAGCATGTGTCCCCATGTGCGCTAATATTATCATGCTTTTCTGGGAAAAACAATATGTATTTAGATCTACATACTACCAATACATTAAAGGTTATTATCGTTTTTTGGACAATATTTTTATTCTGTGGGATGGTCCAGACAAAGTAATAGAGGAATTTATGTATTTTATTAACCACAGCACTACATTTTTACAATTCACGCATGAAATAGGTAAAGATGAAATACATTATTTAGATATTAAGTTAAGTAAAGATTATAAGAACAAAACTTACAAGTCTAGCATATATAGAAAGGAATGTTATTCGAACGCATGTTTGCATTTTGAAAGTGATCACCCATATCATTCTAAAATGAATATAGTAAAAGGGCAAATGATAAGGATTGCCAGAATGACATCTGATAAAAAAGAATTCCTGGATGAAATTGAAAATGTGCAAAGAATGTTTTGTGAGTGGGGCTACCCAGTTGAGCTAATTGAACCCATTAAAGAATATGCTGTACAGAGATGGGGAACTACATATATATACCACTATTAACTAATAAGGAAAAGGTAACGAAAAGAATTTTAAACAATGAAAAAGTACACAATGAGAATAGGGTAGTAACACTACCTTATTTAACACTTATGTATTATAATGGTATTGGATGGTTAAAGAAATGTATCAATGAAACCTGGGGGATGTTTAGTACTATGCCAAGAAGGGTTAGCGTTTTTCAAAACACTTTGAGATATAGTTTCAGGAGGAATAAAAATGTAAAAAATATTATTGAGATGAAAAATAAAATAAATATAGGAGGTGCATGTCTGAAATATGGCACTTTTAAATGCGGAAGATGTTCACAATGCCCCTTTATAGCTGGGTTAAAAGAAATAATAATCCCAATCTTGGATGTGACTCTAAGAGCAAAGAGATACAATAGTTGTTACTCCAAGGGGGTGGTTTATTTGGCATACTGCAAAACCTGCTGGGGGTATTATATAGGAAAAACAGAATGCCATCTCAGATTAAGAATTTTCAAACATATAAGGGACATCAATAAGAAAAATGAAAATAATGCCCTATATAGACACGCTTTGGTATGCAAGGAAGCTGACTTCAAGTTTTGGGTACTTGAAGAGGTTGATCATTTTGAAAGAGGCGGAGACTGGGAAACGAGGATGGAATTTAGAGAAATGATATGGCAATTGAGACTGGATGCCTGTAGTGGGAAAGGTATGAATGATCATATCTCTATTACTCCAGCCTTGAAACTACTTTCAGAGGATCCTAAAAGACACAATATAAAAAGTAGGTAGATAACTATTATGTTAGTAGAGGTTGGATGTGGGAATACATTCAAAAAATATATATAAATATTTTGGTCTAAGAACTATTTATTGTTTAAAAACACATATACCCCCTGCATCATATTGTTTTTTGAATTTAACAGCTATTATAGGGTGTTTATTATAGACAAGTGTTTTTTTGCATAGTTTTTAGGTCTTTTATATATCTATTATGTCTTTTACATATAATAATCAATTTTTTTATATACAATAATTAATTTTTATAGTGTACATTTTTGAAGTATAATACTAATATTTATATTTTCTATATATTTTATAATAATATGTACTTTCACTACATGATGTATATGAAAATGTTTGTTGCATGGAGGATTTTATTATAATATTTGTATTAATGGCGATGTGATCCACAATATATATGTGTCAAAAGAACATATATATTTATGTTCGTCGGTTATTTCTATATTTTAGAATATTGGTATTACGTACTTCAGCATATAAGTGTAGTAGGGTCTTTGTTTGGAATGAAATTCTTATAAGGTTACAAAGACTGATTGATTAATTGAAGTGTTTGAATGGCCAGCCAATGACACGTAAGGTGATGATATAAAATGTGTGTAAAATGGCTAATTTATGATTCTGATGAAGTCTCCGGAGGGAGATGAAAGCGCTTAATCCATGTTTTTATTGTCTGTTAGTTTTTTATTAAAAAGTATATACACAATACTGGATTTATTCCTGGAATTATTTTTATGTGGAACAAAGTTTTTGACTAAGGGAAGACAGCCTTTATTGCACCGGAGCTACGCCTTGTGTTTGTTTTTGGATATTTACCTGATCTTTAGTTAACATCTCTTTGCATGTATAACTATTTTTTTTTTGTTATTGCCACTATTTGCAGGATGTACACATGATTCACCTCATCCTAATTCTTTCAGACAGATGTGTCAAATAAAGAAATTATTTGCTGCTGTAGATGAGTAAAACAGCATACGTCTTTCTACATGCTGATTTCAGTACTTCAGTGAATCTGTTTATTCTGTTTCAAAGGCTTCTAAAATAATTTACAGTGTAACACATTCCTACTGTTAAATGTGCTGCCACAGAGTTCACATTTGATATTGTTTGGCACTGAAGCTTCAGTGCTTTCAAAATCAATATTGTACCATTTATTTACTGTGTAACATCTTACCGGCGATTAGCAGTCTGTTTAGTGTTTTTCTGGGTGTTGGTTTTGTCCTTATATTTTAAACTATTGCCTAGCTCTGTTTTGGCATGCTGTATGTCACTTGGATGTGATGACTGTCAAATGACATTTTTTCTGTCTTCTAGATGCTTTTCTTTTGGATAATTTGATGTGACAGACAGGTGTCAAAATAATGAAACCTTATCCTCAAGATCTGATTTTTTTGTAGTCTGTTTCTTAATATGACAGCTGCCTGCTTACAAATGTCATTGTATATAACAATGATTAACATACTGTCACATGATGGAAATTTGTGAGTAGCAGAGCTGCAGTTTTGTTATAACCTATCTAAAAGTTATAGCAACAGAATAATTTGTTATCCATGCTTATCATTATAAAAATAAGTACATTTTTGCACATCTAATAACTCTAGTCACTCTGGGCTTATTATACTCATATACAGTTTATAAACACTTGCCTAGATTTGTACACTTATAGGTCATTGCAGACAGACAAATATACAAGTTGCCAGAACTGTTTAAGTGTTTGAAAGGGCTCTGTGGTTTTAGGGTTGCCACCTTTTCAAAAGCCCAAAGTGGGACCTTTTGTGGAAATATCAGATTCTGCAGGACAAAGCATGCCCACAACTAGTGCAAAAGACTGAACGTCACATTTTCTCAAAAATAAAAGCCTTCTCTTGTAGAATCTGAATTGGTGGTGTTGTTTTATATAATGCTATGGTGCTTCAGATGTAGAATAATTGTTTTCTGCAACTATTAGAAGAAGCTTAGGGAAGATTTTTGTCCCAAATTCTCAGCACATTTGCCCGTTTTCATGTTTTATTTGAGGGACACAACTCCCCAAATAAGTACTGTCTTATGTAAAGACTGACAGGTGGTATCCCTATGTAGTTTCTGCAGCATTTATATGACAGATCACTTTTCAGCCTTCATACATCTCTTATGGATATTAAAATCCTGCCTTCTATATAAAGTGATGTTGGTCTGTTCCATTTCACATTATTTTCCACACTATGCAAGGACATACACATCTTGTGCATAATTCCAGACATGTCTGTGTGTTATTACTTGAGCATCAATATGAGCAGCATAATATCAAAACAGTGACAGCAATATAACAAGTAGTGCACTCACCTTTGGTGCAGAATGCTATGGGTTCTATTCCCACATCAGGTAGATAGATTGCTGACACTTGGAGTATAAGTACCACCTGGGTTCTCTCCTGAAATGAAGCCACTAGCCTAGTGGGATGAATCTGTTCAACAAAGGATAAATAAAATAAAACTGCAGTTTTAACTCAACAAATGTAACTACTGCTGTTTATAAAAAATGCTGTTCAGTCTGCTAAATGACCAAGTAAGCATAAATGTACATTTTGAGCAAAACATGTACTCTAATTCCCCAGCTTTACAACACAGTTTGTGATATCACATGTGTGACATGGAATATGTTCTCCAATGCAGATATACAACACAAAAGATAATAAAAATGTTATATGAACCTAATGTACGAATAGCAGTAACACAATAGTTACTGTCGTTTAGCATCCACTACTCTTTAGCTTTGCATGTATAATGTTCTTAGGAGAAACTTACTAAATGATGAACATGTTTTATATTATGGAATAATATCAGTCAGTCAAAAACACACTTAACCAACAACTGAATAACTTTTTTGCCTAGTCTACATTTGTTTCAGCGCATTGGTTATTAAGGCTGACCCCATATCAGTTCAAGGGATATAATAAGTTCTGAAGTGAATGAAAAACAAAGTTATACATGCTTTGAATAATGGTGTTTTTAACCAGACTTTTTTCTCTCATAAAGTACATTGCATATGACAATGAATATATTCGGCATGCTTCACAGTATCCATACAGTGTCATAGGTACAGAAGACAGCATGATATACACATCATAGACATGTTTGACATGAAAAATTAATTCCATGTTAGTATATATGTGTATTGGAAAAAGCAATAACTACTGCAAAACATCTACTCACTGTATGTTATTATTATTGCATATTATTATAAAATAGATTTCAGTGTAGGTAATGTGTAAGTTCATACTAAGCAGTTATTCGCAAACATTACCAAGAGCCTAGCCACTTAAGTTTATTTACTACTTCTATCTGTAAGGGGCTGAGGGAGCTTGACCCAGACTAAATGTACATTACCCATCCAATCACCTAAAGTAGGTTTAGGGAGGCAGGGGATTTGGTTTGTTATCTGCTAAGTGGGAGTTTATACCACAGGGAGGGGATCCTTTGGGAGAATAGGACAGCCTCCAAATGGGACTCTTCTTCCTACACACGCACACATACCATAACTCTCAACCTATTAATGCAAGATATCTGGGCAAAATGAAAAATAATGTGGGGAATAAAGGCCAAAAAATTGGGACTGATTTAAAATATTGCTCTTACAAACTTAGACAGTTGCTAGAATAAAAGGTTTTGTGTTAGCATGCATTTTCTGAATGATATAAAGTCTGAAACTCAAATATATTTCATTAATTAGTGACTTCAATCCTCAGTGATTTGCTAGAAAACCACACAGTTATGAAGAAATGTTCAAAAATATAAGTAGAAATTCTGAACATTCTGTGAAAATCTGGACAGTTGAGAGATATGAGTCACATACACACACACACACACACACACACACACACACACGCACTTAACATTCAGCTTTCTGGAGAAAGCAGTTTTAAGCAACTATATTCTGCAAACCCTCTTTCATCAGATTGTAAAGCAGTCATACTACATACATCCCAGCTGAATGCCCCTTATTTGACTGAAGACTAATACATGATGCATACACATAAGCTCTCTGAAAGCTGATGGCATGCTTCCATAATCTTGTTCAGATATAGATATTCTATTTATAAACTACTTTTGCTCATAGTATTATTATTCTCATAATTCTATAGTGACAGATAGAGAAACGGAAGAGAATCTGAGTCTTAGGAAACAATGGAACGGGAATGTTACCATCCTAAAATGTTCTAATAGGCCAAAGATAAACAATGGTTTTCACCTTACTAAGTAAAATAAAATGATGCTATGGATCATTAAACTAATCAAATGTGAACAGTACTAGGGAACTAGATAGTCTGTAGTGATGCCAAGGTTCAGATTTCTTTAAATGTGATTTTGTTGAAGAGAACAGCACAACATGCTTACAAAATGTTGGCAACAGGGGCTTGAACATCTGAGATGTGACAACTTCTGAGATGCTTATAATTAAGTAGAGGATACAGTGAGACCTCCGAGACCTCTCCTGCATATAGAGTTGTGGGTAGCTCTGCTTCCACCATAAAACAGCTAAATTTGTGGTTTGGGGAGTTTCCATGACTACTATTTCATTTTGATTTTTCTGGCAAAACATCAGTCACTGAAACACATTTCTCTATTGACAGGTACCAGTTATAGACTATAGGTCACAATGGTGATCTTCTAATTAGAACAACAGAAATGGAAGGGGATTTATATATATATATATATATATATATATATATATATATATATATATATATATATATATATATATATATATATATATACACATATAATATATATATATATACACACACACACACACACACACACACACACACACATATATATATATATATATATATATATACATATTATATATATATATATATATATATATATATATATATATATATATATATATATATAAACATAGTTATGTACTTATCCTGAATTTGTGGTTTCATGAGTTTTTCTCTTGCTCTGAGGTACAGCAGTCATTGTGTTAGTACATCTAAATCTCCAGGTCATGGGGAGTGCTGCCACCCACATCATCCCTTGCAAAAAATGGTTTAAACATAAAAGAATGAGTTTCAGCATTGCTGTTTCTACTTTGGATAAAAGTTTATTTTTTAGAGTGTCAGGACTCTCATAATCAGACCTCACACTTTTAACACAGAGCATTCTACGCCTCCTATCATAACATACTTATCGCATATACAGTTGAAGTATTTATAGTAAGCATAAGGGGTAGCAGTTGACAGTTACATGTTATTCCACAGTTAACATGCTGAAATTTTTTGAGGCAATCATAAGTGGCCTTAAAAGCAAATCCTGCAATGTTACCTCTAATAACTGACTACATGAAGGTAGGTAATTACAGTTAAAATTGACAGCTATCAGTTCTCATAAACTAAAGGTAACACAGCAAATATAAAAAAAACTCTTAGATAAACAAGACAGTATGACATGAAAGATAAAGATGTTAACAGAGCATGACAGCTGTATTCTATAATTCATTCCTGGGTATAACAGCATTCTGTTGTAGACTATAAAGGAATAAGTCTATTTACTAAAAGGAAAATGGCATTTAATAAGCACTCATTTTTTACTTTAAAAATAATTTCCAATGGCAAAACATTATAAGAGCATCAGCACCTACAGAGAATAGCAGCTCATTTGTTACTTAATTTATTATGTAGAAGATTATGGACTTAAGTAAAGGCACAGAGTAGGCACGAGGGATAGCAAACATAATCCCTATTAACTGTGCAATCCATTTTGAGAGCCAAGACCAAGAATCGTCTTAGTGTGTTTCTTAAATCTGCAGTAATCTTTTCTTTCTGTAGGTGCACTAGCTTAGAAACATGCATTCTGAGAGTATACGTGAGCAGTTCATATTCAGTCCTGGTCTCTTTGTGGAATACGTCACCATGAATTATGGAATTTGTTGAATTCATTGTCAGTCACTGTGTTTTAGCTTCCATTGTAGTCTCATCTCTTACCCCTTAGGTCACACACAGTGGGTGATGTCTGATACAAATTCTTTGAGAAGCAACCTGCGGATGTAGGATTGTTTCTCTTAGAAGAACTCAAATAATCTTAGAAAATGTGGCTGTCATTTCAAAGAAAGATACATAAAATACTGTACTAAAACTAAACTGAATCAATAAAAAGGGAGAAAAAAAGTCATTCTTTCTGTGCCTTTTAGCTGAATTGTACTATATAAAACAAAAGTGTGTAGAATTGCATACAACTGCATTTGCTTTGTGAAAATATATTGCAGCTTTGAGAATAAACTAAGCCTTATTTCTTGATTGTTTGCACTATTACAGAGTCTGCTACTAGAACATTCTAACTAGGTAACATGAATGACTTATTTGGAGGCAGGTTGTTGAGACTTTCTTCACTTCACTTTCCTAGAATTATGCAACTATGGAAACAGGAAGAACATCTTCTAAACTTCAAACTTCAAACTGAAGCTAAGGAAATTTTGTTTGCGGACCTTTTAAATAAATGGACTGATTATTAACTGAAAGAAGAAGAAAAGCTTTGGTGGTACAGCGGTAGCATTGTTGCCTCACAGCAAGAGGTTCTCCTGTTCAATTCACGGCTGGAGTGCCTTCTGTGTGGTGTCTGCATGTCCTCCCTGCGGTCGAGTGGCCTCCGAAAGACTTGCGTGAATGGGCGTGCCTTTGCTGAAGGTTGGGCGTCAGGCTGGCAACTCGGCACCATAAAAAATCTACTGCCAATCATTAGTGGACCAGAGTTCCGCTGTGGCAACCCCTAACCAGGAAAAAGCTGAAATGACAAACAACAACATTAACTGAAAGAAGAACAAAAGTACAGAAGCTACAGCATTTGCTGGTTTGTTTGCTGCAGAACACCCTCAGACTCAGAATATAAAAAATATATTGCCTGTAAAGACTCTGAAATTCCATTTTGGACCCAAAAGCCAGAAACACTAAAACAGGCAGTGTCTCCTTATTTAGAAAACAAATAACCTTCAGGCTCATTAGACAAGTTAATGACCTGGATCTCGTCCACATCCAACTTAATATTAACAAAACCCCTTATCATATCATAGCTAACTAAAGGAACCCTCTATGACTCCCTGAGCTCATAGCTCCTACCTAAGTAGTGTGACTTCCCAACATATTAAGCTAAGCACCATTCTTCCATACTACAAACTGGAAGACTTATACATCCTCAAACACTTATGTGGATGTAGTTTACACCCCATCCAGGGGTGATACAATCTTGGAACTGGTTCTCACCAATATGAGGCAGCTTTGCTCCCTCTCAATTGTAACTTCCTTCCTGGTGAAATCAGACTACAAGTCAATCATATTCATCTTAAGACTGATGCCTGAAGCATCTTCTAACACCTCAGTATTCCGAGAGTATGTGAAGGCTAATCTACCAAAACTTAGTGATGATGTCCTTAAACTGAAAAGCCCCTTCCATCTTTACGAACCCAGTGCTGATGTGAATGAATTCACTGCCAAATTATATTCACATGAAAATAGTTGCATAGATGCATGTGTCAATCCCAGAAATAAATGTAATGACAAATTCAAAAATAACCCCTATGATGGAATTCAAATATAAACATGTTCTATAATAAAGTACAACTCATTGCATGCAAAAATAAATCTAAGTCACAAGATGCCAAAAATGATCTTGCTAATCTGAACAAGGAACCCCAGGTCCTGATCAAACCAACCAAAGCCATATATGAGGTAAAAATAGCCCCTCAGGGAAAAGATAACCAAAAGCCTTCTTTAATTGTGTTAGAAATCACAGAAACAATTTCCACCACTCTGCAGAGCTAACAGTAAATTATATCACATACCTAGACCCAGAGGGCATAGCCACTTTACTAGCAGATATGTTCAGCTCAAACGTTACCCCTCTCTCCTCCAGAATTCTCAGAACACATACCCAAAACTATCTCCCAATAAAATCTCCCAAGAACAAGTCCTCAAGGCACTGTCTAAGGCCAAGAACACTGTCTAAGGAATCAGGAAACATACCAGGTTGCCTAATGGTCAGCCTGAAATGTGACTTGTCTGACCCATTATGAAAGCTATTCAATATCAACCTCAAAACAGATTTTGTCTCAGAAGAACGGAGTACAGCAACAGGCATTTCCTTGCACAAAAGTGGGGCTTCAACAGAGCTGTATAATTATTAGCCCATATTCCTGACAATGCCATGTGTAAGGCTATGGAAAGCATCATTATGGAATTAATAAAGAAAGATATAGGTAACCTACAGACTTTCAACCGAATCTATTTTTAATTCATCAAAAGCATGTCCTCTCTACATAACCTAGCCGACTGCTTCAAAAAAGTTACTGAAGCAATGGACAAGGGCACAACAGTACACGTCACATATCTAGACCCCACAAAATGTTTGACACCATCCCACACTCAGGTATCTTAGCACCCCTGTCCCCTTTATGGATAAGGCTAATATGCAAATGTCCCAAAATATTCTTGCTTTACCCTTCTCTGGGTTATTCATATGCAAAATATAAGGGCGAAAAACTATCATGGGAATGTAACACTAGGCATCTTAAGATCTTCACAGATCAATAGAATAATAAGTACCTATGAATCTATGAACAGTAAGGCACAGAATATCCTTAACAAAAAGAAGAAGAATGGTTTTAGCTCAAATGTTCTTCCTTCAGTTAATTCATTCTGTTTTTTGTTTGATAACCAGGTTTTTATTACTATCTTCTGTCATTTTGAATGCTTTATTTCCAATTTCTTGTCTAAGTCTGTCTGCTTATTTACTTGGGAATAAACGTATTTATTTCAGATAAAGAATTTTATAATTTAGCTATGAATGTTTATGGCTAATGTTTTACTTTTATATCACGGGCTTATGCATTTACCTATTTACCAAACCATGTGGTGTCCATCTTTGGAAAAGTGGACTGCTCCAAGCTAATTGCTATGATTTGAAAAATTTAAAGGTAGGCTTACTTTAAGGGTAAATAGTAAGTTGTAGTTTATTTGGCTAATTGATTTTGACTAACTGTGGCACTGTACCTTAAACTTGTGAAGGAAAAACTTTCTCCTGAAGAGTCACCATTTATTTCTTATTATGAGAATGTGTGTGCAAAATAATTCTAGTCATGTTTCAATTGCTGTTGACAAGAATGAAATGGAATGCACCTCATTTAGTCTGAGCTAGGTGGAATCCTTGTGAGCTGGTGATTGTAACTCTGACCTGTGGCTGATTAGTGTGGAGCTTATTTGGGTGTAGCAGATGTAGGTTATTATAAAGTGCAGCACTGCACATTTACTATATATCACTGTAACTGCAGAAAAAAAAAAAAAAAAAAACAAGAACCAACCAGGGGTACAGCAAGCAGTGAAGTCAGTAATGTCAGATCACCAGGTAAATACCATGTAACTGATAAGTACAATTTCAAAGGTCTTTCCAGATATCAATAATGGTCAAATGTTGGTTTGCCACACTTATTTATTATACACAGTGCTTTCATCCCTCTCATATCACGGGACTTCTTCAGAGTAAAATACCTCACAATAAACTGAAGTTATATAACCACTTAAAAACCCACATTCTTTTCCCCAATTGATTGCCAATATTAAACTAAAAAGGATATTGCCCTTCTCTGCCCAATGTTGAATTATTAAATAAAAAGACTGAACAGTGTTAAGTAAAATAAAAATACAATGGTGTCACCTCCTTATAACTACCATCACATATTTAACAACATTTTAAACAATTATTGCATGAGTAGTTGAACTGAGTTAATAATTCAGTGCCTTCATTTTCAAATATTTTATTTTTATTATTGAAGCAATGGACTCTAGGAGAAATCGTAGAAGTTAACACTTTAATGTAAGGAACTCAAGTGACAACTTACGACCAATGCTATGAAACCCTGTGGGTTAAATAAGGCTATATCCCTTTTCTGTTACTTGAAAATGAAGGCACTGATTTGTTAAATTGATCAAACTACTCATATACTAAGCAAAAAAATAATGTTGAAATTGAAGTTGCATTTTGGTTTATAACTAGTAACATGGCAATAATTGTTTAAAATGTTTTTAAATCTGTGATGGCAGTTATGAGGAGGTGACACCATTGTATTTGTATTGTACTTAACACTGTTCAGTCTTTTTATGTAATAATTCAACATTGAGTAGACAAGGGTAATATCCCTTTTAGTTCAATATCAACAATCAATTGGGGAAAAGTAGGCAGGTTTTTAGTGGTTATATAACCTAAATGTATTGTGAGGTATTTTACTCTGAAGAAGTCCTGTGATATGAAAGGGATGAAAGCACTAAGTGTATTTAATAAATAAGTGTGGCAAACCAACATTTGACTGATATTATCTGAGAGGAACTTTGAAATTATGCTTATCAGTTACATGGGATTTACCTGGTGATCTGCCGTTACTGACTTTCCTGTTTGCTCTACCCTTGGTTGGTTCTACATTTACCATATATCCTTAAGGCCAATTGCTCTTTGTATTGTAATGGGTTACAGTGGTGGGAATCACACGTCATACTGCTGGGTCTGTCACACAAATACTGATGGCAGTGGTACAAGAGTTAAAATCTGCAGCCCCTGACATCACATATTAATTGGTGTCACCATATGAGATTAAAGTCTGTTCATTACAGTCTGAAGATTCAGTAGTTGTTCTGCTGCTTTTCATAGCATACATATTGCCACTGCGAGGTGTCATATAAGGCAGAGGTATATGTTAACAAGACGGCGATAATAGTGATACCTGTCATTATACATTCTTCTCAGGCTCCTCTTCTTTCTCTCCTTATTTTCTATAAGGAGGATAAACTGGGATTTCTACCCTTGATGCAAGATCTGAGTACGTTCCTTGACAGAAGACTGGTACTTTATTATACTGTCATTCATTCATTCATTCATTCATTCATTTGTTTATTAATTCATCTGTTTGTTTGTTTGTTTGGTAAACAGGTAAACGAGCTGGAATATGGACTCTTTCTGGCCACATGGTGACAATAACCAATTACAGTGAAGGAAATATTATTGCAAAAGTGGATACATACTAAGGTAGATTTCAGAAAAAAATATTCACAATGAAAAAAATGCAGTTAAAAAAAAAAAAATATATATATATATATATATATATATATATATATATAGTTCCCCTTCACAAGATCGAATGGATGGAAGCTCGAAATTCATAATCTCGAGACCAGAATCTCGAACTCCCATTCACTCGAAATTGTGAATGGGAGCCTTAGGTTTAAAAAAATAAAAAGTTAACTTACCTTATTGCAGGGAGCCAGGTCCCCTGTTCCCTAGCACTTTAAATGTGAATGTTCCGTGACCTCACTATAGCGGAGGAATGGAAAATCTTCCGTTTTGCGCTTACATGTACAGCGCAGAATGGGAGATTTCCCTTTCCTTCACTATAGTGCGATCTCGGAGTAGGTATATTTAAGTAGGGGGTGGGGGGATGCAGGGGGCGAAGCCCCCCTGCGAAAACATTTGAAAGGTGTTTTTTTTTTTTTGTCCCTTTCATATGTTCGAGATTCTCTAAATTTGAAATTCTGGTTTCAAGTTTATGACCTTAGAGTTTAGAGAAATTCGATCAAATGAAGGGGAACCATATATATATATATATATATATATATATATATATATATATATATATGTACACACAAACAAATATAGCAAACAAGTATATGAAGTCCTCCAGGTATACTCATTTATATTTTTTAAATGCATTTATGTTTTTATATTCTTTATTTTGGACATTGAGAGATCAGAGAACTAATAGGTACCTTTCTATTATTATTCCGATTGTGTAGTACTTCCACTCTCAGGGTTAGGGAATCCCATCACCTCCATAAAAAAATAAAAAGGAAAAGTGGGAGTATTGCCCAAACCAAGTTCCTTAGGTAATCATTTTTGAAGTCCACGTTAATGAACTTGTCCTTGGGTAAATAACAGTAACTGGTAATAAACCAGCAAAAATTTAAATTAAACAACACAATTCAGGTAATTGTATAAGTGTCTTAGAAGATTCTTGTAGTGACCAATTTTTAATCAAACCATGTTATGTTTTCGTAGTCTTAAGCAGAAACACTATTAAGTAAATTGATGAAATGATATGAGGAAAAAGAAATCACAAGTCAGATGTTCTGTCAGTAACAGTTTACTTAAGCTTTATTGAAAGAATCAAGCAGACAAATGAGTGCTGAAAAAGTAGTGTGCATCAACAGTGTGCATTTATACTTCTATCTGAATATATGTAGGGTGGGATCAAATTAAACCAGTTTCCCAATGAAATTCTTCATATCTGGATTGCTTAACTACATCGTTAGCTGCCTGGCTATTGAGGATGTTTTTTCATTGGTTGGAATGGGGGGAAATAAAAGACCAATCCCAGTTTTCAGTTGTCTATCAGTCACTAGCTGTAAAAAGTGGGTGATGTCTCCCAGATAGGGAAGGGTTGCATGAAACCAAGCCCAGTTATTTTTGGCCAGTCAAGAGCTGGGGAAAAAGATAGGTGTGTTTTAAGAGGAGGAGGTTGAATAAAAGAACACTGGCCAAGCGGGAATCACCAGAATGATGGCAGGCTCAGGGAAGGTATTCTGGTAGGGGGAAGAAAGGGGGTGAGGACTGTGTCCAATAAGCGTCCAAACTATTATGGTGGGAAGGAGAGTGAGTAATAGATTGGTCAGGGAGTCTCCTAGTTATGGATGACTCGGAGCTCACAAAAGAGGCTAATCACCGGCTAGTAAAATTAGCGGGCTACTGTGTGGTGACCAGTCCCAGTTAGTGTACTGAACATAAAAATTGGTCTACTTTAATTGGATTGGCTGAACCCAGATACATATGGCCAATTGGCTGAATGGAGGTGGACTGGGATTATCAGTGACAGGGAGATGCAGCAGGGCCAAACAACGGTTTGGCGGATTTGGCAGGCTTCTGAGTGCTAGTGCTTGTCTCATACAAGCTTCTAGGCATTGGCTAGGATTAGGTGGTGGGCGTCTGAGCTAAAAATCAGTGGCCAGTGCCTGCCCCGTTCAAGTTTTCACCATAATTAATATTAGGATTAAGACAAAAAGGTCCCACCTGTTAGGATTCCAGGTCCGCACTTTTGTTTTAATACTATAGGGGATTGGGGGGGTGTAGCACCATTAGTTAAAATTACAATGCGTCATTAAATTTGTACTAGGACTGGTCCATGAATCTGGCCTTGATGTAGTGCCATGAAAACCCTTTTAACCAATCAATGGTGGTCATGTCATGTTACAGAAATAACCAAAGCAACCATTTAACTTTAAAATCTGTGTAAGAAATACTAAGACCAATAAGTATGAAACGTGAATAATAAAAGGATAAACAGATAAAAACATGCCACAAGTAATAAAGAATGAAGGATCACTAACAACCACCCAGTTCATCTACACATGCAACTAATAATAATTCAACAGATTAAATGAATACAAAATCCATTTTCTTATACAAATGCAGTAACAGAAGTCCTAGAGACATTATAGTCCAAACTTTTTACCCTTTTATCATTCTTGAGGGAAATAATTTTAATATTAATACAGTATATAACCCAAGTCACTCAACTTAATTGAATAACCAAAAACACACAAGGGAATCATAGCATGGCACACCTATGGTCAAGTGATGTGGGCACCTACAACAGGTGGGCCTTTACTCTTGGAAAACCCTGGGTGACACGCGTTATGTGTCACATCGGTAGTTGAGGGAGAGATGTAATTAAAGCAAATGGTGAACTCATATCTAGGAACAAGTTACATTAGCAGAAGATACCAAATAAACATATAAATATAAAGTGATAGACATTTTGGTACTACAGCTGGCAGTGCTTTTGCGAAAGCTTGTTCAGATCAGCTCGCTTGAGAAAAACAAAGTAAATGCAAGCAATTGGTAATGAAAAAAATAATAATAATAATAAAATTAATGATAAAGAACAAAACATAAAAACACCATCATAAATACAGTAACACTAGTGGTTAGAGATTTTAAAAAGTGAATTAGTACAGACTCACGAGTGCCATGTAAAAGTGTGAGGAAATTAGTGATATCATCAGATCCAGATCAAGTAGTTATGGCAGTCAAGTAATAAGTGTGATGATGGATCCTTCTCAGGTTGAGAACACTGACAATTGAGATCTGGATGGTCGGCCAGGGTGTTTTCTGGCATCAAGCCTGAGCTGCCACTCCACTTCCTTAAATTCCAATAGGCCATTGTAGTTACCATGAAGTGCTTCTTTTTTCACTTTGGAAAGTACGTGGAATCTGAAACTGTCATGGCCCATGTTGTTGTTGTGGTGGTGTTTGGTAATGGCATTCAGGTGGTTTCTTTGTTTAATATCAGTCAGGTGCCTGACAATGTTTGTTTTAAGTTTGTTCACTGTTTTCCCTATATAAAATACATGGCATTTTGTATAGTTTGCCCTGTACACCACACCTTCTATGTTGCAGTCCCTGCAGTCTAGACTATGGTATATTTTCTTGGTGTTTGGGCAGAAAAAGTCCAATACATTGCTCATCAGTGGGCAATATGAGCAGTAGGGTGGACCACAGCTGAAGGTGCCTTTTAGCAGTTCAGGTCCATCGGTGTGCCATTTTTTTGTTTTCTCCACATAGTCTCTAATGTTCTTGTTTCTCCTGATGTTGAAGATGGGTCTTTTGGGAATTGCTCTGCTGATATTTGGGCTGTTGGTCAATATTATCCAGTTCCTCCTCACTATGTTGATCAGATCATAACTGTCCAGAGAGTAGGTTATCATCATGGAAATGTCTTTTTGCCCTTTTTTTCTCCTTATTCAGAGTCTTTTGAGATCCTATTGGTGAGAGTGTTTGGGTTGTTCTGTTTGATGTCTATGATCGGGTCCAGCATGCTCTTGATGAATTTCAGGCTATACCTTCAAGCTAAAAAGTCTTTTTCAAGGTTTGCTAGGTTCTTTTTGAAATCTTAGATTTCTATGAAGACCCTAGCTATTCTTAATCCCTGTGACTTGATCACATTCTTAGTGCAAAATGGGTGCATACTCTTCCTATGAAGCAATAAGTTCACCCCATGTGGGTTTTCTGTAACAATTGTTACTTAACCTATTGGAGTTAGTAGGTTTTGAGATGTTTAGGTCAAAAAACACTGCTTTTTCTCTATGATAAGTGCATGTAAACTTCAGGAAATTCATTGAATCACTGATGTGTTTGAAAAAGTTCTTAAGTGCAGCTTCCAAGCCATGCCACACAATAAAGATGTCATGTATATATCTTAGATAGGATCCCATCTGTTGAAAAATAGGGAGAATTATAAATGTATTCTCTTTCCCATTTGCCTAGTGCTGTATTCACTAGGCTGGGAGCCATTTCCAGGCCCATCGCTATGCCCCTCTTTTGTCTGTAGTATTTGTTGTTAAAATGGAAGTAGTTGTTCTCAAGTAGAATCCTGATCAGTTTGCTGGTGATTTCTGTAGTGGTGTTATCCCCTGTACCATTAGCCAGCATAGATTCGGAGACCGCCATTACACAGTATTTTTGTGGGAGAACTGTGTATAATGCCTCTATGTTGATGGTCACCAGGCTGGAGTCCATGCTGACTTGGATGTTTCTGATCTTTTTAAGGAAGTCTTCCATTTCTAGGATGAAAGAATCATTATTTTTGGCTAGTGATCTGATTAAAACTTCCAAGTATATGGAAAGCGGTTCGGTGATGTAACCACCACTGGTGATCACTGGTCTGTAGGGAGGGTTGTGGATGTTTTTGTGGGTTTTACGAATACCAAAGTAGTTGGGAATTATAGGGTGTTCAACCATTATAAAGTCAGTCTCACGCTCAATAGTCCTTCATTCCCCAAGTCTGAGAATTCTAGTAGGATAGTTTCATAAGCTGCTTTGACCTGGAAAATGTTGCAGTTTTCATAGAAGGTCTGATTATGGAGCATACTTATGATTTTTCTGTTGTAGCTGTCCATATCAATCAAAGAAATCAACACGGGCACACTGGAGACTATTTTTTCTAAAATTCATAGCCTCAATGAGAAACTAAGACTCAAGAAACAACAGAACAACTACTTAAGGATTAGAGACATCTTTTGACCCAACAATGAGGCAAAAATCCAGTACACCCAAATGACCCTGGAAACCCAGGCACAACTACTACACTAATGAATGGCTCAAGTGAGTTACTGGGTGATAAACTCGATTTTATAAGGAGATAATTCCATCTCAACACAAGTGGACCAAAGCCAGGGAACCAACCATCAGGACTGTCAATTCAAAGCCACCAACAACAATTACAATCCCAGAACAGATCAGGTTTTTGGAAGAGCTTCCACACTCTGAAGCTGGACCTGTAGAACCAGAACCATGACCTCAGGACTCAGGACAATCAAACACCCCATCCCACTCAAGCCCTCAACCTCAGACTCCACAGAATCAACACTCCAAAGAGACCTACCACCCCAGACTAAGATATTCCCCAGTCAACTTAACCCATTACAAGTACAAGACATGGAGAGGACTGAGGGACCTCAAGCACCTATGGGTCCCACCTCAGGGCCTTCCACACAGGAGGACTACAACCCAAAGCAACAAGGAAATAAGATATGGAACTACTCCAAAAAACAGTTAACCAATATGAAGTTGAGCATTCCTGAAAACAGACCAGCCTAGTCCTAAAACTGCTCACTTGGAAAATGAACCTGAGACTCTTCTTCTATGACAAAACCATACTGGACTGCAGGGAACAATGTAAAGTAACAGCAGTTTTTGAGCACCTCCAAACCTCACTGTTTCAGCTTTTGAAGCCAAATGTGAATCCAATTTTCAAAGACTCCTGAGCAAACCATGCAAAATATGGATTTACAATTTAAGCCCAGAGGAATTTAAATCACTGAAAGATCTTAGTTCTGACCCCAGCAGAAGAATCATGAAGGCAGGCAAAGGCAATGGGGTCCTGGTGACTGATATGGACAGCTACAACAGAAAACTCAAAAGCGTGATCCCAAATCAGACCTTCTATCAAAACTGTGACATTTTTCAGGTCAAAGCAGTTTAAAATCCTGCTAGAATATTATACTTGAATTCTTGCACTTGGGGAGCAAAGGACTACTGAGCGAGAGACTGAATGACTTTATAACGGTTGAACACCCTAGAATTCCAAACTTCTTCAGTATTCCTAAACTCCACAAAAACATCCACAACCCTCCCTACAGACTAGTGATCACCAGTGGTGGCTGCATCAGCAAACCCTTTTCCATATACTTGGAAGTTCTAATCAGACCACTAGCCAGAAATAATGATTCTTTCATCCTGGACACTGAAGACTTCCTTAAAAAGACCAGAAACATCCAAGTCAGCCTGGACTCCATCCTGGTGACCATCGATGTAGAGGCATTATACACAGTGATCCCACAAGAATACTGTTAACGGCAGTCTCCGAATCTATCCTGGCTAATTGCACAGGGGAGAACACAACTACAGAAATAACCAGCAAACTGCTCAGGATTCTACTTGAGAATAACTACTTCCACTTTAACAATAAATACTACAGACAAAAGAGGGGTATAGCAATGGGGGCATCAATAGCTCGCAGCCTAGTGAATACAGCACTAGGCAAATGGGAAAGGGAATACATTTATATTCCCCATATTTTCAAGAGATGGGATGCTATCTAAGATATATAGATGACATCTTTATTGTATGAAATGGCTCAGAAGCTGCCCTTAATATTTTCAAGGTTCCCCTTTATAATATCAAAATATTGAAATGTTGAATTTTAATATCTCTAGACCATAAAGGTGAACATTCAAAATCCCGAAACCCAAAACCATGAAATACAAAATATCGAACATAAACACACCATACACCACACAACACATACACTGCCCTACCCACACTATAACAAATCAAACAAAACATTCACAAGCACAACAACACAAACCAACACACATATACTACATATACACAGTGGGCAAACCCCCCCTGCACCCCCACACACCCCCTACTTACATATACTAAATCAGAGATCACACAAACTGGTAAAGACAGCATACTCACACCCAGACATTCTAAAGTCCCTCACACACACACACACACACACACACACACACACACACACACACACACACACACACACACACACACACACAAACACACACACACACACACACACACACACACACAAAATCACACATATGCAAACAGCAACACATCCAGCACTTACACACTCATACACTCACCTGCCTACCCTAACCCACAAGTACAACTTACAACACACTCACATACATTCAAACTCCCACCCATAAACTCTTACAAAACACTCACTTACCTTAAATCACATCCAAATCCACACACAACACCATACACATCCACACAAAACACCGCAAGTAAAGAAGCGTAAACCCATAACCGCAAATTTGAGATCTTCAAATTCTCAATTATGCACTTTCGCTATTCTAAAAATTCGCCTTTATGGTCTCAGGATATTGAAATTTGAGATTTCAGTATTTTGAAATTATAAAAGGGAACCCTTTTTTAAACACATCAATGATTTAACAAATTTCCTGATGTTTACATGCTCTTACCATAGAGAAAAAAAGCAGTGTTTTTTGGACCTAAACATCTCAAAACCCACCAACTCCAATAGATTGAGTAATAATCTTTACAGAAAATACATGTGGGTGAACTTATCGCTTCATAGGCAGAGTATGCACCCATTTTGCACTAAGAAGAATGTGATCAAGGTGCAGGGATTAGGAATAGCTAGGATCTCCAAAGAAATCAAAGACTTCACAAAGAACCTAGCAAACTTTGAAAAAGACTTTTTAGCTTGCGGATATAGCCTGAAATTCATCAAGAGAATCCTGGACTCAATTGCAGATGTCAAATAGAACAACCCAAATGCTCTTATCACTAGGATCTCAAAGGACTCTGACCAAATAAGGAGTAAAAAAGGGCAAAAAGATATTTCCATGACAATAACCTACTCTCTGGACAGTAATGATCTGATCAACATAGTAAGGAAGAACTGCATCATTTTGACCAACAGCCTAAATATCAACAGACCAATTCCCAAAAGACCCATTTTCAACATCAGGGGAAACAAGAACATTATGGACTGTGGAAAAAAATGAAGAAATTGCCCATCAATGGACCTGAACCACTAAAAGGCACCTTCAGCTGCAGTCTGCCCTACTGCTCATATTGCCCACTGATGAGCAATGGATCAGACTTTTTCTGCCCAAACACCAAGAAAATATACCATGGCCTAGACCACAGTGACTGCAACAAGGAAGGTGTGGTGTACAGGGCAAACTATACAAAATGCCATGCATTTTATAACAGGAAAACAGAGAACAAACTTAATGCACCCATTGCGAGGCACCTGACTGATATTAAACAAAGAAACCACTTGAATGTCCTTGCGAAACTGCACAACAACAACACGGGCCATGACAGTTTCAGAGTCCATGTACTAGCTAAAGTGAAAAAAGAAGAACTTCATGGGAACTACAATGACCTACTGGAATTTAAGGAAGTGAAGTGGCAACTCAGGCTTGATGCCAGCAAACCCCTAGGACTGAACACTCAGATCTCAGTTGTCAGTACCCTCAATCTGAGAAGGATCCATCATTATGCTTATTATTGACTACCATAACTACTTGATCTAGATCTGATGGTTTCGCTGATTTCCTACTTTGGCATTGGACTTGTGACTCAGGATTAATTTGCTTTTTAAAATCTCTAACCTCTAGTGTTACTGCATTTATGATGGTGTTGGTTTATGTTTTGTTCTTTATAATTAGTTTTACAATTTATTTTTTGTTTTTTTTCATTACCCATTGCTTACGTTTACTTTGTTTTTCCCAAGCAAGCAGATCTGATGAAGCTTTCACAAAAGCGCTGACAGAAATAAAGCCATCTGTAGTACCACACTATCACTTTATATTTATATGTTTATTTGGTATCTTCTGCTAACGTAGCTTGTCCCTAGATATGAGTTCACTATCTGCTTTAATCACCTGCCTCCCTCAACTACTGATGCAACACATATGCGTATCACCCAGGATTTTCCAGGAGTAAAAGCCCACCTGTTGTAGGTGCCCACACCACTTGACAAAAGGTGTGTCATGCTACGATTCCCCTGTGTATTTTTGGCTATTCAACTAAGTTGGTGACTTGGGCTATATACTGTATTAATATTAAAATTATTTCCCTCAAAAATGATAAAAGGGGAAAGAGTTCAGACTATAATGTTCCTAGGATTTCCATTACTGCATTTGTATATGAAAAGGAACTTTTATTAATTTAATCTCTTGCATTATTGTTACTTGCATGTGTAGATGAACAGGGTTGATGTTAGTGATCCTTTCTTCTTTATTACTTGTGGCATGATGTTTTTATCTGTTTATCCTTTTAGTATTTACGTTTCATGCTTATTGATCTTAGTATTTCTTACATGTTTTTTTAAAGTTAAATGGTTGCTTTGATTATTTCTGAAACATGGTATGACTACCAGTGATCGGTTAAAAGGGTTTCCATAGCACCACACCAAGGCCAGATTCATGGACCAATCCTAGGATGAATTTAATGATGCATTATAGTTCTAACCAATAGTGGGACACCCACCCCCAATCCCCTATAGCATTAAACTGAAAGTGTGGACCTGGAATCCTAACAGATGGGGACTTTTTGTCTTAATCCTAATATTAGTAATGGTCAAAACTGAACAGGGGCAGGCAATGGCCACTGATTTTTATCCCAGAAGCCTACCACCTAATCCTAGCCAATCACTAGAAGCTTGTATGATGCAAGCGCTAACACTCAGAAGCCCACCATTTTCCCCAAACTGCTGATTGGCCCATCTGCAGTTCCCTGCCACTGATAATCCCAGTCCACCTCCATTCAGCCAATTGGCCATATGCAGCTGGGTCCAGCCAATTAAATTAGACCAGTTTTTATGTTCAGCGCACTAACTAGGTCTGGTCACCACCCTGTATCCCTCCAATTTTACTATCAAGTGATTGGCCTCTTTTCTGAGCTCTGAGTCATTTGTAACTAGGAGACTCCCTGACTAATACATTACTTGCTCTCCTTCCTGCCATAATAGCTCGGGCGCTTATTGGACACAGTCCCCACCCTCTCCCTTCCCCCTACCAGAATACCCTCCCTAAGCCCATCATCATTCCAATGATTCCCAACTGGCAAGTGTTCTTTTACTCATCCTCCTTCCCTTAACTCATTACATCCGAGTGATGCCTCCAGGTGCATCTGCAGTTACCTCCTACTGCTCCTCTAGAAGTCAAATATTACTTGTTCATATTGCATTAATAATTTCAAAATTATGCTACATACAAGGTATCAGAATATTTTATCTTGAAGCATACATGATGGCAAACACAATTGTATTGATATCTGACTTCTGTCAATGAGTATTTGTTAGAATTGTAAGGTGATAACTTAATTGTTAAAGGCTCAGGCCACACCCACTAGAAGTTAAAGGTACACAATCAAAAGAGCTGTACTGGAGGGAATGAGTTAAAACACTTCTACCATTTTCTCCTGCTCTTGATTGGCCAAACATAACTGCAACCTTCCCCTTCCTAGAAGACATCGCCCACTTTTTATATCCGGTGATTGGTAGACAACTCGAAACTAAGATTGTTCTTTTATTTTTCCCCATTCCAACCAATGAAAAAACATCCTCAATAGCCAGGCAGCTAGCGATGTAATTAAGCAATCCAGATATGAAGAATTTCATTGGGAAACTGGTTTAATTTGATCCCACCCTACATATATTCAGATAGAAGTATAAATGCACACTGTTGATACACACTATTTTTCAATGCTCATTTGCGCACTTGATTCTTTCAATAAAGCTTAAGTAAACTGTTACTGATATAAATGTCATCTGACTAGTGATTTTTTTCCTCATATCATTTAGTCAATTTACTTAATAGTGTTTCCGCTTAAGACTACAAAAACATGGTTTGAATAAAAATTGGTTATTACGAAAATCTTCTAAGGCACTTACACAATTACCGGGATTGTGTTGTTTAGTTTTAATTTTTTACTGGTTTATTACCGATTACTGTTATTTAGACTTCAGAAATGATCACCCAAGGAACATGGCTTGAGCAGTACTCCCACTTCTCCTTTTTATTTTGTACATTGGAAAATCAGTTATACTGTTAAAAATCTAGCATTAAATCTAACAGACTGTGGTATCAAGAACCTTAACACAAAAAAAATGTATCCACCCTCTAGGGAGCATGCACATTTACCTCCTTTAGATGATCCTTGCATTTTTTTTTTCTGAACCATAAATAGCCTTGGAAATTTTTAACATAAAAGGTATTCCATACAACAGGAACAATTTCATACAATGATCCCTCATATGTTATCAGACTGGAGGCTAGTCTAAGGACAGAAGGAACATCATGAAGTACAATGGTGGACAGTGTCTGCACTATCATAATTTATATTTATAAGTCAAAAGCATTAAGCAGAAGGGAGGTCCTCACTGTTGCTGGAAGCCAGGTTGTCTTGTGAAGCGATATGGAGTGATATCCTGTGCTACTTGATGAAAGAAATGAAATTACATATTATGGTAGTAGTAGCTGTATGCAAGGTCCTTATGTTTTGAGAAGAGTTCATTGTAGTCGCTGGTGGATAATATGCCAACCCTGGAATCAGAATATTGATCCCAATAACCCTTCAGATTCTATTTTTGTTAAGCTAGAGTGTTTGCAGGAGAAACTTAACTATAAGGAATGGAGATCTGCTGATCAAATGCTAAACCAAGTTACTTTTATTTAGTCACCATGTACATAGTTGAGTCTTGGAGAACCAATGATTTTCATAGATAAGCATGAAGATACCTTCTCTGTGGTACCAAAGACCATCACTGATTTTTATTTTTTTCCATTAACACTTTTCTTATGAGATTAAAACCACTCTGCATGTGGTCTTGCAACTGTTTAGCAGAGGCAGCCGATTAGAGAATTATGTGATCTACACAGAGTACAGACAAGAGAATGAAAGTCACTGGTAAACTAATTTATGAACAGTGAGAATAATAAAGGCACTAAAAGTGAGCTCTGGGATCAAACTCCTCAGCTGCTGGTATTTTATAAAAACTCCAGAGGGTTACCACTAGAATTAGGTTCAAGGCCAAACAGTAATGGAGGGACAAAAGACGAAAATTAGGGACATATTTAAAATTTTGTATTTATTATTATTTTATTTTATTTTTCATTTGTTGACCGGGCTAGTCTAACTGGATACATGTCCATTTTCAGTAGAGGCCCGGGGAGATAAGCTCCAAGATAGAACAATGAAATTAACAAGATAACAAATAAGGAAACATTAAACAAAAAATCATATTTACAATCCATATTACAGGTTATCACAGCAAATTCAGCAGTGCAGAATACAGGCATAACATAGCATGCTAGTACAATCAAGATGTTCTAGAGGGAGATAGTATTATGGTTAATAAGGAAGGAATTACAGTTAATGAGTAAAAGGGGTAGGAAGAGCAAAGTATAAAGAGATACATAACTAGTCAGGCTTAGTACAGGGGCATAACGGAAAACTGTTAACAAGAGGTTATGCATTTATGAATTAACTTGCATTTTCTGAAGAATATAAAGTCTGAAATTCAAATATATGTCATTATTTAGTGACTGCAATCCGCGGTGGTACGGCGGTAGCATTGTTACCTCACAGCAAGAGGTTCTCCCATTCGATTCTCGGCTAGGCTTGGGAGTGCCTTCTGTGTGGAGTCTGCATGTCCTCCCTGTGGTTGGGTAGCATTCGAAAGACATGCATGCATAAATGGGCATGCCTTCATTGAAGGTTGGGCGTCAAGCTGGCACCTCAGTGTTTTGTAGAAATCTACTGCCAATCATTAGCAGACTGGAGTTCCGCTGTGGCGACCACTTACCGGGAAAAGCCGAAAGACAAACAAACATTTAGTGACTGCAATCGTCAATGATTTGTCAGAAAACCACAACTTTTAAGAGGGGTAGACCAAAAATAGGATGCAGAAATATGGACTTTCTGTAAAATTCTACAGAGCTGACTGGTATGTGAGTATCCTTGCTCAGAGTGTGCTGCTGTCAGAAGATATCTTACAATTCAACTTTGTTAATGTGCTTAAGCCTAAGCTCAATACAAAAAGAGTATGGAAGCAATGAAAATGTAATGTATATAAGGTAAATACACACTATTACAACATTTGCTTAATTATCCAAGCAGATATAATCTCAATACAAATAAATCAGGCAAATTATAGGTTCATGGGTTCATAGGTGTTTACTAAGCTAATGACCACAAAGGCCTTTTTAAGCCTAGCCATGCATCCCAAATCTCTTACAAGTTCTGATACCTTTGATAAGTGTAAGCATAGGCCTGGGAGATGAACCATTTACAGGTTATCTCTCTCCATTAGAGACACAGGTGCCAAACCAGGGATGAATTTCTGGTTTCCCATCCATTTGTCCAAGTTGGACTTGAATTGGGTTAGGGAGGAACTCTGCTTCACATGGATGGAGGTAGTCTCTGGGATGCATACCTATCTCTCCAGCAGGTCCTATTTATATCACAGGCAAGGTTTAAGTCTTTAGAATGGGTAATTCTGGTGCTGTTTGTTTTGTGGATATGCAGGAGGTCCATCAGAGTGGGGTCTGACAATGCCCTATATGCCAGGCATAGATCTCCTCTCAAAAGTCTGTAAGAGACAGAATACAAGGATAGGGCCATGAGGCAGTCTGCATAGGACATATTACTTATGCCCTGTATTATTTTAGTGAGGAACCTCTGTGGACGTTCCAGTTGTTGGATATGCATGGTTATGTACATACCAAAGGGGGCATTGTACTCATTGATAGGGCTGATGAATGCCGAATACAGTGGAACAATGACTTTCTTGGACTTAGATGCCATACCTTTGTTCATAGGTTGTGCAACACAGAATTATTTCCTCACCACTGTAGACATGTGATAGTCAAAGGCTAGATTACTATCTATGTTAGTCCCTAAACCCCTGACTACTCTAACTTTAAGGGTTGTGTTGTCAATATGATAGTTACCAGGGATGGATAACTTCCCAAACAATACTATTATGCATTTCTTGGCATTTAGTTTTAGTCCATGGTTCTGACACCAGTTGTTTGTCTGTGTTAGCCCCTCCTGGAGAACATTTATGTTAGTATGAGATTCAATGACAGCTTCTAATTTGCAATCATCTGCATATTTAGTCAGCCAGAGACTTCTGACATTTAATAATTAGGAATATAAAATGAAAATAAGTAATGGATGTTGGAATTAAGGATTCTGAATATGTTATCCAGCAAGTATGAATAGAAATGCTTGATTTAAAGTCCCTTTTGAGATCAATGGTGACCCACATGATCTGCTCTTTTTCCATTTCTTCAACAATGTAACAGTGTTAATCAGTAAAAGCAGAGCTGGATCATGGTCAAATAGGGCCTTAGGCAAGGCAATGAACTGCCCCTCCCCAATGTAATACCAATATTCCAGTGCTTGGCTATCTCTCCCCAGCTTTAATAAAACACTGTTCAAGCCTATCATGTGGATACCATTTTGTTCTTTACTTTTGCAATGATCACAGAGATTTGGATTTAATTTGAAACTTTTATTAAAATTTTTTTCAGCAAAAATGCTGAAAGCCATTTCATGACCAAAAGATCACACTCACAATGAAAACAGACTTTGCATGAGGAATTGTAAACGTCTCTTCTTTTGATACTCACACTTATTGAACCATTATGTCAGACAAGATGTGCTAGGATTCATAGTCAAATAGCATATAGTAACACATTAATTAGCAACTATTTGGTTAAGGAATTCAAAAGACAAATGAGTAAGGCATTTGCTAATAGCTTGGGACAACACAGTGAATGCAAGTGTCCCTTTTCAGGGACAGCCCAGAAGCACTATCAAGTGAAGTGAATTGGTCAGACCACACACTAGACAAACGATGGTTTAGGGAATCAAACCCTGCATTACAGGAAGCAGCTCATTAACAGTTCATAGCCTCACACATCTGTACTAAATAACAGATAAACTGTTGCAGCCCAGCATAGTGCATTTCATACACATGTGCCTTCAAAAGCAAGTTAAAAGTACATTTACAATCAATATGTTAACATTAAACTCATGGAAATCATGCTGCACAGCTTCTTCATAGCTAAACAATAAGCACACTTTTAACAAAACAAGAAAAACAAACACTGTACTAAAAGAACATGGTTTATATAATGTTGCTTCTGCTTACTACAATCAATTCCTTCATTTTTACCATAACTACTTTGAGATATATGAACTATTTACACACACACACACACACACACACACACACACACACACACACACACACACACACGCACACACACAAACACACAGATGTGAACATCAGTTAAAGCCCCTTGTAAGACTGTGTATATTCAGGTGTTTGATTACAATCAAATGAATGAGCAAACACATAAATAATGACTGAGAAATGTATTTCTGCTTTGAGAACCATATAGTGCAATTCATTGCACCTCCATGCCCCACAAACCTCTTAGCTCAATAATCAGAAACAAAAGAAACAAAAACTTAAAGAATTTTCTTATATAATTAAGAAGTTGCTAGAATAACAAGCTTTGCATTAGCAGGCATTTCTTGAAGGTCTGAAACTAACACATTTGCTATTATTTACTGATTCCAATCCATAAGATTTGCCAGGAATTCTAGACAAAGCTAAAAATAATGGTAGACAAAGGTCAGAAAAGGGACAGTTTTTTAGATATTACTTTTTTTATTGATTTGTTAACCAGGTAACCCTACTGGATAAAGTGTTCTTTTAAGGGTGACATAGGAGCATTGTCTGAGTGACTTGCTCAAAGTCACACACTGGAGAAATGGATGTGTAGTGATTTAAGCCCTGTACGTTTGATTACAGGAATCAGTTTGTAAACCGCTCACAGCCTTAAGTGCTAGGCAACTCTAATTCACTTAAAAAGCTACCAGACAACAGGTGTTACACAGATATGCATTTTCTGAACAATAAGAACAATGACATTTTATTGACAGGCATTACTGACTGGTTGTAATCCTCAGTGATTTATCAAGAAATGAAGAAATTATTGAAGGTCTAGTAGTTGGTGTGGATTGACTCTTTCCACCTTCATTTGCCAATTGTGGCACACTGAGGAAGTCACTTAACTAGAAGGTGCTCGTGGATTATCTGTCCAAGTTAAAACAGAATATAATCATGAAGCTCTAAAAACTGGAATTATTAATTTTCAGTGACTTACCAGAGCTTGGAAGGTCCTTTACTTAAGGTAGCTTGGATCTCTCTTTCTCACACACATACATACACACACACACACACACACACACACACACACACACACACACACACACACACACACACACACACACACCAATATCCCACAACTTCCATAGAAACTGCAGAAAAATGCTGTCCCAGCAAGATTTCATGTGATCCACTTCAGCACAAAAAATCCATTTTGACAAAAGCTTCACAAATCCGCTCTAGCATGAATGGGAAATGCAAAATGGCAAAACTAACTATGCAGCAAAATAATGCAATTCCACTTGACAAAGCAAAATAGAATCCCACTAATGGCAAAGCATACTTGTAGAAACTTGTATAAAGTATTGTGCTTTAAGAAGTCTGACTCGCATTGGCTCTAGATCTGAGCCAATCACATTTAAACAGAGAGAGAGAGAGAGAGAAAGAGAGACTTCCCCGAGCAGTTGAATAGTAATTGTTGGCAGCCAAACTCATTAAAGTGAGTGTGTGACAGTTTCTTTTCCTTTCTTTTTTTATGTACCATTTACAGCCCCACCCCCTGCCCCCCCAAGGCAGCACCAGGCCCCAGTTTGCTGCCTAGGTCACTTTGTGCTGGGTCTGGCCTTGGTTATAAGTATACAATAACCTGGCCTAACCCCACTCTGGCTTTTGGTTAGATTATCATATTTGTTGATATATTCAAAGGGTACCTGCAGTTAGTATAATATATATATATATATATATATATATATATATATATATATATATATATATATATATATATATATATATAGGTCTATGCCATAAGTTCGAAAGTTCAAAGGACCGAAAACCAAAATATTTAAAATGCAACATATCAAAAACATTTTTAATGCAGGAGAGCAAGCCACTCACACCCCCCCCCCTACACACACACACACACACACTCCCTGCTAATTATATATACTAACTCTGAGGTTGCACAACAATGAAGAAAGGACATATTCCCATGTTATTTTGCATTTGAGATATTTTGGTTTTCAGTCTTTTAAACTTTTGATTTTATATATATATATATATATATATATATATATATATATATATATATATACACACATGTACAGTGGATATAAAAAGTTTACACACCCCTGTTAAAATGCCAGGTTTTTGTGATATAAAAAAATGAGATCACAATAAATAATTTCAAAACTTTTCCCACCTTTAATGTGACCTATAACCTGTACAATTCAATTGAAATACAAACAAATCTGTTAGGGGAAAAATATAAAAATAAAAAAATGTACAATATGCTGGTTGCATAAGTTGCACACCCTTATAGTAATAGTTTGTGGGTCTACTTTATTCCTGCAAAAGCTGAATCAGTCGAATACAATTCGCATGAACCATAACGAGTGAAACGCGAATACGTCAAATACACTAAACTGCGAAATTCGAAATCTCGATCGCTCATTGTTTGCCAACCCCACCCCCCGCAACATACTACCTACCAAAACGCAGTAAAAACAATACATACACACACTAACTAAAACCCTGCTTCTAACCCTAAAGTAAAGCACCAAAACCCTACTTCTAACTGTACACTAAACCCTACATACACAACTATCTATGCACTATCCTTAACCCCTCCCTAACCCTAAGGTCCGTAACTACCGCACACTTACCCTACTGAACTATACTCAAACAAACTAAATATTACACACACATACACTTAACAAAACCCTACATTAAACCTTACATACATTACCTATCTATGCACTTACCTTAACCCGCACCCTAACCCTAAGGTCCATAACTATTGCACACTTACCTTATGGAGCTATTTCACAGACAGGTCAACTATGCAAATTCGATATTTCTACTTTCACAGTTTAGTGCGTGCAACATACTCACGTTTTGCTCGTTATGTGCCGTGCGAATTGTATTCGACTGGTTCGGCTTTCGTGGGAATAAAGTAGACCCATACTTTGTTGTGTGCACACCCTTAAATTAACACTTTGTTGAAGCACCTTTTTACTTAATTACAACATTCAGTCTTCTTGGGTACACACCTGCCATCAATTAAAGAGACTCCGATTAACCCCAGATAAAGTTCAGCTGTCTTAGTAGGATTTTCCTGACATTTACTCAGTTGCCTGCTACAGCAAAAGCCATGGTTTGCAGAGAGCTTACAAAGCATCAAAGAGATTTCATTGTTGAACGGTATCAGTCAAAAGAAGGGAACAAAAAAGCTTCCACAGCATTGGATATACCATGGAACACAGTGAAGACAGTCATCAAAAAGTGGAGAAAATATTGGACAACAGTGACATTGCAAAGAACTGAACATCCGTCCAAAATTGATGAAAAGACAAGATGAAAACTAGTCAGGGAGGCTGCCAAGAGACCTAAAGCAACACTGAAGGAGCTGCAGGAATTTATGGCTAGTACTGGTTGTATACTACATTTTTACAACAATCTCCCATATTCTCCATATGTCTGAACTATGGGGTAGGGTTGCAAGACGGAAGCCTTTTCTTACACAGAAAAACATCCAGGCCCAGCTAAAATTTGCAAAACAATACATCAAGTCTCCCAAAAGCATGTGGGAAAATGTGTTATGGTCTGATGAGACCAGGGTTGAACTTTTTGGCCACAATTCCAAAAGGTACATTTGGCACAAAAACAACACTTCGCATCACCAAAAGAACACCATCCCCATGGTGGTGGCAGTATCATGCTTTGGGGTTGCTTTTCTTCAGCTGGAACTGGGGCTTTAGTCAAGGTGGAGGGAATTATGAACAGTTCCAAATACCAGTCACTTTTGGCCGAAAACCTTCAGGCATCTGCTAGAAAGATGAAGATGAAGAGGAATTTCACCTTTAATCACAACAATGACCCCAAGCATACATCCAAATCAACAAAATAATGGGTTCACCAGAAGAAAATTTAAGTTTTGGAATGACCCAGCCAGAGCCCAGACCTAAATCCAATAGAAAATCTGTGGGGTGATCTGAAGAGGTCTGTGCACAAGAGATGCCCTCACAATCTGACAGATTTGAAGCTCTTTTTCAAGGAAGAATGGGCAAATATTGCCAAGTCAAGATGTGCCATGCTGATAGACTCCTACCCAAGAAGACTAAATGCCGTAATTAAATCAAAAGGTGCTTTAACAAAGTATTAGTTTAAGGGTGTGCACACAAAACAAAGTATTAGTTTAAGGGTGTGCACACTTATGCTACCAGTGTATTGTAAGTTTTTTTTATTTTTTATATTTTTCCCCTAACAGATTTGTTTGTTTTTCAATTGAATTGTGCATGTTATAGGTCACATTAAAGGTGGGAAAAGTTTTGAAATGATTTATTGTAGTCTCATTTTTTATATCACAAAAACCTGGCATTTTAACAGGGGTGTGTAAACTTTTTATATCCACTGTACATATATATAAACTGGCTAGGCTTAAAATGGCTTGCAAGGGTGGCTAACCTAGTACTTAACTATGAACCTAAGAAAGGGTAATTTCTTTTGAGGTCTGTCTAGGAGGTGGTAAAGGTTTACTTTGAAACCTGTTTGCAATATGTATGGTAATGGTAATACTACTTCCTTGATTTTATTTTGTTGAAGGATATCAGTAACCTGAGCTGAATTTTTGGAGTTACTTGGGCTATTGGTCAGAGCTTTCTAACCATAATACTGTTCTAAAGATTAATTGTAAATTACATGACTGTCACAATATATGATTTAACAATATACAATTTTATTTTTTAAATTTGTGAGTTATTCAGGTCTGCAGTCTTTGAAAGTATAAGAAACTATCTGCATTATAAGTATCAAAAATTCAAATGACAATAGTATTCGATCACATCACACAGGAAAACAAAATTATACTGTCAACATAAACTTTTTCTGGGTTCTAACTGGAATTGATTGGAAATCACAGTTATTAAGCCAAAACATACATTTCTCATAGCCACAGAACTTTACATCTCTTAATAAAGTATAGAATTTGGAGAAATAAATATACCATGGTAGTAGTACATACACACAATAACTGCTAATGACAGAAGGTGGAGATAGGCCAGCTTAACTTTCAGGTTTTCTTTCTGGTGTATCCTCCTTGAAAGCCTGACAAATATATATGCCTATATGTGAACTGCACTAGAAAAATCACATACACACACACACACACACACACACACACACACACACACACACACACACACACACACACACACACACACACACACACACACAAATCCATGGTTTGTTGAAAGACTGGCTATTGTTATCATTATAGTAATCATCAAATTCCCACAATAACTATTACAGAAGTATACCATAATACAAACAAGCAGTAGCCTTAAAGAATTAAAAAATAATTTAAGCCCTGGTAAAATGCAATATAATTTCCAATAAAGATACCTGACCAAATGTTTCTCTTTCAGAAGAAATGAAAAACTATACATATGCAATTAATAAAGATGCCCATTCTCAGAAGTCAGTATTCTAAGGAGTTAGGAGTGGAACAGAGCCAGTTGAACAATATGATGACAAGATACTCATCAGTTCTGTCAGTGTGAATACCCTACCTGGCAGCACTGTGAAACAACAGCACAGTTAATGAAGAGCTTGAATTGCATGCCTTTTAGTATAGCCAAAAACTTTGAAGTATCAAATGGAACAAAGTATTGTCAATTTTCCAGAGTTTTGATATAGGTGGTGTGGTAAACATCAAAACACTTCAGGCTTCAGGGCATTCATGAACTTTATTTACTGGATAATCTTTCGTAAATTTGAGATACAGTGCAATGAACTTCAAATAAAAGAAGTAATCTTGCATAAAAATAATTAAATAATACTTGAGCAAAGTATCAGCTGTCAATTGACAAAGAAGCAAGATTAACTGCATTTCAGTTATTGTCTTGAAAACATTATAGTTGCAGTTTGTCCAACTAAATATATATGTTTATTTTACCCTACAGTTAACTGTTCTTGTCATATTTGCTGTAATACTGTGATTATTTATTATCAATGTCACTAGCTGGATACACTTACAGTCATCTCCACCTCCATGTTTTCTGTTCATATTACTTCAACCACTGCACTATTACTCATCAGGGTTTCCTGCTGAAACTTTCATAGCTGCTTTCTCTAGAATATTAGAGTCATCTTTACAATATTGTGCTGATGCTTTTAAATTGTTATGTATAGCAGATTTTAATAAGTATAACTAACAAATGTATTTGCTTACAAGTTAACATACATATAATTGTCATCGCTCGTCCCTCTCTAACGTAGATGACAAGCCAGCAGTGTACTTTGTTTAGATGCTTTAATACATAGAAACACATCAGGATGGATAGCAGCTTTACAAAATATAAACAAACTGATTAACAGACAGATCTTACATACATACATGCTTACATCTCAACAGCTTACTAACAAATTGCAGTCAGGCTCGCATGTGCACAGTATTTATACACTTGTACAAGCCCTTGGACAGCTTCTTAAAGGTACATGCACACACATTGATCTACATTATCCCTCTTAAAAAGATTTTCCTTAGTAAAAACTAACACCGGAGTTAGACACAAATTATTATAGACATTAGACATGAATTATTATAGACATTAGAAACAACGAAAAAATGAAATTTCTGCATTGAATTATGTCTTTTCATTTTTGTACCATTGTGACAAGCCAATTGCAAGTATCATGGAGCTTATCTGTAAATGTGTAATTAGCTGTATGAACTATGTCCTTTTGTAACATGTGAAATGTAACTTGCAATTAATGTGGAGCTTTTCTCCCCAGGCCTCCACTGAAAACGAGCTCTTCTTGGCCCAGTGGACTTCCCCGGTCATCAAACTTAAATAAATAAATAAGGCAATGTTCAAGTCCAAGTTGGTGTGCATCTATTATATGATGTGGAGATATGACCAGATCTCGTAACATAACAATCTGAACTGAATTAAGCAACAGGGACAGTCCTCGGTGAACAATTCATATCAGGAATTTCTAGATTTGTCACAGGAATGGGAATATTCTCTGGAACTGGAACACTGGACAACTCACTCTGAAATAAAGAGTCTTTCTCACAGGCTATGTGCTGTGGCATAAGCTCAGACACTGGTATCAAATGTTCCTGATTCTGCCTTAACTCTGCTCCTTGTGATTCCACAATGTATGATCTCAGCTCTGGGCAAATATTTTTTAACCATATGCTGCATACTATCAACATGAGCTTGATTACTGTGCCTTCTAGAGCTATTCTCATTTGTAAGCATATTTGTGTGCCTTTCTCTGAGCTCACATATCTGACTAATCTCAATGTCCTTATTCAAAGTTAAATCACTATCATGAAGTAAAATCTTTCTCACAGCATCATCTTTAATGTCACACACATCTGTCTTTAATCAACTCATCCCTTAAATCATCAGATCTGCACATTTTATACTTATTTCTCAAGTCAGTTATATATGCTGCAAAAGTTTCACTAGGCTTTTGATTCCTTGTGTAAAATACGTGCCTTCCAATTGTAACATTTATCTGGGGGTTACACATTTCTCTAAATTTATGTTTTAAGCAGTCAGGGTCTTCCCTTGACTCAGCCAGTACAACAATATGATGGTTTCCCTTTCTCCTGCAAATACAGCAGGTGCGTACACAAATGAACGTTCCCTTGCAATGGCTTCTGACCCAACTAAATTAAACAGAATAAATGCCTTTGTACAGTCATCTTTATCAGAAAATGCAGCCTGTATGAAAATATTGTACTCTTGCTCAAAAACTCTCCAGTTCTCTGCAATATTATTGTCAAACACAAGTGTACTGGGTTTTCGAAATTCATCTGCCATGCTCACAAAGTATGCACAAACATACTGAAAATGTGACTCTTGTAATTATGTATGAACAAACTGTTCTGTGATATTTTAATAACATTCAAATGCACAATAAACTCTTAGAAATACTTTACTTTGTGAAATATGCTCTAAAATGGCTATATTTGGGGAAATAACTGTACTGTAATACTGCACAAACATGCAAACACTGTATACACGTCTGATAACTTGGATATCTTTAATTAATAAAAACAGTACGTGCTTAGCAAAAATGTGGTCATTTCCTCTTATTTTATTTGTTTTATACAATTCAGACTTTGTTTCAAACATTTTCTGTAGTAATTCAAATATTTTATCAATATTGGACATATCGGTTTATTCGAATATCGTTTAGAGCGTTCTGTATCCCTCGTTTCATATTTTGCGAATACGAAATAGTTTGAACAAGTTTTAACATCTGAAATTTGTTTCTGATCTGTTTTGTGAATTATATGTGCAGTAGGGATGATCCATTCCTCTTTATTCCTCCAATACCAACCAGGTGCCTCTAGGACTTAAGTTGGAGAAACTGGAACTCTTTCTGGCAAGAAATCATTATGGCCATGCTTCTTCTGCCACCATGTCCTTTTAGACATGCTGCTTCTGACTTCTGTTGCTTGTCCTTCTCTAACACAAATGACAAGCAGGCAGGATAGTTCATTTAGATGCTTTAATACATAGAAACACATCAGGATGGATAGCAGCTTTACAAAATATAAACAAACTGATTAAAAGATCAACCTTACATACATCCATGCTTATATCTCAGCAGCTTACTAAAAAATGGCAGTCAGGCTCACATGTGCTTGGTATTTATACACTTGTGCAAGCCCTTGGATAGCTTCTTAAAGGTATATACACACACATTGATGTACAGTTGTTAATTAACTTACACACCTGTGTGCGTTATATTTAATTTACTCGTGTCTTTCACTCTTGTAATGGAGTTGTGCCTAGATTGTAGCTGAAAAACATACTGGCAGTAGACTACTTTTTTTTTACCTAATAAGTTAATTAATTAAATGCACACATACTGTGGAAGTTAGCAGGCATACTTTTCAAGCTTAATAGCACAATTATGTCAGTCATAAATATTTAGCCTAACAAATCAGATATAAGGACCTGGCCAGTGAAAATAAAGACAAAACCGACAAGTCATACGTCATGTCTTCTTTCATGAAATTAGCAGTGTTTCTAAATGCCAATCATATGCAGGATTTTAACATTGAGGTAATTACTATATTAAAACTGCCTATCCTATATGTAAAACCCTGGTTTGAGTTGTTTCTCCAATGGTGAGGCAAGTCTTCCATTTGACAGTCGGGCTTGTTATAAGGGAGGATTAGATAAGTCTGAAAACATTGTTTACATAAAATTTAACTTTTCAGCATTGTTTCTATGTGGGAGCAAGCTAAACATGTACAATAATAATGAATAAATGAATGCATACAGCTGTTTGTAAATATTAGGAAAAGAATATTGTTACTAAATACTATGATGGTGTTTTTGTGCTAGGAGGCTTTGTCTACTTCTGTACGACATTGTGGCATACATTTTTATGGGAAGACTCAAAGTACTTTTATGATATCTGATGAGACTCCAACACTTTTATGTGATTTGAGGGAGGCTGACTGTGACATAGTCTGCTAATCTATAATTTAGACAAAATGTGTGAACTTAAAATTAATAATACAGACTGTACGATCACAACAGATACACATCAATGACTGATTGTGTAAGAAAATTCCTGGCAAAGACAAGCTTAACAACAGTGATGTATCTTATCATTTTCCAAGTGATATGCTGCTTGGTTGCATTCTGACATGCATTCAGCAGAAACCTCAGTATGTAAAAGTACAACTATTGACATTCAAATTATTTTAAAATAAAGTAACACCTAGGGGTGCATGCTATGTCATATACCAGCCGCAGTGAGGTATTACAATTCCCCTGACTCAGCTGTGCTCTCTGCTATTAGTTTAAGTTGGAAACACTCAAGCATGTATAAAAGTAATATATAACATATAATTATAAACAAGGAGGGGATAAAACAGGAATCTGGAGACAACCTTTTGCTGAGATAAACAGAAGAGTCAGTGGAACATTATTTATTCTTAAATGTACTTCCCTCATGAGCTTTTGTTATATCAGGTAAGAGTCTAGGTGTTTATGAAAAAACAAATCTATTTTTTATAATACATCTAAGTGAAATGTAGAAAAGCAGAGCCATAAATATGAGGGCTGACAAAGACAGGTAGGGCCAGTCTGAGCACTGAGGTTGTGGCATTGGAAGGGCTTCACTAGGAAGCAAAACTACCCTAAACTGTCCCCAGAGGTTGAGGCAATCAATAGCCTTTTATCAAGTTTCTGGTCCCAAAAACAGGAAGAGACCACAAATGAAAGTACATCTTTAAAAGTAAAAGTCTGATAAGTGGTAAAGGTTCTCTAAGAAACAGGTCCTCAGAAGAATACTTTTTATTTAATTTATTTTATTTTACATTTGTTAACCGAGGGTGTCTAACTGAGCCGAAAAGGCCCTTTTTCAACAGAGGCCCAGGGAGAAAAGCTCCACATAGAAAAATTACAAATACATTTAGACATGATCAGTTTACACACAAATTACAACAGACATGTTTTTTACAGTGGTATGCAGCACATCAACAGTTACAGTGGAGAGAACAAACAAGAAAATATTAATTTAAAAATAAAAGTAATTAATAGATTTGTGGTATACAACTGACATTTGGAACACAGGTAGAATACATACAGGTACAGTATGTACATTGTACATTAGCCAGTGTTTGTGAGTAAGAGTGAAAACTATTATCAAGTACTCTAGGTTTAGTATGTGTACCTTATCCGCTTTCACTAGCCTGGGGAGCAGTCATGGCACTGCCAACTTTGCTTTAGATATTGCCTAATGAGGTTTTTAAAGGAGGCTTTGGACGATGTGTTTTGTATGCTAGTGGGGAGAGAGTTCCATTTTTTTAGCCAATGAACTACTATATAGTGTGTCTCCAAAGTTATTGTAGCTGTTGGTGACTTCTAGTAATAGTTTGCTTGATGATCTAAGAGCCCTTTTGGCTGAGTGATGTTGTACTAGGTTTTTGGGGGCAGGACACTTATTGGGGAGGTAATAGATAGAATGACAGAGACAGAGCTGATTGTAGGTGAGGAGGTTGGGCAATTCAAGCCAGTGGAGCTGTCTCAAAGCAGTACAGTGATGAGTTCTATATGAGCAATTTGCAGCAAAGCAGGCAATTCTGTTATAGCAAGCTTCCATTTTGCTTAGTTCAGTTTTGTTGAGATTAGTCAGAGCAATGTGTTCCTGTTTAAGACCTCTTACTCACTCACACTCAAAATGAATGTAAATCTCACACAATCAAACACTTATGGGAAGCCTGACACAGATTTCCAGTTGTGTCCCCTCCCCAATTCAAATGGTAAACACTGCCACCAGAGTCAGACAGGTCTACATGCCCTTCAAAGGGTGAACAATTATTAAAAATTAAGTATCAAAATAAATGATAGCGACGACAAAAAGCAGCCTGGCATTCAAGGTGACCAGGGGAGTATCAAACAGGTATAAGCACTCTCTAATCTCTAAAGAACATATTAATTGTCCAGCCATAATGTAAAGTAATGAAAAACATTTAATAATAAGTAAAATGATTACAAGAATGTAAATCAATAACTCTCAATAAACAGCAGAATTCAATCACCAGGAATATAAAATTAAACTGTAGGCTAGAAGTCCATCATCTTAGAAAAACTATCTAAATAACTAAACTTTCCTAATCTAACTAGGGAATACTGTCCCTGATCTAATCTAAAGCATAACAGCAAGGCAAAGGTAGGCTTACAGTTTTTGCTGAGTTATTTTTCTGGGTATCTTCTGCACAGCATTGTAACTGACTGCTGCTCTTCACAAACTGCTCAGCTTAACAATCTCAACTGTCTTATTTTAAAAATAACATTCAGCTGTTTGAAAAAGTTATTTTTCCTGTCAGTCAGCTGTTCATATAATCACCTAGCAACCAGGAACATTCTAATGACATTACCACTGTTAAGCTGATTCTCCACAATTTGTACTTTAGAATCTCCCTCACAAACATGTGTAATTAGAAATATATCAAAGCACTGGCAGATTCTTTAAACATTCTGTATAAAGAGGAAAATACTCAACATTTTAAAAACGTATTTACATTTTACAATTAGACATGTCGGCATACATGTTAATCTGAGAATATATACAAATATCCTGCCAGTCATGCTAACACAGATGACAGTGTTTTCATTTTCTTCACACATGTGTGTAAACTTGCTAATGAATCTGATTACACAGCATAACATAGACACATATTTAGCACTGGGAAGTAACAAATGCCCTTAGAAAATAGTGCACCTTTTCAGTGTAAAATTGTTTTTTTTTTTTCGTTTATAATGAACCAAAGACTCAACAAAGATTCTTAAGCAACTAGAGTCAGAGAACCATCAGGGACTGATTCAGTAAACTTCTGATAATGAGGATATTCTTATGGCTTTGGGTCTCAAGATGCAACATTTGTTTTTCCTGAACTTCCACCAGGCTTTTAAATATAAATAGTAGCACACATATCTGAGAGTAAGAACATTCTTCCAAAGCAGATAATTAGGATTCAGACTTCTCCAAAACTTTAGTCAAACAAAGTAACACTTTTAATTTCAGAGGACTCTATCAGTACTTTTATCAGACTTTCCTTAAGTAGGTGATGCAAGGCCTCCATTTTGGATTTCTGTTATGTTAACTTCTTCCCTTCCACCTGTGGCATGGCATCACTTTCTTAGGGTTTTTTTTTTTAATTAGGAAAAATATATGGCATAGTCATACATGCTATTCTGCTTTGCAAAGTAATTTTCATCAGTTCTGGTGTCTTCAGAATTCACCATTTGACTCAGTTTATAGATGGTATAACCCCCCCCCCAGCTTAAAAAAGTAACACATGGTTAGAACATTTGCAAACTTAAACAATAAGTGTTGAATAAAATGTCATGATTGGTGTGTTTATGAAATCAAACAGATTCAGAGCAATTAGTAAAATTACCAGATGACATTGGTAGATAAGGGAGAGCTGCAGAAATACTCTTTATAGTTGAGTTGCCATCTTGAAAATGTTTTGTACAATTCCTTTATAGTTATCCTTCCAATAAGTCACAGAAGTGCTGATAAGAGGCCAAATAGATATGATCTCATATTATACTGCCTAGACCCTGTGAAAAAATCAGTTTAGTATTATCCTCTTATGTGTGGTCTGTAGGCCTAAAAATAAATTTAGACCATAAATAAACATTTAAACAGGTTTCAAAGTGCTTTTCTATGACAGATTACTGTGCATCCATCTACAACCAGATTTATGTCAAGTGTATTTCCTTTGCCATGTTTTAACGCCTATAAAAATACTAAACCACTACAGTTATGTGTTTCCATGGTACTACCATGATATGTTCAAATGTCGCTTTCCTTTAATTTCTTACATTATTTTCTTTATTTTTTTTTTCAACTCAGCCAGAGAATGATAATAACAGACCTCAATGTCCTATATATGAAAACATGGTAAACCCAAGAACCTTTTGTAGATGTACTGCCATCAGTATAATTCATCGATTCTGCCTTAATGGCACACTGCATTATAATGTTATGAAGATCTCTCGAACAGAGCAGCAGGTATGATTGAGCAATAATAAATTAAATGAAAACAGATGATTAGCTTTCTAAAATTCTTTTATGTGGCTTTTCTTACAGAAAATAAAAATAAATAGTAAAGCAGCTTAGAGCTTGACCTTACATGTTTATGGCCTACCATATGTCTAGACATCTAAAAGTTTGTATGTCATAAGCTCATGACCATACTTCTTTTTGCCATATGATCACACAGAAATTTTTATTAATGTTTATGTAGGTGAGTCATCCTATATTTAATAAAAGATTATTCTACAGACAAGGGAGTATTAGTGTTAAAAATCTATCTCTCATCTTCTCATTGTTAGCCTCTGTTTTAAAACTAAAACTTACTTCCTTGTGTTAATCCATTGGTATATAAGTTAAAGATATGGGCATAACAGGGGTTTTCATTTGTTCCATATGCTAAACATAAATACATACATCCCCTTTTTAGAGTCTACACAATATAGAAAATGCTAGACTGAGTTTCTCTTCAGTTTGCAAGACTTTGGGGTCTATCTTCATATGCAACAAATGCTAAACACTGATTTTGTGTGTGTGTGTGTGTGTGTGTGTGTGTGTGTGTGCGTGTGTGCGTGTGTGCGTGCGTGCGTGCGTGCGTGTGTGCGTGTGTGCGTGTGTGTGTGTGTGTGTGTGTGTGTGTGTGTGTGTGTGTGTGTGTGTGTGTAAAACTGCAGAACATCACTAGGCCTTTGAAGTCAATTGTTGTGTTTATGGTATGATTTTCTAAAATATTAAAATATTTTAAAGAATAAATGTAGACTGTGGCATGTCAGAGACATGATCATTGAATGTATTACATTAACACAGCTATCCTCACCTAACATACTTTCACAATGCTGTATAATACTCAGTATACTAAGATTACTTGTAAGGGAAGAAAAGGGGCAGGAAAGAAACTGTGGGATGGATGGGTATATGAATAAGTAATCTAAACTCAATATCACCCACAATGCAGTACACTGTCATGTAGGTAAAGCTAGTACAGCTCTGTGAATGCCATAGCAAAGAAATCTTTTAAACAGAACTTTACATCTGACCTGTGGAGAATCCCAAGTTATGCATGGTGTGTGCAGGGTTTCCCCACTGTGACTACAGGTGAGTTGCTTTTCTGCTGCTGAGTGATTACTTTGTGTCTGCCATAATAAGGTATGAATGCCAAAATTAAGGAAAACAGTAAGGAAAATGACCATTCAGAAGGTCGGAGCAAAGCTGCAGCTACATGTGGGGTCCCATAGCTTAACAGACTCTTCAATCTTCTCCTAGAAAGCAGTCAGCTAGAAGCACTTAGAAAATGTAAAACCAGGTCCCAGTGAAGCTCAAAGTATGGAAAGCAGGAGCCAGTCTTAGAAGGAACATGAAATGTGGCTACTCAGGCAAGTGATTGTAGCTCTTGTTTGAGCATGTGAAGGATCATGCACACAGACAAGTGAGCTCACATCACCAGCAGAAGTCGAGATTAGGGCTTAAAATAGAAATGTCCCCACTGCTCACATCCTAATAATTGTCAGCAAAAACACAAACAACCCTTATGACTGCTTGGATATTAGATTCTTGTGGATGGCTTGCTCCATAATATACTGGGAACATCCTTGCTACAGGGAACAATAGGCTGAGTTTCATGAGGGCATGCTTGATGGTCAGCAGGTATAGAGGCAAAAAGCATAAGATAAAAAAACATTTGATAAAAGGGAAAGAAAACTGGCCAAAATATTCCTGCAAAATGAGAAACTCTTATTTGCATTGTTCCTATTATCTGATTTTTAGTAACATTCTCCATCTCCAGATGTTTAATGGACTAAGGTCTGACATGAAACATAAAGGCCAGACAGACCTTTGTTTTCTTGAACTGCTCTAGATGATTAGGAGCTCAAGGGAGGAAATGTGCCCCAGAGGTACAATCAGATAGATGAAACCTATATCTTATGTAATTTCGTACTTCACAGTATAGAAGCAGTGTGATGGTAGTAGCAATGAATGATTCAGCAATACAAGGAAAGGTATCATCACATATTCTTATAGCAGCTGCATGCTGGCTGAAATAGATTCATAGTAATTTATCAGACCAACAATAATGAAACCAATAAATGGCACAGAAATAATGTTCACATCAGGAAACATTGACTTTAACATATGTCACAAAAAACATTATTGTACGAGAAAAGTCTCCGTACACCCCACATGGGGACCGTGTCCCTGATGATCCTGCTTTTGTAAATATACAGACTTTGACAAAAAGAGAAACCTTGGAGTAAGGAGGAATTTCCCTACTCCTAAGTTTCACAATCTTGCTGAAAGCAGCTAATGGTATTTGAGTGGATAAGGATAGTACTAAAAATGTTCAATGAATACCACTGATGAAATATGTGTATCACAGCAAAAAGACTCTTTTATACCCATATTATAATATATATTTTTAGAAGTGTATTAGGGGTCTAATATGGATCTGAACCCCCAATGAAAGAAATGTGAAAAATTGGCCATTGTTTAAACTGAAGATAAAGAAACTGCTAACTTGTGACAATGAATTTATACAAAAGTCATTCAAAGGAAGCTGGGAATGTGTGCACTTGAAAGATAGCACAGTTACAGAGTTAAAAAGATGAGGATTCTGTTTATGAGTTAAACAGTATGAATGATTCCAGGTAAATGAGTAGTCATGGATGCTCCAGTAACAAGTCACTTAACTACTGCTGCCAAGGCACATGTCTTGAGAATTTGAAGTCTAGAAAGCTTAAAACCATATTGTGTACTTTCATGATGTGCCTGATTACTAACCAAATGCCTTGGCAAACCAAATAAATGAAAAGTAATGTTCCTTCCAAGTTTCCAAATGATTAATGGAAAGAGTGAAACTCCTAATCCTAGGAGAAAAAAAAACGATAAACTATTGAGCACAATGAACAGTTCAGTGACTAGAACTTTCTGCCTGTTTTGAATAAATACATGTATATTGCAGCATCTGATGTTACAATAGGTTGTTTCCACAGTAAAATGTGCATCTAAGGCTATTAATACCAAAACAGCAAGAAGGATCCCAAAGTAATTTTAGCCTGATGAAGTCCATTTGCAAGGAATCACATATCTTATGCTGACAGAAGGTGTACAATGTAGCATTGGCATCAGTGTTTTTTTTTTAATTAATCTTGCAGCCAGGTAGGCCTGATAAGGCAGACTATTATGCAAGACTTTTATCACAGGGCTTAACTAATAAAATAATATAATCAGCGAACACAAGAATATAAATTACTTTAAAAGATTAGTGAAGACATGAAAGTGTAACACGGTAGTTATTAAGATTACAGCAAGTCCTTCCATGACAACAGCAAATAAAAAAGTGTGACAATGGACATTTGGGTTAGTACCTCTTGTCACTTGAATGATGCCTGAATTACAACAGACTAAGGTATGTAGTTGTCTTTTGATAAAGGAAATATAGGTAATGTAGATGAGTGACGCCTAAAGCAACTTAGAATGTTGGGCTTTGGACAGATTAGAATTTACAATATTGTTAATGCAATGTTTTATTTTCAACTAGTTCTATAATACAGACAGCGCTATATACCATGAAACGATGTTCCAATACACAGCAGCTGGTGAACTGTTTGACACTGGATTTTGATGACATTAATTAGACCCATTTATTGGAAGTTTACTTTGTTTGTTAATAATACACTAACAACTTTCCATCACAATAAATGGAAGAGTTTGCTTAAGGACAAGGCTGCCAGAATTGTTTAGAGAGGTTCAGTCATCCTTTAAAGTAAGAAGTACATATTTTGGTCAGACTGAGGGAACAGCATGTAGGAGTTTTACTGTGATCTTTGGAATGCTTCTGGAAAGCCTCCTGGCAAAAAAGGAGAGGGGTAGGCACTGTAGAGTTAAGGGAAATGCACTGATTATCTGAGAAGTCAAGGATGTTATGTATTCATAAAAAAAAAAAAACTGAGTACATTTAGGGTAGGACAAGATATACATAAAAAGTCACCATCTTGCTAATTAATTTTAGATGCAAATTATTATTAAACGCTTTAGATGATGAACTGTTGCACCTATGAGTTTTACAACAATAATATGAGTGGTGGGAAATAACTAAAAACATCACCTACATTTTTTTTCTCCAGGAAATTCTTTTACCTCTTTGAAAAAAATAGATATTTAACAACTGTTAGATATGGCTGAGGAAAATTGGAGGGATAGTATATTTGTGATGTTTCTTTTGCTTTTAACCTAATAGCTCTGCTCTTATATAATACATTATCATCAGTAGAATCCATAATCAGGCATTCCACACTGTCTCTAGATTAGGGTAAAAGACCTGCTGCATTTGAAATTGTGGACACAGGCAAAGAGATCACAACATTGTGGGCCCCATCAATGAAAAATCTGGTCTGCCATTGAAGGATTGAGAGACCACCCGTGATATAAAAGAACAGACCTGCTCAGTCTCTCTGCTAAAACAATAGACTTGGCCGGAATGTGCATTGCTAAAAGAAAGTGGTCAGAAGAGATCATCGACCGACACACTCACATTGCTTCATGACACAAGGAGTAAGAGCTGGTTCTTCCCTTTTTGTTGATGTATCAGACCACTGACATGTTATCTGTTTGTATGGAAATTGTCCCTTGAAGGAGAACGGCTTGAAAGGCCTGCAACACAAGGAGTACTGCCATCGTCTCTAGGATGTTAATGTGAGGGTTGGCCTTTAAAGGGAACCATGTGCCTTGAACTGCCTGTCCCAGGTAATGCCCCCCACCACTGATAGGAAGGATCCATGGTCACCACAGCCTGGGGCAAAAGTAGGACAAAGAAGCATCTCTGAGAGACATCTGGTGTGTAACTCCATGAAGAAACATGCTGTTTGTAGATCTTTGTAATTTGAAAGGGAAATGTTATGGAATGCTGATTCATAGACCACTGTACTGCTAGCATCCACTGTACTACTGTCATACAGAATCATGTTAGAGGCGGAAAGGTTATGGAGGATGCCACTGAACCAAGAAGTTGAGAGACCAACCTTGCCGGTGGTAACTGAAGAGACAATAGATGTGTTACCTAATGTTGTAATGTGGATAGTCTTGATTGAGGGAGTCTTGCCACTTGAGAAATCATATCCAGATGAGCTCATATCACCAGCAGAAGTCGAGATTAGGGCTTAAAATAGAAATGTCTCCACTGCTCACATCCTAATAATTGTCAGCAAAAACGCAAACAACCCTTATGGCTGCTTGGATATTAGATTCTTGTGGATGGCTTGCTCCATAATATACTGGGAACATCCTTGCTACAGGGAACAATAGGCTGAGTTTCATGAGGGGGTGCTTGATGGTCAGCAGGTATAGAGGCAAAAAGCATAAGATAAAAAACATTTGATAAAAGGGAAAGAAAACTGGCCAAAATATTCCTGCAAAATGAGAAACTCTTATTTGCATTGTTCCTATTATCTGATTTTTAGTAACATTCTCCATCTCCAGATGTTTAATGGACTAAGGTCTGACATGAAACATAAAGGCCAGACAGACCTTTGTTTTCTTGAACTACTCCAGATGATTAGGAGCTCAAGGGAAGAAATGTGCCCCAGAGGTACAATCAGCTAGATGAAACCTATGTCTTATGTAATTTCGTACTTCACAGTATAGAAGCAATGTGATGGTAGTGGCAATGAATGATTCAGAAATACAAGGAAAGGTATCATCACATATTTTTATAGCAGCTGCATGCTGGCTGAAATAGATTCATAGTAATTTGTCAGACCAACAATAATGAAACCAATACATGGCACAGAAATAATGTTCACATCAGGAAACATTGACTTTAACATATGTCACAAAAAACATTATTGTACGAGAAAAGTCTCCGTACACCCCACATGGGGACCGTGTCCCTGATCCTCCTGCTTTTGTAAATATACAGACTTTGACAAAAAGAGAAACCTTGGAGTAAGGAGGAATTTCCCTACTCCTAATTTTCACAATCTTGCTGAAAGCAGCTAATGGTATTTGAGTGGATAAGGATAGTACTAAAAATGTTCAATGAATACCAATGATGAAATATGTGTATCACAGCAAAAAGACTATTTTATACCCATATTATAATATATATTTTTAGAAGTGTATTAGGGGTCTAATATGCATCTGAACCACCAATGAAAGAAATGTGAAAAATTGGCCATTGTTTAAACTGAAGATAAAGAAACTGCAAACTTGTGACAATGAATATATACAAAAGTCATACAAAGGAAGCTGGGAATGTGTGCACTTGAAAGATAGCACAGTTACAGAGTTAAAAAGATGAGGATTCTGTTTATGAGTTAAACAGTATGAATGATTCCAGGTAAATGAGTAGTCATGGATGCTCCAGTAACAAGTCACTTAACTACTGCTGCCAAGGCACATGTCTTGAGAATTTGAAGTCTAGAAAGCTTAAAACCATATTGTGCACTTTCATGATGTGCCTGATTACTAACCAAATGTCTTGGCAAACCAAATAAATGAAAAGTAATGTTCCTTCCAAGTTTCCAAATGATTAATGGAAAGAGTGAAACTCCTAATCCTAGGAGAAAAAAAAACGATAAACTATTGAGCACAATGAACAGTTCAGTGACTAGAACTTTCTGTCTGTTTTGAATAAATACATGTATATTGCAGCATCTGATGTTACAATAGATTGTTTCCACAGTAAAATGTGCATCTAAGGCTATTAATACCAAAACAACAAGAAGGATCCCAAAGTAATTTTAGCCTGATGAAGTCCATTTGCAAGGAATCACATATCTTATGCTGACAGAAGGTGTACAATGTAGCATTGGCATCAGTGTTTTTTTTTTAATTAATCTTGCAGCCAGGTAGGCCTGATAAGGCAGACTATTATGCAAGACTTTTATCAAAGGGCTTAACTAATAAAATAATATAATCAGCGAACACAAGAATATAAATTACTTTAAAAGATTAGTGAAGACATGAAAGTGTAACACGGTAGTTATTAAGATTACAGCAAGTCCTTCCATGACAACAGCAAATAAAAAAGTGTGACAATGGACATTTGGGTTAGTACCTCTTGTCACTTGAATGATGCCTGAATTACAACAGACTAAGGTATGTAGTTGTCTTTTGATAAAGGAAATATAGGTAATGTAGATGAGTGACGCCTAAAGCAACTTAGAATGTTGGGCTTTGGACAGATTGGAATTCACAATATTGTTAATGCAATGTTTTATTTTCAACTAGTTCTATAATGCAAATAGTGCTATATACCATGAAACAATGTTCCAATACACAGCAGCTGGTGAACTGTTTGACACTGGATTTTGATGACATTAATTAGACCCATTTATTGGAAGTTTACTTTGTTTGTTAATAATACACTAACAACGTTCCATCACAATAAATGGAAGAGTTTGCTTAAGGACAAGGCTGCCAGAATTGTTTAGAGAGTTTCAGTCATCCTTTAAAGTAAGAAGTACATATTTTGGTCAGACTGAGGGAACAGCATGTAGGAGTTTTACTGTGATCTTTGGAATGCTTCCGGAAAGCCTCCTGGCAAAAAAGGAGAGGGGTAGGCACTGTAGAGTTAAGGGAAATGCACCGATTATCTGAGAAGTCAAGGATGTTATGTATTCATAAAAAAAAAAACTGAGTACATTTAGGGTGGGAGAAGATATACATAAAAAGTCACCATCTTGCTAATTAATTTTAGATGCAAATTATTATTAAACGCTTTAGCTGATGAACTGTTGCACCTATGAGTTTTACAACAATAATATGAGTGGTGGGAAATAACTAAAAACATCACCTACATTTTTTTTCTCCAGGAAATTCTTTTACCTCTTTGAAAAAAATAGATATTTAACAACTGTTAGATATGGCTGAGGAAAATTGGAGGGATAGTATATTTGTGATGTTTCTTTTGCTTTTAACCTAATAGCTCTGCTCTTATATAATACATTATCATCAGTAGAATCCATAATCAGGCATTCCACACTGTCTCTAGATTAGGGTAAAAGACCTGCTGCATTTGAAATTGTGGACACAGGCAAAGAGATCACAACATTGTGGGCCCCATCAATGAAAAATCTGGTCTGCCATTGAAGGATTGAGAGACCACCCGTGATATAGAAGAACAGACCTGCTCAGTCTCTCTGCTAAAACAATAGACTTGGCCGGAATGTGCATTGCTAAAAGAAAGTGGTCAGAAGAGATCATCGACTGACACACTCACATTGCTTCATGACACAAGGAGTAAGAGCTGGTTCTCCCCTTTTTGTTGATGTATCAGACCACTGACATTTTATCTGTTTGTATGGAAATTGTCCCTTGAAGGAGAACGGCTTGAAAGGCCTGCAACACAAGGAGTACTGCCATCGTCTCTAGGATGTTGATGTGAGGGTTGGCCTTTAAAGGGAACCATGTGCCTTGAACTGCCTGTCCCAGGTAATGCCCCCCACCACTGATAGGAAGCATCCATGGTCACCACAGCCTGGGGCAAAAGTAGGACAAAGAAGCATCTCTGAGAGACATCTGGTGTGTAACTCCATGAAGAAACATGCTGTTTGTAGATCTTTGTAATTTGAAAGGGAAATGTTATGGAATGCTGATTCATAGACCACTGTACTGCTAGCATCCACTGTACTACTGTCATACAGAATCTTGTTAGAGGCGGAAAGGTTATGGAGGATGCCACTGAACCAAGAAGCTGAGAGACCAACCTGGCCGGTGGTAACTGAAGAGACAATAGATGTGTTACCTAATGTTGTAATGTGGATAGTCTTGATTGAGGGAGTCTTGCCACTTGAGAAATCATATCCAGATGAGCACCTATGAATTCCAGGACTAGAGTGGGGGGATAGATGAGATTTGTTGTAGCTGAATACAATGCTCAGGTGTAGACATAAATGGAGCAGGTAGTGCTTGCTGCATATTAATAGATGTCTGGTGGGGGCAGTGAGGAGCCAGTAGTCAAGGTAAGGAAACATTTAGAATCTCAGCAATCTCAGATGAGCTTCAACCACTGCCATGCACTTGGTGAACAACTGGGGGCTGTAGTGAGACCAAAGGGCAGAGAATGAACTGAAAATGTCTGGCTCCCAGCCAGAAGTGAAGGTAACTCCCAGACCATCTGTCTATTTTTATGTGATAGTACGTATCCTGAAGAGCTATCAAGTACATCCAATCATCCTTCCTAAAAAGAGGGAGAATGGACTAAACTGTGACCATTCAGTCAGTGTTTAACAAATGGATTAAAGTGGCTTAGGATATTGGCTTGAGGTCCCCAGTTTTCTTTTGTACAAAAAAAAAATCTTGAGTAAATTCCAAACCCTTGCTGGTCTGGTGGGATCTCTTTGATGACTCTTTTGATTAGCAGCTTTTCTATTTATAATGCTGCTTCCTTCAATTGATGGGGTGTTACATTGGGAATTTTTCTTGAATGTGTGGGAACAAGAAGGAAAAAGGAAATATAATAGCCTGTGGTAATTATCTTCTGCACCTAGAAATCTTTAGTGATGGACGTCCAGGCTTCCAGGTGCAGAGATAAGTGCCACTTGACTGTCTCTTGACTGCAGCAATCATGTAACCATTGAGGGGCACTGGAAAGGTTTTTCCGAAAAGGGACCTCTGAAGCCTTGGTTTTGTGGATTCCCTTTGCTGCATGGGTAACATATGCCATTAGAGTTCCCCCCATGCCATGGGGGAATCTATCTCCATAGGAATCCTGGGAAACCCCTTGCAATTTTTGGAATCATATCTTTCTACCACCTTTCTGGTTCCTTGAGAACGTTCTCTGAGGGGTAGAAAAATGTATGGCAGATAGGGTTTCCCATCCCGCTCACTCCTGGACAGCATCTCTTTAACCTTAGGTGCAAATAAAGTAGATCCATTAAAAAGTGCATTGTCAAAGGATGTCTTGTAGGGCTCTGCTAAGTTACAAAGGTGCATCCAGGTGTGCACATAATGGTAATGACTGAACTTGTTGCTCTCAAAACACCTTCTGTAGCACAGGAAAATCAGCTGCATGGAAATTTTTAACAGGCAATGAAGAATGGTCTGTTGTGAAGAGATTGTCTTTTTATCCTCCATCGACATAGACCCTAAGAGGGATTTGTTAAGTTCCTTAGTCAAATCCCTCTGGAACCATGTGAATTGTGCTAGGTAATTCAGCAACTGCACAGCAATGGTCACTGAAGCAAAAATTTGTTTCCCAAATCTGTACAAGGCCCTGGATTCCTTGAAAGGGGGATAAATAGAAGGAACTTCTTTGGCAAGTTATTTTCTTGTGGCTGCAACAACCATCATGGCATCAACTGAGGGACCTCTGCTCCAGTGGAAATTATTCTTGGGTGCAACTAGGTACATGTCTGGCTTTCTAGGAAAGGTTCTCTGGTACCCAGATTCTTCCACACCTGATGGGAAATTAAATCCACTATTTCGTCTGACAGGGTTACCACCCAGGACATAGCTGAGATGGTTCTGAAAACCTTAAGAAACACTGACTCCTCCTGGGAATGGACTTTGGAAGACTGGCTACCTTTCTTACTCAGAAGCTAGAGAATTTCTCTGAATGAGACATCATCAAGGGGTGACTTGGAGACCCCTCCCCTTCATCAAAGTTAGTGTCTTCTGTCAAGGATTCTTGCAGGGAAATCAATAAATAAATGTGCCTCCTCTTGCACGTATGCTTCCAGGGGACTTCCTTGTGGGGATGATCTAAAGAAGACCCAGAATTGTGTGGGGAATCCTGCAAAAGGACTGTCTTGATGCTTGAAAGGACTAGCTGCCCTAATGGGACAGAATGAGAAGATCAAGGACCCAGGCAGACAGTTGTGGGGATCCAACAGGGCATGGATGTCCTGTCTCCTGACAAGTGGTGAGATCTCTCCACTGCCATGAATGCAGAAGCTGATGGAGAACACAAAACCACACCAGAAGGAGCTGAAACCACCTGCCTAGAGAAATCCAAGGCTTTCCCATGTCCCTGCCTTGATGCAGAAATCAGAGCTGAACTGTCTAGCAGTGAATCCCTGAGGGAAAGGGATTGCTTCAAATGCCTCAAAGTCAAACCCCTACCCCCAGATCCAGCACCAAAGCTAAGGCTCTGAGATCCCTCCAACTCTGGAAAAGTCAGTGTTGGTTGGATCAGAGAAGAGCTTGGAGTCAACGAGGGCCAAGCCTTCTGATCTGATGCAGACAATCCCAGAATTCTAGGATCCGATACCTCCAAATCCAAGAGGTAGATTGAAACAGAAGTAACTAAGGGTATTTAGGATAGTCCAAAGCTCACAGGTCCAATGGGAGCCGGAGCCAGGAGTATTCCCAACAGAATTTGAGTCCTGAGAAATCTTGACTAAAAACAAACAAACAAAGTGAATGAAGGTTGCCTTAATCCAAAAAGTGAAATACTGTAAAAAAAAGAGAAAAGGCAACCAAACATGGCAAAAGTTCATACATTTTAATAAAATAGTAAGCATTTTCATGCAAGGACTCTGCACTTCTTCAGATCATACAAAAAAAGCTTAAACCATCCTTGCACAAAAATGCATACTATTTTATTAAACATATGAACCTTTGCCATGTTTGGTTGCCTTTCCTGCTTTTTTCACTCCTGAGAAATCTTCTCATCATTCTGTCCACATCTGCTATGGACAAGTTCTTTTTTAATTTCACAAAGTCTTTTGGGTCTCTAGCACCATGACAGGAATGGACCCCAGTCAAAGTATGATTAAAGTTCATGAAATTAGTATTGCTTCAATCTTTGATGTCAGTCAGAAGTGCACTTTGCAGCACCCACAATGTGCCCAGTAATAACTCCTTCTGTGATTCGTATTGGGTTACACGTATTGGTAACATATCTAAATATGATTCTAGATTCCTTTTTATAAAACCAGTTGCTCCTACTACTATTGGAACTGTCTGGGTATCTTTCTTCCTCATTGCTCTCATTTCTGCCTGCAAATCCTGATATTTTATGACTTTATGTCTCTCTGTATGCAAGACACTGTAGTCACTGGGTGTGGCGATTTCAATGATCAATGTTACTTTTGTCTTCTTTTCATGCACCACTATATCTGGTTTTCTAGCATCTATCTTTTGAACTGCTGGTAGTGGGTGATCTCATCTGATGTAGACTTCATCATTTTCTATGACTCTTTGCGGCTCATGTTTCAGTGTTTCTCAACCATGTCAATGCCCCAATGTTCACATATTCCCCAGTGCAACAGTCTTGCCACATTATTATGCCTTTCGGTATACAGTCCTTCTGCCATTAGTATGTCACAACCAGCAACAAGGTGTGAAACTCTTTCCAATTTTGTTTTACAAAACCTACATTTGTCTGCCACATGTTCAATGGACTTTGTAAAGCAATGTGTACGTAGTCCACTATCTTAGGCCACCAATATTAACCTTTCATCTCTTGGTTTGAATTTGCCTCTCCTTAACCATTCCTGCATTTGATCCTGATCAACATGAGGTCCTTCCAGAAGATTTCTGTACATGCAACTATATTCATGCACTTTCCACACTTCGTGCCTTCTCATCTGGTCCTTCACCTTTTGTTCTTTCCTTTTTTTGGCACATTCAGTTGCTGTCTGATTTTTATCTACTTCTGGTTTGTTTTCCATTCTTGCTTGATGTCAATATGCTTCTGTTAGATTAAGCAGAGAAGTCATCTTAGATTTATTCTCCTCATGTTTCAAAACATTCACTACGCTTGGGTCTTGTGAGGTCAGCAGATATGTGTACAGTCCCACGATTGCAGATCTATACATGTAATCAATTTCAAGGAGGCCCATCCCTTCTTCAGAATGAAGAATATATAATATTGGTTATGCACTGATTTTTATAAATCATTTGGTGAGCATGAAGCATCCTTCTTGTTTTTCGGTCTAATCTATCCAACACAATTTGGGGACAGTCAATTATTCCAAAACTGTAAGTTAGGACAGGAAGAGCAAATTGGTTTATAGCTTCAATTTTGTTCCTAGATGTCAAAGATGTTTTCAGGATTAATTTAAGTCTTCTAAAATATTCCTCACTAAGTCTTATTCACATTTGTTCATTTTTTATTATTGATCCTTCATCAATTCCCAGATATTTATACACTCACTTTTGCTCAGTTTATCGCATCCTTGTCCCAAACCGATGTTTTGTTTATACTGCAGTTTTCCTTCTTTAAAGGTTGCTTTAGCATATTTATGAAAACCAAATATCATTCTTATATCATCTGAAAAAATTTTGACAACTTGCAGTTGTCCTTTCAGTTTTAAATCACCGACAAAGAGAAGATAAGAAGTCTTTACACTTTGTTGTTTTCTAGAAGCCAAATTACAGCCATGGCCTAAGCTGTTAAATAGACAGCTTAATGGGTTGATGGCAAGACAGAATAGCAGCGGTGACAAAGAGTCACCTTGGAATATCCCCCTTTGAATTTTTATCCCTGGGATAATCATTTGTCCTTTATCATGGCTTAATTGCAAAGTGGTCTGCCACTGTTTCATGGTCACTGTAATGTAATCAATCAGTGTAGGCTGTATCTTATACATTTTTAAGCACTGTTTTATCTGGGTCTATGTTAAATCATTGAACGCTTAAAAAAGCGAACAATGATTTATCGAACCTATGTAAGCTTACAGTCTGGAAGGCTTAGACGTAGAAGTTCCACAAACAAAAAAATTATAAAACATTTAATAAAGTGGGGGCCTGCACCCCCCACACCCCCTACTTAAATATCCCAGCTCCGAGATCGCACTACAGTGATGAAAACAGCAAAGTAACGGAAGTGGCCAAGCGATTTCTTTCTTTTTTGATTGCACAATCTAACTGTAATAAATTTAAACATGGTTTTACAATAGTCTTTGGAATCAAGTGACATCAAATGCATCATGGTTAAAAATTGGAAACCAGCCCTGGCTAATAAAATTATCATAAATAAGGTAAGTGATTCCCCTAGGTTGGTTTATTAAACATACAGTAATATCAAGTCCCAAATGGAGAGAATGACGTCAGACAGATGCAACGATGGCTACATGAAAGTATGAGGCTTTTGTAAATAATTCCTGTTTATTTATGATAGTACAAATTTAGAAAACATGATTATCACAGGGTAATACCTTGCCCTTGACATTTCAGTTGCACCACAATGGGTGTAGCTTATATTGCTTTATGTACACAATGGCTAGCCTTTAATGCTCACCGTACTTGTTTTTTTTTTTGTAGCCTTTAATGTGGGCAAAACAGAAAATTATTCTAGCACTACATCTATGAACATATTTATAATATTACAGAGGACACAAAGAATTGCTGTTTATAAGTATATAAACATACATTGTGTTGTAAATAAATTGATACATTTTACTTTTTCTTTTATTTTACTATTTTTTTGTAGAAAAGATTAAAAGGAATTTGAGAAGGGGAACTTGGAGAGCATTTTGGAGTACATGTTCATATGTAAGTTCTAGGCTAAATGCCGTTGTCTGCCATTTTAAGTTTAGCCAATTTTCTTTAAAGCTAAGAATCAAACCCTGTACCTTGTGGCTCTGAGATAAACACCATAACAATTATGCCAACTGCGATCATAGGAGGTACTGCCAGCCATGCCAGGGAGAAGTAGGGCAGTGGATTCATGACTTGTGCCTGTACAGACAGGTGAAATTTTGTAAATAATTGTATGTCATTAGTATAGCAAACTGATCCGTACATATGCTTGTCCTGAAAATGTATTTGTGAGCTTTGATTGTGTTAATTGTGTTAAAATGTATCAACAGTGCACCCTACTAAAATGAAGAGAAATGTATATGTATTATGATATCTGAATTAAATGTATATGTTTTAGTAGAGTACACTGGCACAGCAAAGTTTAAAGAGCTGGCTTATTTTAAGAAAAATAAGGGAAATGTAAGTGAGCTGTTAAATCACTGAAAGGCACCCCACAGTGCTGAGTAGGACCAGAGACGGTAAGTCTGGAAGCAGCCATTATCTATTAGCTTTTGTAAAGAAGGAGGGACATTTTGTAAATGTTTCTGGCTCCTAGTCATTGCCATAAAAGCTCTAAACGTGTATTGTAGCAGTCTGCTGAATTCCTGTCTCAAACTTCAAAATGAGATACTATGAGATCTTAGAGTCAGGTGACCAGATGAGGTCATTCTGCAAGTCATCTTGGATTATTATATTTTACAGAGAGGAATCTCAGATTATAGAGTGTTCTGTTTGGGAGCCTGACTAGAAAGACTGCTCACATATTTCATCTTGTCTTGCCCAAGTAAATTATTAGGGAACAGTAAATTCTCATAGATTCAGTCAGGAATATAGTGAAGCTTAGTTTAAAAATTGTTTTTCTTTATTTGTATGAGTCTGTTCATCAATGTTGTTTTCAATATTTCCTGTGATTTGAACTCAGTGGTTTACTGTGAATATATATTCAGTATTTTCATGTACTTGTATTATTTATTATTAAATATATTTACAACTTTTACTGTGGCTGATCCTTGTAGGGAGTACTTAACCTTTGAGAGTACTTATATTTATTTGATGACACTGTGTGGGCCACTCCAGAAGGCCTAGCCATCTTGGTGAACTACTACCATTTGTACTAGTATGAATATTACACAGTATAATTGGACACCCTTTGTTAAGGGCCTTAGAGTAGCTGATTGTGGAGTGTCTAGTGGCAGTGAATCTACCTTATACTCAGGGCAGAAGGGAGCACAGCAGGTAAATCTGTGCTAGCCTTTCCCAGGTGTGTGTGTGTGTGTGTGTGTGAAAATTAAATCCCTCAGTGTCTGTATGTCAGCTACGTGGGTCAGGGACACAAAGCACTGGATTTACAGAGAGAGTGCTGGAGGACTTGACTTGGACACTCGACTGAGGACCTAACCTACAGCTGTACCAGTGGGGAGTCTTACTAGGGATCTGGAGGGAGACAGATATAGAGACATCCAGACCCCCAGCTAAGTGTGCTCCATGTGTGCTCTTAGGGGAAATTGTAGTTGATGCAGAGAGGTCTGCATCTCGAAATACTGAGGGTATCTATTTGTATTCCAAGTGCATGTCCCTCTCTAGTGTCAGTGGTAAGAATTCAGACTCCTTGATTACTGGCCCAGAGTGGGGACGACACATATTAGTAGCAGTGCTTGGTGTCACACCAACCCTCTCACCATAATTACATCTATATTGCGTGTATTACACCACTCCAAAATTCATATTCTTATTATTCTATTCTTAATACTATTCACATTTACAGAAAGCACTCTAAAATGTTAATTTTCCCTTTTCCTTAAATTCATGGTTTCATAAGTTCATAGCTAATTACTAAGCTGGCTTTCTTAATAGGGTATTTTAAGCCTAGCCAATTTCTTTTCTCAAGGTGAAAGTGTATTTGCGAGTCAAATATTTTAACCATTACACCAGGCCCCAATCCAAGTAGACAACAGAGAGTTATTGTGGCAAATTAGGTTAAATGCATCCAGTTTCCTAGGGTTGAATGATTACATCTGTTTTACCTGCACTTTAATTAAAACATAATAGGAATTAAGCAGCCATCACATGTATTTTTATTGTTTATATTGGTGCACATTTCATTGAGTGGTATTTTAAACTGAATGTGTTGCATGTAATTATCATTCTGATGAAGTCCAATGTGTTGTGTAGAAGAAAGCACTACAATTATTTATTAAAAACTTATTTTTCCTACATTTTGACAAACTGGTGGATTTTTATGTTTCTATATGATTAGATTATCCATTGTCTGAGGTTGATGTTTGTTCATAATAGTCCTTAGAAGACACATTTGAAAGGGTGGAATCATGACAGAGATACTAGGAAAGTACAGTTTTTGAGGTTCTCACTACAACAATAGTTCTTCTAATCATCTAAATGCCTTTCACTGTGTTCCTTCAAACAAGTAAATGGTCTGAGAATCAAACCCTATTCAGCCAAAATTTCACAGTATTCATCCCTCTCAGGGAACATACCACTGAAACAAGTATTCAGTATCACAATGATTGCATACAAACAGTGGCACATTGCGATGTGGCTCTGTTTTGCTTCAAAGAACAAAAAATAATTCTCCAGTACTTATGCCTAAATAAAACTTTTATAAGCTATTACCTCGCCTTAATTTATTCTTCTCACTGAGTTTGCTGCAACTCTGAAAAAGAACAATACTTTTAAGATATATTACATTTTTTTCTTGTTTCTTCTCCAGGGTGATGTGATCTCACAGTGCAAAATATACAGTAGCTTTGAGTTAGAACCCATTGCTATGTAGTGAGTAAGCAAACATATGCAAAAAGTGCCATCATCAATCTCATTTTGTGCAAATGGCAATGAGCAATCTTCCCTCCAGCACATAAAGGAAAAATGTTTCTGAATGCTGGAGTGCAATACTTTCCAAAAAGCTTGACTCGTACAGCATGTTTTTGAATACTGGAGTGCAATTCCTTCCAAAAGGCTTGAGTCCTAGAGCACTAAAAAAATGCATGATCAATATCCTCTGGTGTCCCATAAAACACTTCCTTTCATTTATAGTTTTATAACGGTTGACCTTATATAGTAATTTTTTCGAGTAAACCTCCAAATAAAATCTTGCATAAAAACAAATTTGTAAACTCTATGTACCTTAGAATGCTGTTGTGATTGGCTTGTCCAATGCTGACCACCCTTGCACAAAAGAAACAGATCATATAAAAGTAGAATGCCACTTCATTCTATGTAATGCATCATCCATGCAGTGTAAGTTCCGAGATCTAATCTTTCACAGGATATGAATTCAACACTGAAAAGATTTAGACAAGCAGTTATTTGCTCTTAGCTTCCCAGGCCTAAATGCATGTTGCATAAGTTTATAAAGAACATATGCATGGTACATTATATCCACAGGAAACTAACAAATAAAGATACATAAAGCAAAAGTGGTAGTATCATATTCAAGACACCTGTCCAGCATCTAATCTTTCACAGGATATGAGTTCAACACACTGAAAAGATTTAGACAAGCAGTTGCTCTTAGCTTCCCAGGCCTAAATGAATGTTGCATAAGTTTATAAAGAACAAAAGGCAGGTGCATTGTACATTATATCCACAGGAAACTAACACATAAAGATACAAAAAGCAAAACTTGTAGAATCATATTCAAGACACTTGTCAAAGTATATCTGATATAACAAGCCTCTTTTGATAAGACCCAGCTTATAGCTGTACAGGAGTCATAAAGATAAATAAATAAAATAACATAAATAAATCTGCAGTGGGCATACGTCTAAGTGTAGTGAAAGCAAAATCTCTGCTAGTCAACCAGCAAAACACAAGAGATGTTATTTAAGTAAATAAGTATTTTAAGTGAAACACATTTTTTGAACACAATACAACCGGCCCACTTATGCCATCTGACCCAAAAACATATTCCATTTGCTTTTTTTCTAAATCCAGTCCTTCAAATGGGACCCACTAAAACTTTCAGCTTAGAAGCAGAAAACTGTATGTATGCAAGAAGCCCATCCATATATATTTTTGTATGTTATATATAAACCAAAAGCAATATTTTCTTTTGAAATGAATTTGTCACCTATGAGACCATGTCTGCACCCCAAAAACTATGAATAAGATCATCAGCAAAGGCAAGACAAAGGAATGAATGAGATATCAAATTTAATATGACAGGTTGCATGTAAGCTTTCATGTATCGTACACCGGTGTGCATTCCATAGTATGCCCATTTATTATTGCCTGAGTCAAGATTTTACATAAATGTTCATACACTGAACTTTTGAAAAACAATATACTTATGGCATATCATGTATGTCACTATGACTTAGCTGATCATAGGCTTTCATATATTCCAAGCTCAACATATAACTGCACAATCTTTTCTCTAAATCTCTTCTAATAAAGTCATTAATGAGTTATAAGATGAATACCATGTCTCGTCTAGAGCCTAGACCACCAATCTCCTTTTCATGTCAGGGATCCACTTGATTCCTAATTTACTCTGTAACAATCTTTCCCAGCAATGTATAACCACAATGAGCAAAGAAAATTAGGTTCCAGGTTGTGAAGATCTCTGTAGTTTTTTTTTTTTCAAAGAAGCTTATTGACCCCATCGTAAAACTCCTTCCAGTGTGGTCCTATACTAGACAAAACTAGACACTAAAACCTTGGTCAGCACTTGCCAGAAAAAAGAGGAATAGTCCATCCATCCATCCATCCATCCATCCATCCATCCATCCATCCACACTTATGAGTGACATCCGGGTCCTACAGTGACACCATAAACAGATGCCACCATGCACAGAGTTTACTAGGCAAGTAGGAATGTAAGTAAATGGCCAAGCCTTCTTCCATATAACAAACAACCACACTGCATGTATATCTAGGAGCAATTTATGTTTACCAATCTGCCTACTGCATTGTTTTTGAAGGTAGGAGGAAAGCTTAATACATACAGAAAACCTTCATGAATACAGGACATGCAGGCTCAGCAGAGAAGGCCTTAGCCACGAATTTAACCAGAACTGACTTCCTTTAGGGTGACAATGCTACTCACTGTGCTAATCTGCTGCCCTAAAGATCAATAGCACTAGAAGCCAAAAAACATCACGATCAAGGGCTCCTGGCATACCCAAAGAGGACCTTTCCCTATCCAAATCTGTCATGTGTAGCGCTGTCAAATGAATAGGGAACTTAAAAGTTGTAAAACACCTAAAGAAAGATAGTTCTTTATCAATTAATGTTTAGAATAAAGAAGTGGGTCTCTAATGGAGGAAACTAATGCCCCATCTTCCAACTGCAGGCTTTCCAAAAAAAAAAAATTTATTTCTTTTATGCTGACCAGTACTTTCCTCTTATACTCCTCACCAGCAACTATCTGATTTAATCTGTCCATTTTTTGTTGTCATGATCAAAACATTGAGAAAAATCTGGATGCAAATGGGCTTAACATACTCTAGATGCTGTATTCCTTGAACATACTGTATATCTGAAAGGAATATTGCAGGTTATTTAGAAGTCTTATCAATGTTATTATGTTGACAATCATGTATCTACAACATTTTTTTCAGTTTCACAGACCTATCCTTATGATGTATTTGCTGTTCAGATGGTTACATCAAATTCTAGCCAAATAAGAGAGAACCTCCACATATATTAAGTCCTTATCCATTTTATGCTTCTCTGCCTAGACATTCCCTATTATAATTCACATTTACATAGCTTAATATATATATTTCTGGACAGACAGCAAACCACAAAGAGTACAGTTGTGTATGCAAATTTACCATAACAGTACATGTTTGACTAATCATTGCTGCAGTAGCCTTAACTATGTGGGATATATCCTGCAAAGGATACAACAGCTGACCAGCATCCAAACCTTTGGGGACCTTCCATGAGATCAAAACATTAGGCAGCTTGAGCTGACCTGCCTAAAAACACAAGTTGCAGCACCAAACCGTTCAGATGTTTCATGCCAACTGAGAGAGGGAGGTTGAGCCCTGACAAGGCATAACTACGAGCAAAAATATATATAAATATTAATACAACCTGGCGTAATCAAACAACATTCTACTTAATACAGAGATCATCTGGGAAGCCCAAACCCCTTAGTTCCATAACCTTGAATTATCTTCTGTTCCTTCTCTCTCCCTTTCCATTTTACTAACAAAAAAACATACTTTATTCAGGAGTTTTTACTGTATTTGTGTTTCCTCCTCCTACTCTATTACTTCAACTTGCTTTTTCCTGCTACTTGCTGCTTGTTCTCTAAAGTGTTCAACTGCATCTTTTCTGTTGCATTTTCTAACTGCTTGTTTATAGCCTGTTAAAGTGTTATTCTAAGCCTCTTAGTTTTGGTTTAAGCACTTGGGCTTTAGGCCTACCCCTTAGCTCACCCTGTCCTTTCTCCCTCAGAGTCTGACAAATATGGATGGACAATTTCCTACAGTTTCTCCTGCCAGCCTAGTTGATTTGGGCATCCTGAAACAGTGTAGCAACTGCCTCATGTATACGGACAACCATCTACTACTACAAACTAGGAACACAATTTGTAAGAGATGCAATTACATTAGGAACCTAGAGTCTATGCTCTTTCCCTCACAAGCCAGTATATCTGGCACTGAGAAGGTTGTCAGCTCAATCACTACACCTCAAACACCACCCACACCTAGACAACACATACCCACATATGAGGGGGTCCTCAACAAAAACATATCTAAACAAAGGAGACTTCCAAGGCAAAAACACATGCAATCACCACAGCCCTCCACACCACATACCATGCATAGTTCAGTTATGTCCCTAGCCTTAAGCAGCATTCTACTGTCAACCAGAATGATGCCTCAGTACAAACAGAAAATGATTGACTTTAACAATTGGCTTAGTTTCTAGTGTAATTCCAGGAGGATCTAGTACCTGACAGCCTGGGAAGATATGATCGCTAGACCACGATGCTTTACCAGAGATGACCTGCATCTGTCTCACTTGGGCTTCAGGCTTCTGGCAAAGGTTCTTTCCTCCCCCATAGTACCTTTTTTAGGAAAAGTGATGAGGTTAAAACTACCAATATAAACATTTCAATAAAATTCAAATTAAAGGACATGCTGTTACATGCTAGGAGTCTAAACATGAATCTGCACTCAATGCAAGCATCCCTAAGCCTGGAAAATACTGACATCTGCGCAGTCACAGAAATCTGGTTCAAAGCTGTGGAGAGCACTCCAGCTTTACTTGGTTACTCATCCTATCATACATTCAGACCCCAAACTGTGGGCAGTAAAGCTAAGGAGGTGGAGTTTCAATATATATTAAAGACATACACACCTCCAGGCTAGTCAAACAGTATGATGCAGCGCAGACACTACAGGTGCAGTTAAATATTGACAAGACCCCTATACAAATCATAGCTAGCTACCAGCCCCCAAATCTGACTCAAGACACCCTATCTATCTATCTGAACCTCTTCGAATCTATCAAGATTCAACCCTTTATCCTGATCCTGGGTGACTTTAACTACCCAAACATAGACTGGAAGAACTACTCATGCCAGAACACAAATGCCCAGAGATTCCTTGATTTTTGTCAATGCAAATACCTTGGAACAGCTAGTTAATACCCCCACAAGAGGTGATAATATCTTGGACATGAGTAATCACTGCAGCATTCCTGCAGTATCATCCTCCCTGGTAAGATCCGACCATAAAGCAGTCTCTTTTGAAGTCACAATCTTCCTCAACTACCCTCTAGCTAGGGTTAAACAAAAAAACTTCTCCAAATCCAATTACAGCCTGCTGGGGGATTGTATAAACAGCTTCACAACCCCCTTCCCTCTCCAGGAACTGGCACCAGTATCCAAAACTACACCAAAGCACTATACGAGCATTTATACAGATGCACTGAATCAGGAATACCTGACAGGACTAAATCATCCTCCACAAGGAAGGGTAAACCTGTCTGGTGGACATCTGCAATAAATAAACTCTATAACAAAAGGAAAAAATTGCTGTCCAGGACCAAAAAGGAGCAGGTACCCAACTGGAAGGAATTCCTCCTTAGCCTGAACAAGCAAATAAGAGCACTAGTGAAATCCTCCAAAGCAAACTTCGAGTCCAAATTGGCCACATCTACTAGAGGCAATCATAGGGCCTTCTTCACATATGTCTGCAATCTCAACGGAAGTACCCAGATCTGTTCAGAACTGGTGGCCAAGGACATCATATATACAAATGCTGTAGATATAGCAAACTTGCTAGCTGACAGTAACAGCTAAAACTTCACCCCTCTGCCCCCATTTAAGTAAATCAGGACATCCCCAGTACCTGCTCCCTTCCCCTTATATCTAGGGAATAGGTCATCACTGATCCCTCAAAGGCAAAAAATACAGCCTCCATGGGACCCGATAACATCCCAGGCTGCATCTTACATGAACTCAGGCAAGAAATTGTAGCATTATTAGGTGCCCTATTTAACCAAAGCATGAGTACTGGCTTCATCCCAGCAGAGCGGAGGACAGCCACCCTTTGCACAAAGGTGGAGCGTCCACCGATCCAGGAAATTATAGACCCATCAGCCTAACTAGCCTGATCTGCAAGGCCATAGAATGGATTATCATGGATCTCATTAACTAAAACACTGGCAACCTCCAAACACTTGATCCCACACAGTTTGGCTTCATTAAGGGGGAGGACATGTCTGTTAAATTTGGTCAACTTCTTTGAGATAGCCACCAAAGCCATGGACGCAAGGAAAATGGTGCACACCACTTATCTTGATCTGGTGAAAGCCTTTGACACTATTCCCCACTCTGGAATATTAGAGAAACTCTCTCAACTAGGCATCAATCCATATGTTACAAGATGGGTAGCTAACTGGCTCACTGATAGAACCCACCTAGTCAAAATAGAGGAAACCACCTCAAGCAGTAGACTCGTAATGAGCAGCATACCCCAGGGTTCAGTCTTGGGGCCTCTGTTATTTGGGATATACTTTTCTGAGGTGCAGGCTAAAACCAGTGGGCTATGGCTGACCAAGTTTGCAGATGACTCCAAGTTGGGCGCTGTCATCAATTCCCCTAGTGACATGGACATCCTCAAAGAGGGTCTTACCCAAACAAATGACTGGTGCCAGAAACATGGCCTCAAGCTGAATACCAAAAAATGCATCATCATCCCCTTTGGGGAGAGTGACATCCCCACAAATTGTGACATTAATAGCAATGTCCTAAACACGCAATCAGTCACGAGGGAATTGGGCACCCAGGTTGATAGCAACCTGACTTTTGACCACCATGTTGCTTCCATTGTACGGAAAGCTTTCTACATGGCCCACCTTATAAGTAAGGGTATCTCATCCAGGGACAAGGAGGTCATGACATCCCTGTATTCTTCCCTTATAAGGCCCATTATTGAGTACAATGCCCCATTTGGCATGTACCTTGCAAAGTACATGCAGCAGCTGGAAAGACCACAGAGGTTCCTTACCAGGAGAATCCAGGGCCTCAAAAATGTACAATACATAGATAGGTTAAAAGTCCTAGCCCTCTACTCAGTTTCATTCACACTCCTCAGAGGTGACCGCTGTCTGGCATACAAGGTGATCTCAGGCCCTTACTTGATGGGACTGCTGCATATCCGCAAGTCAAGCTCCACTTAAGTAACCTGCATGCATGGCCTAAACTTGGACTGTAACATTAATACCACTTGTTGTCAGGACAGATTTGTGTCACAGAGACTCCCCCATCTGTGGAATAGACTCCCTCTTCACATCAAGCAGAGTACCTCTTTACCCTTTTTTTAAGAGAATCCTGGAGAACTGGATGGGAAACCGAAAATTCATCCCTGGGATTCCATCTGTGTCCCTGCTGGACAGGGGCATCTGGTGATGACTTGTCTAAACATGGGCTAAACTCTTGGCTAGGCCTATAAGGGCCTCAGGGCCAACAGCCTAGTAACTTCCTCTGATCCAATGAACAAAAAGGGGGTGGAGGAAGCGAGAGTTACTGCAGTAGTGATTATTCGATCACCTACTGGTAATGGTAAGTTTATTACACAGTTGTACTATGTTCATCAAATTGATCACTGCTGCAGTAGCCTTAGCTATATGCGTACCTTACCCTAACTTAATATATTTGGGAGGTGGAACGAAGAAGTGGGTTCTATCAAAACCTGATTTAGACCTATTGAAGAAATCAAGCTTGTAGTCCTTTGTAAAAGTAGGTACAGAGGACCAAGTTGCTGCTGCATGAAAACTTCTACACCTACAACACCTACAACAAGACATAGAAGAAGACATGGGCTTGGTAGAGTGGGCCTTGACCCTTCCTGGAATAGTTTTGTTGTGGTGAAAATAACAAAAGGTAATAGCCTGAGACAACCATTTGAAAATAGTCTGTTTTGACAAAGGTTGTTCCTTCTTCTTACCTTCACAAGAAATGAACAACTGATCTGACAATCTGAAAGATTTTATTCTGTCATAATAGTACTTGAGTTGTCTGTGGACATCCACTGTATAGAGTGTTCTTTCTCCCTCATTTTTAGGTTTGGGAAAGAAAACAGGATGATGGATAGTTTGGCTTAAAGTAAACTTGGATATCACTTTAGGCATAAAAGAAGGATTAATTCTCAAAGAAACCCTGTCTCAATGGAAAATTAGATAGTGTTTACTCACCATAAGAGCTTGCAACTCAGATACTCTTTTTGTAGAGTCAGAGAAATCTATAAAACAATCCTGCACATTAAGAAACTCAAGTCACACAGATGAGCTGGTTCAAATAAAGCAAGTGTTAGCTTCTCTAACACGAAATTGCAATGTCAAGGAGAGCTACCAGCTTTTTTGGAGTTCTCTTATGTAAAACTCATTTGAAAAACATTTTGACATGAGAATGCATTGACAAAGGATGATCCATGGGCAGACATGCTGAAATTGTTGATAAATGAACCTTGATGGAGGAATAGGAAAGGTCAATGGATAGCAACTCACACAATTATTGTAAAAACAGAAAACAATGGGTGATATTTATGTTGTTGGCACCAACTAGAAAACCTTTTCCATTTGCTAATCTCATTTTTTTTGTAGCAGGCTTTCTTGTCACCATTAGTACCTGCTGCATGTCCTCAGTAAACAAGTGCCTAAAGGGAATTAAGACCTATAATTCAGGAAGTCAGCTGAAGTTGTTGAGGTTGGGGTGTATAAAATACTCCTGTTCTTGTGTAAGTGGATCCATTCTGTGAGGAAGCTTGTGATAATTGCCCCTGGCCATTTCCAAAATAAGAGAATGTGAAGACTGGTAGAGATGGATGAAGGCTGCCAGCCTAGTCAAATAGAATCTGGTACATAATTCTATAATTTGCAAATACTGTGAAATGTTGAACTTAAAACAATGTGGCCACATTGCCCTCTGCTGAAAAGAAAGCTAAGTCAAACGGGTTCCAGCATGTAGATAGCGAGACGAATGCCCACGAGCTACACCGCCGAAACTAGAAGGCCGCAGCATCGCTAGACCATAGAGCGGTGCAGCCAAAAGGGAGATACACATGGGAATCCACATCGGTGGAAAAAACAACAAACGGAGATGACCCCTAAAGCAAGTACGCGGGCTGCCACCCGACAGTGGAAACAGCCGCGCAACGCAGCAGAACAAGGCCAAAATGTACACAAGCATGAAAATAACAGCAGCATACCGTTAGTGCTCCAGAAGTCCACACAAAGCACAATATTAAATGTAGCATACCTGTAGAGCTCCACAAGTCCACACAAACCCACACAGTAAACATTCCTGGGGAAGCAGACAGTAAAACCCACAGTAGCTGCAGCTGCAGCAGAGCGTACGTACATGCGCATGTTTCAAACATCAAGAACCCCACAAGCATCCCTCCCAATACCCCCTAACAGTATATAACAGCACAGACAGCCCTGAGCTGTGCAGAATATGGGTAGCCCAAATACCACACACATGTGGCCGTCCAGCACTGTAGTGGAGCAGACAGATGAGTTTCAGACTTCATACCCCTCAGAAAGTACATTCTACTGCAAGACCCGTTGGTGTAACACCAACCAAGCATGTCACAGCATGATGGACACAGTGTCCCTGTGAGTACCACTGTTGGGAATGGCTCCAATACATGACCAGCCCAAAATGGTGGAGAGGCATGCCTGCAACAGACAGTAACTGTCCTGCCAGAGCCCCCCTAGTGCAGTAGCAGGTGGGAACATACCAACCCGGGCAAGCACAGACTACCAACCCAACAGCAAGAAATAAACATTTTAGTAGGGAACACTGTCACACAGGGGTAGCATTCCACCTCTCAGTCAACAGCAGTATGTGTGTATTGCAGGGGCCACCAAACCCATCCATTGGTTGCTGCAGCTGGAGTACACAAGTATGCAGGCCCATGTAGGCAGACAAGGGTGCAACACAGAGAAACCTCCCTATGTAACCTCTGTCACTGAAACTGAGACTGGGCCCACACCCTGATTGGCCAGCAGCAACAGCTGGGAGTTAAAGGGGACCTGTGCAGTACACGTAGAACCTGTGTTGCAAACAAGCTGTGTAGACACCTACCAGACTACAAGCACATGTCAACCCCATGGCTGTGTGAACTGCAAATAGTGAAACCCTAGCAGCCAGGCAGTCAGAGCAAGGTGGAGTGCAGATAGCTGCACTGGACCACTGTGGCAGGCAGCGCTACTTCACAGGGTACAACACAAGATGGTGTACAGCAACTAATCTAACGTCTGATAGTGACTTGTACCCGGGTCGTGTCTACATCCTGTTCCCAGCTACACTGGCTGTGATGGATACCGAGAGGCCATCAACAAGTTGCGTTACCATGATGGAATCTATGTACCTGTATAGCCCCAGTCAGCTTGGCAACAGATACAGCACAGTGCCCAGCCAATGGGGCAAACCAATGCTGGTAGTGGAAAGATACCTCTACCATTTGGAGCGTGAAGCACCATCTAAACGGTACTGGGCATGTATCAAGCAGAGAGTAAAGGCCTGCAGTGGTCGTGCCATCACTGTTCACCAGGATGAGGGGGCAGAACTGCTGAAATCACTGCCACACCAGCACAGCCCAGATGCAACAACAGCCCAAGTGGCTACACTGCCAGCAGAACTGTGGCAGAGGGTGGTAACCGGCAATGAACTGCCAAGCCTGGTAATGCAGAGTGTCCTAGGCACAGCAGATAACAATGTACTACAAGAGATGCCTTGCCGTGCCACCCTGCATTGTAGCATAACCAGGGTACAGCAGAAGGCACGAGCATCCATGACCACACCTCCAGCAACACTTGCAGATATTGATGTCAGCCAGTATCCACTCTGTAGTGGCAGCTTTATCCTCCGTAGAAGGTCTGATATGGATGGGACTGATTCCTTGGTTCTACTTACTACATCATAGAATCTGATTGATCTGTGCAGGTCTGACATTATTCTTGGGGATGGCACCTTCCCCACATGGGCTGATATATGTCACCAGCTGTATACATTACATGGAAGTATTGGCACCCCCACATCAGCAAGGATCGTCCCCCTGGTGTACTGTCTCATGACATGGAAGTCGGAGACTGCTTACAACAATATGTGGGAGATACTGAAGGGTATGGCCACAGTACAGGGATGCACCTTAGCTCCACAGTATACTATGACTGATTTCGAGAAGGCAGTGATCCATGCCAGCTGTAAGGCATTCCCTAAGAGTATTCTGAAGGGGTGCCTATTCCATTTTGCACAGATCATTTGGCTCCAGATCCAGCATCACCACCTTGTGGCCATCTATGGTACGGACACTGCTTTCTCAATTGTCATCTGCAAGCTGATTGTGTTGGTATTCCTACACTGGAAGATGTTGTCCCTGCATTTCTGGACATTGTGGCTACTTTACAAGACTGTGCTCAGCCTATTGGCGTATTTCTGGACCATCATTATGTGCGAGGCTGACCACACAAGTATGCATCCCGCTGCTCAGTACAGCAATGGCTGCCATCGTCCTACCCTTTGAGGTTTTGGAATGTGTGTGATGTCTCTGACATAGACTTCCCATGGACTAATAACCAGGTGGAGGCATGGCATCGTCGGCTGAAGTTGTTACTGGGACGCCCTACTGTGCAGCTATCCGACCTTCTGTCTGTTCTGCAACAGGAACAGAACCTGACAGATACTCAATGGGAGTCTCTTTTGAGGGGGATGCCTGTGACACCGTGTAGGAAGGCTATTGTTGTAAGGGAGTGCCGCCTAAAGCACATCTTGCAACATAAGTGTGACTACAGTGATGTGCAGGATTTCCTCCATGCTGTGGCACATTTCTACAAGTTGTGATTATATCTGGGTTTAGTACGCACCAAGCACTACACACATCACTTTACATATTGTGTTAATAAAGGCTTTGCCCACAGCACACAGGTTTCACGTTACCACTTTCATGCCCACGTGGCATCCTATGCCAGCCACATGTTCCACTGACAGTTGCACATGGTGGCTTCTAGGGGGGTGCAGAGTGTATCACTGTGGGGGTTTGTGTCTGCCACCTGTGGTTAGGGTGCAGGGGGTTCATCTATTCCCACAGGAAATTGTCTGCAGGCATTTGTCACTGCATCTAAACTGCCAACATGCCATGTGTCCACATCCAACTGTCTCACAGGGGGGTGTTGCGCCGCCTAGGTGCCTGAGCCCAATTCAAGCATTTCTTGTTGATCCTTTGAAATAAAAATTATTTCATGACTGCCTTGGATGTTTACAATTCGGCTCCATCCAGGCTAGATGAAGGCTTCCTGCCTATTGTTTTATGGCTAAAGTTAATGACCACATTTTATATGTGGAATGTCCTTTATTGCTCTAAGTATAAAATAATGTTAATGCAGTTTCTGTCAGCCTGGGAACACCAGGGAAGTGTGTAATGGTTTATCAGACCTGCAGTTTCAATTTAAACAGTGAGAACCAGAGAGTATTAAGTATTTTTGTCTGAACATCCAACTCAGCACTCGCCTGTTGTCTTATATAAGTTATTTTAGAAGTGTGTTTTCTTGTAGAAATAGCTAGGACTATAAAGATTAGACTAAGTGTTTTTTCTGTGATGTCAGAACTGTACTACTGATTTATTTTAAGTATTTCTGTGTGATCTCTGAACTCTTGACTAGCACTGACAGTGTAGTAGAAAGTATTGTCTTGTGGTTTTAATTATTTATTATTAAATATTTTAAAGCCTTTCAACTGTGGCTGGTTTGTGTAGAGATAATTTAAGCTCTAGAGTACATTACATATGTATAAAGTTTACTGACCAAGTCACTCTAATAAGCCTTGAGACTCTTTAGTCACATCTACCAAATGGATAATAACATTGCACTGTAATAATTGGACACCCTTTTAAGGGCCTTTGGATAGTTGATAATTATTAGCTGGGTGGTGGCAAGTGGTACTACTGTATAGTCTGGGTAAAAGGGGCACAGCTGGAGAACCTGTGCCAGCCTTCCCCAGAAGTGTTTGTGTGGTTGTGTAAACTCTTATCTCAAAGTGGGTGGGTGTCAGCTACTTGGGCAGGGACACAAAGCACTGATTGGACATAGAGGGTGCTGTAGATTTTAGCTTGCCCAGCTAGGCTGAGATCTGGACCCTATAGCTGTGGCAGTGGGGAGTCTTATTGGAGATCTGGGGAGCAAGGGAGCAACCTGCCCCAGACTGACTGTGATCTCTGTGTGCTCTTAAGGGAAATTGCACTTTACTGTATGCATTTGTTATCTTTTCCTTATATATGAGACACCCTCTCTGGTGTTAGTGGTGAGGACTGAGGCTCCTTGATTGGGCATTACAGAGATAACTACTTGCTGTGTGTGCCAGAAGGGAATCACTGCAATGATCTTAGGTTCATAGGTTCATAGGTTCATACTAGGCTATCTGCCCTAGGGCATTTATAAGCCTAGCCAGAGTGTGTTTGGCTTTCGCCACCCATTTTAAATTAATTTTGCTATGCCCTTTTTCGAGGTTAGTATACTGTGCCTCTGTCTAACAATGACACAGAAGTGATACCGGGGTAAACCCACGATCTCCCATCAACTCATCAAGATTCCTCTTGAAGAGGGTCAGTGAGGGACTCTGCCTAACCTGGACTGGGATTTTATTGCAAAGTGAAGGGAGCCTCTGGGTTATGAATCTGTCCCTCCAGCATGTCCTATTTATTTCAGTGCTGAGGTTCAAGTCCCTTGAGCGCATAGCTCGATGGGATTTGGATTTTCTGAGGTGCAGCATGTCCATTAATTCCGGGTTGGACATGGCTTTATACGTCAGGCACAGATCGCCTCTGAGCAGGCGGTATGCCACTGAGTAGAGCTGGAGTTTCTTTAACCGGGCAGCATACGGCATCTGTTTGATCCCCTTGATCCTCTTGGTGAGGTACTTTTGGGGTCTTTCCAGTTGCTGCAGGTGTCTGGTAAGGTACATCCCAAAAGGGGCATTGTACTCAATTATGGGCCTGATGAGGGATGAGTAAAGAGGCACGATGACCTCCCCTGATGTAGATGTGAATCCCTTCATGATTAGATGGGCTATATAAAATGTTTTTCTAACCACTTTGGCCACATGGTTGTCAAATGAAAGATTGATATCAACTTGGGTCCCCAGGTCCCTAATTACTTCTTCTGTACTTAATGGATTACCACCTATGTGGTAATTTGTGGGCACTTTGTTTTTGCCAAAGGGGATGACTATACACTTTTTGGCATTTAGCTTGAGGCCATGGCTCTGGCACCAGTTGTCTGTTTCTATGAGGCCCTTTTGGAGGATGCTTGTGTCGGCTGGAGAGTCTATTATTGCGCCCAGTTTGCAGTCATCTGTGAACTTGGTCAGCCATAGTCCTTCCATGTTGGCCTGTACCTCCGAGAAATATTGAAATATATAATCTTAAGGAGATTACTTCTAAATCTTTATAAGTGTCCTGGATATCAGTGTAAAGGGTGAAAAATTATACAGAAAAATTCCTGCCCAATGAAAAGAAAAGGTATCTTTCTTCCAGGCCTGCTTGCATGGAGTCCTGGAGCAGAATTTTGACAGCTGATTGTTCAGAGAGGAGGGAAAGAGGTCTACTTGAGGAACTCCATAAATGAATCAAATCTTGGAAGACCCTCTTATCCGGTTTCCATTTTTGAGGGTCTGCCCTAGTCCTGCTCAACTTGTCTGCCACACAGTTTTGCTCTGATGGGATGTAGGATGCCTATAGAATGAAACTGTGCTGTGAAGCTATATCTCAAGCTAACATGGCTATTCTGTAAAAGGGTAAAACCTGATCTCCCCTTCCTTTTTAGGCACCACATAACTGTGGTATTGTCTTTAACAACAGAACAAGATCAAGGTGACCAAAGTTGATTCTGACTGAGTGCCTTGATCAGAGTAAGCATCTCTTTTATATTTCAATATTTGCATCTGTCTGAAGCATCTGGATTTAGGTCAATTTGCTGTCTCCACCAAGTGATTTCTCTTCTGACAAACCCCAAAATTGGGATTTGAAAAGATATTGAGGGTTGGTGCTGGGAACAAAGAGACTCAGATACCATTGCATCTTTCTTATGTGGAGACTTGAAAGGGGTATCATGAGAATCATAAATGCAATGAGACTCAAAATCCTGAGGTATTCCCTCATAGTGACCGAAGTCTGAGTGGAAATCCTATAAACAGAGTTAAGTATATATATTTATTTTTTCCTGTGGAAGAAAAGCTGTTTGAAGTGAGGTGTCTAGCAGACACCCTAGGATCATAATCTTTTGTGATGGAGTCAAAAAATACTTCTTAGTGTTCTCTTGGAATCCAGATTGTGTAAAAAAATCTCTCAACCAAGTGACAGATTCCTGACACTTAGAAAAAGACTCTGCAAAGATAAGCAAGTCATCTTAATATGGAAACATGTGGATACTGTGTAGCCTGCAATGAGCTATAGCTGGAGAGAGATACTTTCTAAATACTCTTGCTGCAGTGGATAGTCCAAAGGGTATGACACAGAACTGACAAGTGTGATCCAAACACAGAAAACCTTAACAAACACCCAAGTCTGGATAAATAGGGGTGTGATAATAGCAGCTTTAAATCTAATGTTACCAGGAAACTTAAATGAGGAAGAAGAGATAACAGGTTTTTTGAACTTGGGCACTGTCACAAATGGGTTTAGAAAAGAAAGATCCTAGAAATGGTCTCCAATAATTTTCTTTCTTTGACACCAAAACATCCTTGAATAAAAAACCTTTCTCAAACTGGGATGGAGGAAATGGCTCTATTACTCCCTGAGACAACATATATTGCACACAAGGGGACATAAAACAGTCTGGTCTGGTGGATCAGGAAGTATCCCCCCTGCAATTTCCTCCCACTGCCATCTGTAACCTTAATGAATGATCTTTGGAACCCTTTTATCTGAAACTGTTTCCCAAGAGAAAATTGGAGGTTTTCTAGAAGGGAAAAGGAACTACCTGAGTGGGAGGAGAACAAGGTTGGACTATTCTTGGTTTGGGGGAGGGGGTCCTGTATTCTTTTTTGAGCCCCCTTGACATTTCTTTGTAAAGGTCTGTTTAACAGTATTTCATTGAGACTACTTATTTTGTCAAAACTAGATGAAGAGTTACAGAATCCCTTAGAAAATTTGGAAAGTGGGAATAAATTTTTTTAAAGAGATTCTCTTTATCAGCTTACCCCTCTCATCACACTTTTTGATAACCTCTGCAGCAGAGGGAAAAAAAACTAAATTCTAACCCAAAGGAGAATTTAAAATCTCATTTTTTCACATCTTCCGAGTGGTTCTGAGAATGCAACTGTATAAATTTCCTCAAAACAATACCAGTGGCCATAACCCATGAAGAAGCACACACTGTAAGCAATGAACTGTGACCCGTGAAACGGGAAGAAATTAAACCATTTAAGGAGATTTTTCCTGACAAGTAGGAACTGCAGAAAAAAAAATTCTTCAGACTTTCACAATACTTATGAATTATTTTCCCATCCTCACCAGGAAGTGTAAGACTGGAATTAACTAAATGTTTAGCAGCAAAAGGATTAATTAAAGCTATAGCTGCTGGATCAGGTCTGGGATGAATGTATAGAAACATAAAAGACTGAGGGCTGGATTCAATAAAGGCTACACTAAGTGTCCACTAAGTGTACACTGTTCTGAGTGAACAGACAACACAGACATAACTCACACCTTCTTCCTCCTAATTTTAGTTTTTCTACTGATATTCTTGCTGCTTTAAATATTGACAGGGATTCATCAGGTTACCACAAAGTGTAGACTACATGTACACTTAATGTAATCTTTCTGAGTGACTAGAAAGCACAAAAAATGTGATAAGAATTTTATTGAATACATATCGTGTACACATAGTGTACACTTAGTGTACACTTAGTGTAAGTTTTATTGATTTCAGCCCTGAGTACCTTTATGCAATCTATTTGCCTTTTTAGGGGTATCAGGTTTCCCATCCTCACCAGAAAATTTAAGATTGGAATTATCTAAAAGTTTAGCAGCAGAAGGATTAATTAATGCTACAGTTGCAGAATCAGGTTTGGGATGTGTGTATAGAAACTTAAAAGACTGAGGATGTTTATGCAATCTATTTGCCTTTTTTAGGTGCAGCAGGCTGACTGTCAGGAGAATTACAGGCAGTGACACATGTTGTTGTTGTTGTTTTTCTTTCGGCTTTTCCCGGTTAGGGGTCACCACAGTGAAACTCCGAGTCACTAATGATTGGCAGTAGATTTTTACGGTGCCGAGGTGCCAGCTCGACACCCAACCTTCAACAAAGGCATGCCCATTCACGCATGTCTTTTAAATGCTACTCGACCACGGGGAGGACATGCAGACTCCACACAGAAGGCGCTCCAGCCAAGAATCGAATGGAAGAACCTCTTTGCTGTGACTGACAGAACTAGAGGAATGGGTGAAAGTACTGCAAATGCCATCTGTAACAGCTTATAGTATCTTCTGAAACACTGAGAAATCTCAGTGTTCTCCCACTGAAAACACTGGCACATTCTGGAAATAGTTTCAGTGAAAGAGAGACCCCCTGACAAGGAGAATCAGACACTGTGCTTTTCTCCGAGCCCGAATCAGAAATATGAGAAAATCCTGCATCTCTCCCTTCATCTTCCAGTCCAGATTCAAAATCTTGAATCTCTTCAGGAAAAGAGGCATCCCCTCTTTCTTTTTCCAGAAACCACCTTATAAGAAGGATCAGTAGCCTGAATTAAACCTTGGACCAGAGCCATTAAACTACTCCTGTCTGTAGAAATTTGAGGGAACTAGATATGTTTAGTTTTCTGTTTATTTTTAACAGGAAAATTGTGCTTCTCCCAGGACTGAAAAGAGTGGCTCTTGCTTGGCCACTGAGGAGACCCAAACAGCTGCAGAGAACATTGCATAACTCCTAGAACATAGTGACCATATGCCAGAAACTTCCACGTTTACACCTCCTCCTGCACTCATCACCACCACCTCCTCCTCCTACCCCCTCATGTTACAGTGACTTTAAAACCTATCCTACCTACAATGCCATCAGTGCCTCCTTTAACTGTATGAGCCATGGACAGTAAATCCGTTTTAGCCATCAAGCAAACTGCAGCTCTTCCATCCCCTGTTATAGAAACCTATGCCAAGGGCATCTGATCAGAGCTGAGAGTGAAGATGAACTGGATGAGACTGATTACTGCACAGAGGCTAAAAGAGGCTCAGAATGTATGTGCAAAGTTGATCACTTTCAAAGAAATTGATATGAGTACTATCCAAGAGATAAGGGCACATCACAGAGAGTCCTTCATGAAGAAACATAACTTGAAACTAGGCTTTATGGCAGCATTTGTGAAGGCAGCAGCATATGCCCTGCAGGACCAGCCTGTTTTAATGCTGCTATTGATGACACAACCAAAAAAATTGTTTACAGAGATTATATTGATATCTGTGTTGCTGTGGCTACACCAAAGGCTTTAGTAGTTCCTGCCATCAGAAATGTTGGGTCAGTAAATTTTGTTGCTATTGAGAAAGCCATTAATGAAATTGGAGAAAAGGCCTGTAAGAATGAGTTCGCCTTTGAAGGTATGGATGGGGGAACCTTTACTATCAGCAATGCAGCAGTATTTGAGTCTCTCCTTGGAACTCGCATTTTAAACCCATCTCATTCTCAATCTGGGGCATGCATGGCATCTTTGATCAGCCAGTAGAAGTTGCAGGAAAGGGTGATGTGCGACCGATGATATACTTGGTGCTGATATATGATCACCTTTTGAATGATGGAAGAGAAGCAGTTACTTTCTTGTGCAAAATCAATGCTGCTGTGGAAGATTCTTGTGTATTTTTATTTTACATTTAAGCCATATGAGCACATGAGCAATTTTTTTCCTTTTCTGTTTGGTCAGGGCAACAGCTCATTTATACCATCACTGGAATGATGGCTTTGGTCAACAAGAGGCCATCAGATTCTTGGGGTTGCTTTCTCTATGGATTCTACTGTTCTAAAGGCTCACAGCAAAACCTGTCTTGTTACCTGAAGTAGAACTCTGTATCTGTCTGGACAGAATTACCAGTTAGAAAATTTCCCTGACAACCACTTAATGTAAAGATTGTACCAGGACCCCCAAGGTTTGTTAAATGCCTTGCTTCATTGTTGCAGCTATTTTGATGACTGCATATGTTTCTTGTACTGCTACCACTTTTCTGCTTTCTCCTTTCACAGCTATGTGGACAATGCAAAACAATAGTATGATTAAGCATAGCAACTGCGTTGTATGACATTCCAAATTTGTGGGTTTAGCCCTGAACTAACAAGCTGCTTTTTTTGCCTTTATAACTGAAAGATCAAGCTGTTGAAAAAAATGAGCCTCCAGAATACCCTTGCTTGAAATGTACAGCCAGGCTTGTAGGGCTCTTGTGATCATTAGCCTAGTAACAACCTATGAACCTATGAATGGGGTAAAAGATAAGTCGTCTAAGGAACCAGCTTTGGTCACAGTAGAGTCACTCATCTGTAGCTGAGGCAAACTGCTAGCCTGCTGTGGTGGCAAAGGTTGTTTGCTTAACTTTTTCTTTTTTTGTCAGGAAAAAGGACCGACATGGGGACTGGTAGTTTGTTCTATGGTCAAGTTGAAAATAGTGCCTCTTTCCCAGGGAAAACAAGCAACATTAGCTGGCAAACATTTAAAGTCTTTAAAAGTAACTTTTTTCACACAAAAACACAGTAAAAATCACTTCAAGCCATTTGCCACAGCCAAAAAGTAAAATAAATACACTTTTTCCACAGAAAAAAATGTTTTTCAACTTCTTTACACAACTTATAAACTGATAAGAAAAAAATGCACTCCTATTTAACAGTGTGGTTAAGTCTTGTGATGGTCTGTTAAAACACAAACTCCTAGCTTAAAAATAACTTAATTAAACAGGAAAGTACAATAGAACAATATACTTTTAATGTGGAAGTTTTTCTTTCCTCATAGGGAACTCACCTGCTCTGCAAAGGAACGGCTGACCATCAAGCCACAAAAACCCGCAGAGGAGTGTTCTCTTTAATAGCAAGAAAACTCTAACGGGCTTGGTGCCCAAACCTATCTTTTCAGTCAGCTCAGCTTGAGCTGACTAACAGTTTGGACACATGGAAGGTACCCTGAAGCTTTGGAAGCTGACTGGCTGTTATATCCTTAGCGGGATATAACCCATATAGCTAAGACTACTGCAGAAAGAATGTATGAACTTCACAAAATTTCCCTTTCCCAATCTGCCAGTGGGTTAAGGTACAGTCTGTAAATATATTTATCTGATCTACAAGATTAAAGGTGTTAGCTTCATTACTATTTACATTCACACAGTGTAATTCCATTGAGTCACTAGTAGTTCTAACATGCTCATATAGTCCATATAAGCAGCATAACCAGAAAGTTGTGTTCACTTCATAAAGAACTGTTCCAAAAATAATGATCAACATTTTATGTGTACAGTAAAAATCTTTCTGCAGTAGTCTCAGATCTGTTGATTCTCTAGGTTCTATACTCATTAGTGTGAAATCATAACTCATAAGGTCCATGAGAACTTCAATAACCAGAAAGGATGCAAAAAAAATGCTACGCATTAGATCCATCTCTGAGACAAACAGCAATATAAGAATCATCTCTGTGACAAATAACAACAGATACTAGTGTTTTCTACCACAAGATTATTTTTTAAATTATTATGATACAATGGACCATAAAAATAAAAAGAAATACCACTGATGCAACTGTGGGATAGGCATTCAAATATGTAAACCAGCAAAAAAAAGAATCTAGGGGAAAACAAACATAACTACATGAATTAATAAATGGATTACAGAAAGGGATCTAAGCAAAATGTACAGGCAAGACGGGCTTATGACAGATCATTTAAATGCTTGTGATGATAGTATGTATACTTTTCCCTTGTGTTATATAAAGCAGAGTTAATGCATGCTGTGGAGTTACAGAACTTATCCATGAGATTGTACAAGACACACTCAACACACACACACACACACACACACACACACACACACACACACACACACAAACATATACTCTCTCACACACACGCACATGCATGCCCACACTCCCACACTGGACTGGGCTTAATGTGAAAAGAACAGCTTACAAAGGCAAGACAGACTAGCATAAGATAACAGTCACAGACAAAGGAGCATTTTTCATTGTATTGTTTGCTAAGAGTCATCCAGGACTACTCTCACTGCACAACACAGACATTTACTATAGATATAATACACAGAGGACTGGCACAGGTGGAGTTTGACTCCCACCACCGACAACCAAAGGTAAAATTGTAAGAAAGTACATATAAGTCTATTTCCCTAATTAATTCTCTGGTCAAGCACTCTTGTCCCTTCTTCAGAGCTCTCTCTATGAACCAATGTTTTTATCAGTGGCAATTGTATTTTACACAAAATAATATTTTTAAACACACACACACACACGCACACATACACACACACACACACACACACACACACACACACACACACACACACACACACACACATATATATAGCATAGAGCTGGGACTTGGAAGTGACATTGAGTTAGTGAGCAAATAAGCCTCAAGCTAACAGCAAAACAGTGCTTTTAGTAGACCCAAGCTTAGTTCTACTACAACTGCTTGAGTCCCAGCTGCTTCAAAAATCACAGTCTTGAAGCCAGGATCTCATTTCTCTGTCAGTTTAAATGGACAGCCATTCATGCTTGAATGTGAATATGTGTTCAAACAAGCTACAGCAGTCCAGGGCAGGAGTGGAGCTGTCAGCTGCCACTTGAACATATGTCTGAGTATGAATAAGGTAAGTGCAGCAGTCATGGATTGGGAGTAGAGGACTAGGCATTTACCTGTTAGGTTTAGGGCCCAACTGGAGGATTTAGGTTTAGGATTAGGGAGGGTTTTGAATAATGTTTAGGTAGTGATCAAAAGATGAACTTAGCTTTAGGGAAGGGGAATTTGGTATTAGGGACCAATCAAGGATTTGGGTATAGAGAGTGATCTGTCAAATTAAGTTGAGGCAATGATTTCGGTAATGTAGGTTTGTGAAGTCAGAGGGCAGTTTAGGGTTAAGGAGAAACTGTGGGAATTTAAGTTGAGGAAGTAACTAAGGGATTTAGGGTTAGGCAGCAATAAAGAAATGTAGGTTTAAGGAGCAAGACTGCAGTTTCTATGTAAATTTAAGCTTAGAGAACAAGAGGGGAATTTAGGTTTAGCAAGTGATGTCAGGAATTCAGTGTTAGGAAGTAATCAGAAAAGTTTGTTTTTGGGAGTGAGAAGGAAAGTTTTGTTCAGGGAGCAAGAGAGAGTTTTTGGTTTTGGGAGTAAAGTTTAAGGTTAGGTATGTATTTTAGGGTTGATCCAGGCCTTCAGGAAGGCTATGTTGCACTAAAGCAAAGTCAGTGGGAGGCTGAACATTTGCCATATTGACTACGTAGAAATGAGCAAATCTGCCTCTAGCAAATAGCATATGAGCACTTGTACACTGAGAAAAGAATGGTCAATCTAAGAAATATCAGCAGAGTTGGAGCAGTTTTATATAATATCAAGTCAATTAACAATAATAATAATAATAATATTACAATTACAACAAACGTGTTAAGAACTGTAAACAAAGGTTATATCAACAAGATTTGGCAGGAAAATATTAGTTGCCCAGTTTTTGTGGTTGCTTTTCCAGCATGTTACTCAATAGAACACCATTCTAGCATGCTCAAAGGGGTGGATGAGTGGCTGTAATACTTAAGTCTAATTTAAATAAGACCAGCAAAGCATCTGATCTCACCATTTCCTCGCAAATGGTTAAAGATTTAGCATTCTTCTTTAATATTGCTCACCCCCAAATGCAGATGATTTCTTGTAGGAATTCATAAATTTCTTCACTGATATTGCTGTTGTTAACCACACAAAGTTGTTAGTGGTGAATTACAGATATTACACCTACAATGTTTTGTCTACAATTGCTAATAAATTCCTACAACCCCTCCCAGGGCTAGATCATATGCTGTAATTTTCATTTGTTGTACATATAAGAGGGCTTACAACAAAGTTTGTGTTGAATTTTATCTTTGACATACAGTAAACTCTAAGTTAACAGGCACCCACGGGGATTGGTAGATACCGGATAGCTGTAGTTTCTTGTTGCTTGAGAGTTACTAGTAAAAATAGGCCTGCCTAATACTGTACCCTTTGCTATTTGTTTGGTGTGACTTGTTCTGAGGTTGGGGAGAGAGGGAATTTATTCCTATCTTCCATTTTAAAACTCTAAAGCTCTAAAAATGTAAGGTGTGTTTCCGCTGGGGGAAAACAGAAAGTGCAACACATGAAAATTGTACTGTATTTCTTCAAATTTTTTTTGCCAGTTGCTTGAGTTCCAGTTAGCTGACAGTTTATTGTAACTAACTTGGTGTCAAAGCCACTCAATCAATCTGATCACTATCTGGGAAAACCCAATATGACTGCACCCCCTCACTCACTGGAGCCTTCCAGTCTTGTTGAAATCATGTACTATCATCCTTTGAAATAATTTATATCTAAAGATTTTTCTTATTGTCAGCAATAAATCAATCTTTTCAGTCGTGACACCAGCACATCCACATGCCATGGTGCTGGCATACACTTTTGTTACTTCTACTGTTCATATTTATTTCAGCCTGATCTCTACATATCTTTAGTCATAGTTTGGCTGGCTTTTGGATGTTAACAGCAGTTGGATATATTGGATATATAATTATATAATAATAATATATAATAATATAATATAATATAATATAATATAATATAATATAATATAGTATAATATAATATAATACAATATATACTGTGTGTGTGTGCGTGTGTGTGTGTGTGTGTGTGTGTGTGTGTGTGTGTGTGTGTGTAAATATATAAAATAGAGGAGATTTAAGATCCAGCCACCCCCTGCATAGTGCTAGTCATCAATGAATGGAGCAGTACATCAGCAATCTGCCAATAGAAAAAATGCTTTGCAGCTATGGAAATGGCTGCTGCAGGAAAGCAACCATTTCACCTGTTCTGTGTTCTGGATAAATTGAGCAATCCTATCAGTTAGCACCAGAGAAATGCTTTTACAAAGGAATATGAGGCATTTGTATGATTTTTGTTTACAGAAACTTTTGCAAGTGCCAAGCCTAATGCCCATTTTCATAAAGCTAAACCTTAAGCTTACATTCTGAGAAAATTTTAAGCACTGACTCATCCATAATCTTGAGAATCATTAAGTGCTTAGCCATGCTTTATGAAAATTTGATATTTGTCACAGTATGCCTCATTGTCAACCATTAAGCATGTGGCCAAATGGTTGACAAGGTAATCTGAGGGCCAGTTAATACAGAAAATGGGACTCCCATGCTTTATAATGGCAACAGTTGTAAAGTCACTTTTAAGGAAATTATCTCCAGATTCTCAAAGTTCAGATAGCTACAACTCCAACTGTAATCTTCCTTTTTTAGGTAAGGTTACGGGGACAATGGTTACCTTAGAAATTCTGGAAATTCTTAACCAGCTATGGCCCATATAATATTGTCATATTTGGATTTAGGAAATGTCATAGTATCAAGAATGCACCGACGAGCGTAACAATTGTCTTTAAGATAAGGATAATATTTCAAAGTTTATTCTGATTCTCCTTGCTATGTCATCAGCTTTTCTATTCTGTGACGCATTACATTTTAATAGAACATCTGCAAACCACAAAGAAGTTATACTTGAGTTTGTCAGCTTTTTGGAGAATAGAATAATGTTTGACATTGGTCTTCTAATGTTACATTTAATACATATGTGGTAGCCCAAGGTTTTATTTTAACACAAATGCTATTTGAAGTCACTATGCTCTCACTAAGAGATATCAAAAAGAAACGTGTTACAGTTTTATTTTATATAAATGATACACAACTCTTTTTTTCTTTTCTATCACTCCAAATGACCCCTCCTTAGTAGGATCAGTTTGCTTCCCAAAAATCTCCAGTTAGATCAGCATCCACATTTTTATACACATCCTGTACATTTTCTAGTATTAAAATCTCATTATTTGCAAGCCTAGATTCTGAGGCCTTATATGAAAAGACTGGTATCATTTTACGATGTGAATGCCTTCCTGTCATTGAGAGGATGCATAATAGGAAGTGATTTTTAGTAATGATCTAATATTGACTGATAATATATTTTCAGTAGCTTATTGCCATCTCAGAAAGCTACCCCAGAAGAAGTACTTTATGAAATAAGCAAAATTACTATTGTTTAGGGGAAGTAGCAATACCTTACTTAAACTGCTATAATATACTGTCCTTAGGTTTTACTGGAGGAATTTATTTTATTACCTAACAGGTATTCTAACTATTTTTCCCAGAGACATCCATATTATACCTGTTCAGCTGGAGTTTCACAGGCTGCTGTCTTTTACAAGCAGGTTGTTGTAATTCCAGGATCTTTGGCTAAAAAAAAAATGCCCAGAATACAACCCAGATGACCTGAGTTTGCTTAACTGTATGGGCACCTGCAGGTATTGGAATGAGGAGAAAGATGAATGACAGACCTTTCTGGCTAGCATTTCCTCAGGGAAGGGTTGGACACAATTCTGGGGGGACACACTGCACTAATTTCTTTTTTGGAGGTTGGAGAAGGTCCATAAGTGCCTATTATGTGAAAGTGCTGTGTTTACAGGCTTGTGAAGGCAAGTAGCAAACCAGTGCCATGCCCGTTGCACATTCTCTGCATGAATGCATTCTGGGTATTTACAGAGAGCTAAGCTTTGTTAGCCCAAAATTAACACAGCTGTTATAAGCAGCAGTAGTAGTCTCGGGTCCACTCTATACCCGCAAACCTGTGTGCCAGTCTATGCAAGGGAGAGATGGCAAACATCGACTGTTAGGGTAAATGAATTACTGGTCAAAACAAATGAAATTATACAGTATTGATAAGAAAAGGGATGTAAGGGATCCACACAGCAATGGAAGATTAAGATTATCATATCCAGCAACAAGATGTGTGACTGTTGCCAATTCTGTTTTACAAAGCATATATTTGTCTGTTTCTCCCACATGTTCAATGGACTTTGTAAACCAACATGTGCCACTATCTTGGCCACTATCTTGCCACCCATATTAACCATTTGTCTTTTGGTTTAAATTTACCTGTCCTTAACCATTTCTGCTTTCAATCGTGATCAACATGAGGTTGTTCCAAGAGTTTTTTATACTTGCAACTATATTTATGCATTTTCCACATTTCTTGCCTTCTCATCTGGTCCTTCTCCTTATAGTCTTTCTTTTGTTTTTTGGAACATTCAGTTGCTGTCTGATTTTTATCTACTTCTGGTTTGATTTCCATTCCTGCTTGATGCTGATATGCATCTGCTAAACTCAGCAGGGAAGTAATTTTAGACTTATTCTCCTCATGTTTCAAAACTTTCATTATGTTTGCATCTTGTGAGGTCAGCAGATACGTATGCAGTCCTGCAATTGCAGATCTATACATGTAATCAGTTTTGAGGAGGCCCATACCTCCTTCAGAACTGGCAATATTAATCATGGTATATACTGATTTTTATAAATCATTTGGTGAGCATGAAGCATCCTTCTTATTTTCCTGTCTAACCTATCCAACACCATTTGAGGCCAGTCAATCACTTCAAAACTGTAAGTTAGGACAGTAAGACCAAATTGGTTTATAGCTTGGACTTCAATCCTAGATGTCAACGCTGTTTTCAGTATTAATTTTAGTCTTCTAAAATATTCCTAAGTTTTATTCATATTTGTTCATGTTTTATTGTTGATCTTTTATCAATTCCCAAATATTGATACACGCCCTCTTGCGCAAGTTCTTTTACATCACATTCTTGTCCCAAACTGAAGTTTTCTTGGTGCTGCAACTTTCCTGCTTTAAACTTGCTTTTGCACATTTATCAAGACCAAATGACATTCTTATATCATCTGCAAAAGTTTTGACCACTTGCAGTTGTGTTTTCAGTTTCTCATCTGATGAACTATAATGTTTTAAATCATCCACAAAAAGAAGATGAGAAGTCTTTATACTATGTGTTTTCTGGTAGCCAGATTGTAGCCATGACCTAATCTGTTAAGTAGGCAGCTTAATGGGTTAAGGGCAAGACAAAAGAGTAGCAGCGACAGAGAGTCACCCTGGAAGATCCCTCTTTGAATTTTTATCCCTTGAATAATAATTTCCTTTAGCATGGCTTAACTGCAAAGTGGTTTGCCACCATTTCATGGATGCTGTAATGTGATCAATCAGTGTAGGGTGTATCTTATACATTTTATGCACTCTTATCCATGAATGTGTGATACTGTCAAATGCTTTTTTGTAGTCTATGCATGCCATATTTAGATTTTTTCCCCTTTTTCAGTTATCCAGTATGACTTTATTTAACAACAAATAATCCTTTGTTCCATATGACTTTCTTTTATTTCCCTTTTGTTCTATTGCCATGATTGAGTTTTCTTCTAAATGACTACAAACTCTATCAGCATCAATTCCAGTGTATAGTTTATACATCGTCAGAAGGCAAGTTATTGGTCTATAATTTTTAGGATAGTCTGCAGGTTCACTCTTAAGTAGGAGTATTGTTTTTCCTGTTGCTAACCAGACTGCTGTCTGTTCAGGGTGTGCATATAAATATTTCTTACTCATGGCTAAATCTTTATGCAAAAATGTTAATACTTTTAGCCAGAGGTTAGCTACTGCATCTGGACCTGGGGTTTTCCAATTAGGATATTTTCTTAACTTTGTTTCAATCTGTCTGGCCGTTACTTCATCCCATTTCTTATCCTGTACATTTGAACTTCTTATTCTTTCTTTTACTTCTATTCATTTAGCATCTTTGTTATGTTCCATGGGATCTTCATAGATATTTTTCCAAAATGTATCTATTTCTTCCTTTTTTTGGTGGTGCTTCAGTTTATTTTGCCTTGTTTCCCAATTCTCTTTAAAACATTTTTGGGTCATCAATAAATTGCTTATTTTGTACTTTTCCTTTATATTTAATTACGTATCTTCTATGTTTTTCTGCCTGGGCTGATATTTTTAGTTTATTATTTGCAATAGTGCACGATGTGCAGCAGTAGCATTGTCGCCTCACAGCAAGAGGTTCTCCTGTTCGATTCTCGGCTGGAGCGCCTTCTGTGTGGAGTCTGCATGTCCTCCCCATGGTTGAGTGGTGTTCGAAAGACATGCGTGAATGGGCGTGCCTTCATTGAAGGTTGGGCATCGAGCTGGCACCTCGGCACCGTAAAAAAAAACAAAATCTACTGCCAATCATTAGCGGACCGGAGTTCCGCTGTGGTGACCCCTAAAGCCAAAAGAAAAACATTTGCAATAGTGCACGATAGATCCTGATCTTCTTCTATACTCTTCTAACAGTGACATTTCTTTTCTTAATTGCATTCGATTTCTCCCCTTCCTTTCCCTTACTACCCTGTGTTTTTATGGTAAGACTTTATCTGTTATTAATTTAGCTGCACAATAATATTTATTTCTGTTATATTGCATGAAAGTCTATAGACAGTCCTAATTACTGTGTTCATTTGTTTTATCAAACTTCTAACTTTTTGGGTTTTATTGACCTTCTGTACTATATTTCTTTAATTGATCTTAATATGTCTGTCCATCTCTATTAAATCAAGCAACTCTTCTCTTAGATCATATTCTTTTAAATGGAGGGCACACTCTTTGTTTTCCATTTCCTGCGGGCATTCTATAGCAAGTCCCACAGCATCTTCCTGAGTCACATTCTCTTCAGTTTCATCCTGTGTCACCCATTGCTCTGTCACATGGGAACTCACTAGCCTATCACTCCACAACATTGACTGCATCAGAGTTGTCACAGTTTCCTGCTCCTTCTCTTGCTGTCCAGCTCCAACTGAATGTTTGTACTGGTTTTACTGTGGAAGGCTCCAAAGTATCTTCATATGGCTACTGATCAGATGCTTCCAGCACCATTGGTTTCTCCTTAATTAGGATGTCCATCTCTTTATCCTGCTGTGATGTTATCTGAGTTAAATTTTCTACACTAATTCCTTCACTTCACAGGTAATCCATAATCTCAGTTTCTATTTATTTAACTTCTCCATTACTAATCCTCTTTTCTACTTTTCCTCTTTGTTTTCTTATTTTTTGTATTGTAAAACTTTGCATGTCCAGACGCCTTTGTCCGTATTTATAATCAAATATCTTTGGTGCTGCTCTTTTTGTATTGATTAGTTTTGCTTTCTCCTTTGCATAAATATTACACCATATTAAATCTCTTTTTCTTCCCATGTCATCATTTCTTCTTCAGATGTCTCCTGCTCTTCCTGTTTCTCCTTACTTTGGGGACTTGTTTCATCATGCTGTGATATAACCTGTGTTAGACTTTTTACACTAAATCCTTCACTTTGCAGGTATTCCATAACTTCAGTTTCTATTTTTTTTTAACTTCTGCTTTACTAATCTTCTGTTCTACGTTCCCTCTTTGTGATCTTATTTTCTTTTTTTTATTGTGAAATGTCCATATCTGGATGCCTTTGCCTGTATTTCTCTTTGAATATCTTTGGGGCTACCTTTTTTGTGTTGATTAATTTGGCTTTCTCCGTTGCATAAATATTGTACCATATCAGATCTCTCTTTCTTTCCCATGTCCATATTTATTTTTTATACCTTTCAAAAGTCACTAGATTTTGTTCTTTATATTTTCACACTTCCTCAGTTGCTTCTTTTTCAAAACAGCCCAAGGTTTTTTGGTCTATATAGTGATTTTCATGGATCTGTTGTATTAATGAATACAAATTTGCATTTGAAGCATCTGACAGTTTTTCTTGAGGAAATGTTTTATTTTCCTCTAATTTATCTCTTAATCTTTTTGTATATCTTCTGTTTGGACATTCTGGGCTTCTTGCATAATAGTAACAATACATAATTTCTTTCTTATCCAAAATAATCCACTCTATCATCTGTATGGCTGTTTTTTGGCCTAGCAGTTTTTGTGATTTTTGTGGACTGCTACTTTCTTCTACAACAGGGGAGCTGGGCCATCCCCCTCCCTAGGCCTGGCTTAGCACCAATATAGGAATGTTTCCTTGTCTTGAGGATTCTTCTTACTTCTTCTTTCGGCTTTTCCCAGTTAGGGGTTGCCACAGCAGAACTCCGGTCCGCTAATGATTAGCAGTAGATTTTTTTATGGGTGCCAAGGTGCCAGCTCGATGCTCAACCTTCAACGAAGGCACGCCCATTCTACGTATGTCTTTTGAATGCCACTCGACCATGGGGAGGACATGCTGACTCCACACAGAAGGCGCTCCAGCCAAGAATCGAACAGGAGAACCTCTTGCTGTGAGGCAACAACACTACCGCTGCACCACCGCGGCTTCTACACTGTCATTTTTTCCATTCCTGGCACCAGTTTGTTTACCAGGACTGGACACTTTTTTATCCTAGGTCTTGTGTACCCAGCTATCTTTCTTATTTTTAACCTACTTCTGTTCATGATATATGCTATATAAAATACAGTCTATATATCAATGTCGTCTTGGTGAGATTTTGTGAAAAGCAGGATCCACCCTCATGAAGGTACTCACCAAGACTTGAGGATGAATTCAATCCCAGCAATACTATTCTCCTTTGTTTCCTGATTTATCATCTTTCCATTCAGTTTCTTTTGGGTAACCATTGAGATGTAATGGCAGACTGGTGGCCTTGGCTTTTCTTTTTCAGAAAACAAAATGAAAGAGCAGCAGAAGGATACATTTATTTATAACAGGTGCATAATACTGGTTTCACCCATAAAAGAACTTCATAATTTATAAATCATAAATGAGGTTCTCTGGTCAGTAAGTAGTTATTTTGCTATCCTTACTCTGGAGAATGCAGAGCCAGCTTTGCTGTTATAGCTTTATCATTAGCTTTTCAGAGTGGGACTGCTTTTGGATATTTCATGGCATTATCCAGGATTACCAATACATGTGTTGTAATCCATTGCTGGACATGGCTAATGGTCCAGTGAGATCCATCCTAATCCACCCGATGGGTACCTTTATTATACACATCGGATATAAGGGAGTTTTATAGCCAGGGTTTGGAGCTGTTTTCTGGCAGTCCGAGCACCCAGCTCAATCATTTTCAGTTTCATTTCTTTAATTATGTCTAGCCAATAAAACCTGGCTAAAACCTTTGCCTTGCTTTTTGTCCATACCTAGGCACCCCTTTGCCTTGTTTTTGTCCATACCTAGGTGCCCCTCAAGCACATGGCTGTGCATTAATATTATCAGCAATTTTCTGAAGAATCTGGGTATCAGCATCTGTTGTATCACTGTCTCGTTTACCTTATTTATCATATAGAGTAAGTAATTTTGTAGTTCAAAACAGGCACATGAAGTAGGGATATCTATGGCAGGCTCCTCTCTCATCACCACGTTTATATTCTCTCTGGCTCTACTCAAAATTTTATCCTCCCATCAAGTCTTTTTGAAATTTAGCCATCTTACCTGCAAGTCAGCCAAAAAAAGGGGTTCTTCATATTGACTTCTTATAAGGTACAGGTTCCGCCTCTTTACCTACCAGGTCAGGCACTTGGTTTTTCAGTGTCTCATTCTTCAACTTAGAAAACTAGTTCATAAAAATACTTGTGTGATCACTACCTGTTTCTTCCTCTTTAGAAACATCATGGGGTTTTCTCTCTGTGACTTGATGCCTGACAGTCTTATCTTTCTCATTATAATTTTCATACCCTGATTCTTCAATGCTCACTACCTTTTTCCTGCCTTTTGTATCCCCTGAGGTCTTTCTTTGCTAAAGCTCCTGGTAAAGCTTGAAGAACATCCAGGAGAAATTTCTTTTTCCACCACCCTACTTCTCACCTGTGCCTTTTTCTTATGGTCCAGTATGACTGGTTTAATATCATATCATATGCCTGACGGTCTTATCTTTCTCATTATAATTTTCATACCCTGATTCTTCAATGCTCACTACCTTTTTCCTGCCTTTTGTATCCCCTGAGGTCTTTCTTTGCTAAAGCTCCTGGTAAAGCTTGAAGAACATCCAGGGGAAATTTCTTTTTCCACCACCCTACTTCCCACCTGTGCCTTTTTCTTATGGTCCAGTATGACTGGTTTAATATCATATCCCATTCATAGCTACATTTTAGACTCTAGAAGGGCCGTGTGATCTTCCTACCCCCGTATATTAATCCATATTGTTATTCACTTATGGCACTCTAAAATTACTCCCGTTTGTTTATTGTACCTCATTTGCTAGTGTTCATGCTTGCAGATAGTTCTCTTTACTTAATTTGGAAGAATGTCATAATCGCTACCTCACTCCCTCTACCAAGTTCATTCTCTCTACCACATTTCTCATCCCTTCTCTCTCATGTGGTGCCCCACTCCTAAACAACCTACAATCCTTTCTTAAGATGAAACTTTCTTCCTGCTATAATAAAATTGCCAAGTTTGCCACAAGCCACAAATCTTCTACCCATCACTGTGTAGCCCTTCACAAACTAAATTGGTTAGAGCTTCCCGATTATCTCACCTACACTCAACTTATTCATGCACAGAAAATCATTTTCAGCCCCTCCCTCTGTCCCTCCCTTTCCTCCACATTTAAAATGCACCTCCCAGAAAGACACAAGATCCAACAATCAAAACCTGATAGAAATGCATAAACCTATCCATCCCCTAGGCAAAAATCTTCTATCCTTTGCCCTTGCACGTCAGAGGAACTCCCTACCACCATCCATCTGGGCCACCACAAACCACACTACCTTTAAAAACTCACTTCACTCACACCTAGCATCTGTCTGGAAATGTTCCTGCTCCCACCCCACATTATTTCTTCTAATCTCTACACCTCTGATATCTCATGCACTTAGTGTCCTATTCATGTATTTGTATAGCAGGATCAAATTTATCTACAAATTATTACTTAAGATTTTATAACTTTTACTTGTTCATTCCAGAAATTGTATCTTTAAATGCTATGATTTTACTTATACTACTGTATTTACTTGTACTACTGTATTTACTGTAACGTAACACTTAGAGTCTAATTTTTTGCTTTTATGGAGCTTTTCTCCCCAGGACTCCATTGAAAGCAGGCTCTTCTTGGCCCAATGGACCATCCTGGTAAACAAACTGCAAATAAATAAATAAATGCATATGGCTATGGATTGGTTTTCCTATGGGCCCATTCCCTTAAGTTGGAGAAATGCTTTATCAAAAGCACTACCCCATTACCACTGTTTCCACAGTTCTTTAAAGGGACGGGAGCCTTTCCCAGTTCTCATATCACAAGGTAAACATTGCACTATCACAACAGAGTATAGTATCTAATACCAAAATGAACCAACACCACAAAATGCAGAAAAAGACAAAAATGCAGGACAAAGGCACCTCAAATACCCAGTTGCTCTATCCAATGTTTACTAAAACTTAAAACTTAAAAGTTTGAATAGATAACTAATTTATATAGGCTAATTCTATTGTGACAAGTTGCCCTGTATTATGGTTGGTATTTGATGCTCACAAGTTTTTCCAATATAGTAGTTGATCAAATATGTGGTTTATTAAATTATTAAAAATTTAAAAAACATTTTTGATGCTTATCTTTTAGAACGAATGTAGGGTATTTAGTGTTGATGGCAGAACTGTAAATACTTAATTCTAACTCACATATACTATTTTTCATATTAAGGAAATTGCATGCATAATATTTTAGGATTGTACATTTTGAGAGCAATGATAGTATATATTGCAGAATGATTCAGTAGTTTTTAATGGATGTATTTTAGTTTGCTCAGGAGTTGAGACTTTCTTTATGATTAATTGTTAACTTATTGAATAATTGAATAATTAGGGGGTGGAGGGAAGTGTATTATTTTATATAACTTAGGGTGTATCTGCTGTTATTTGTCTGAAGATGTTTGGTCATTGAACCAGACAAAAAACGCTTAACAACATTTTTTCAGTGTGGTACGGTGGTTTTTTATCATCATTTTTTATTAAAGAGCTGAATAGCTGAAGATTGCTGGGTGTTTGAGGTGCCTTTGTCCTGCATTTTTGTCTTTTTCTAGAGTATAGTATCTACCCAAACTCAGTTTAAGCCTCCACCTAGGCAATGAGGTATTGTTTCTTTCTTTCCATGGATGCATAGAACTTCCAATGCCTCATTTGACAAAATCTTCTATTTGTAAATGTATTGTTTGTTTATAAGTGGCCATACTACTAGAATCTAACAGCCCTTGCAGTTCCCTTCCATCTGCAAGAGAAGTACATTGAATTAAATTAGTAGTTACACAGTAAAATAATGTAATTTCAACCATTCTAGTATAGTTCTTATCACATTCCACAGAATCTACATCATTTACATGTCTCTCAGTAGGTTTGACATTTATCTCAAAGTTAGCATCATCATTATAGTATTTAGCAATGTGGCCTCTTTTTTCATATTTAAAACAATGTGTATGTGCAGTAGATACCCTTGGTTTAGTAACCAATCTCTCTGTCATTCTGGGTGAGTCACAGTCATATAAACATTCAAGACATAAGATTTTTTTCTACTAAAATAACAAAACTTCCAGAATCTTTTGGGTAAGACTGATACATTCATAGCTGGTAATGACTACTTGAATCACTCATTCAGTGATATTTCTGATATTGTTTCATTAAAATTATGACCCTCACAGTGTAACCATCGAGACAATTGAGATAGTACTGTTCTGTTTTATGCAAAAGTTCACTTGTGAAATTTCCAAGACGGTGTCTCCGCTGTAACTCCTACTGAACAAGCAAGTATTTTTTTAATTTCTTATAATCACTGTATTTGACTCCTTTCATATCTATGAATGCACATAAGGTATCCCACTCATCTGTGCAAAAAGGATCCAAGTCCAACTGGTTCAATTTCATCCCTTCAGGCTGGTGATCCACTCAAATTTATCTTTGCAAGCCTCCAATTCTTCCTCACTTGTGGGCTTCCTCATCACTTTAGGAGACTGCCAATGACCCCAGTATGGATGTGAACTGGCTTTTTGACATACCTCCTCAAGGGCTACTGTACCAGCTTGGGCAGACCCACCTTCATCCCTCCCCTTCTGTAGCCTGTTCTCAAGGAAAACAGCATAAGTTAGTCACCTGGACCTGAAGACCACAACAACCCTTCTTCTCAGATGAGTTGACAGCATAAGCCACATGTCTCTCATCCACTCCTCCTGGCTCATCCAGTTTCCCAAGCTGCTAATCAGCATTGGGTCATCTAGGCTGCAGTCAGAACTTTATCGCTCTGTACTGCAGACAGAAGATGTGTGCAAGAAGGTAGCCTTTAACACTGCAAATGTTTCTCAGTACTACAAACCAAAGAATACTTTGGACAAATCTTATTCGACAGTGACAGATTAAGCCAAACCTTCAAAACAAAACTTAGGCTTAAGTTTTTGTACACTGCATCCACCAATGCAGAAAACAAATTCAGCTGACACCTTTTTACATAGAGCACTTTTATTCACATAATGAAACGTGAAGGCTAGATTCTCTATAATAAAATCAATGTCAATGATCCTAACAGACAGTCAATTACAGTACCTTTAACAAGCTCATTTGCTGAATCAACTTAAAACAGAAAGTCTTTGGTTCGGATCTTCCTAAGGCAAAGAGTTACCAGGTCTTAGCTTCTGGAAGAGTCTTTAAAAATGTCCCTTCTCCAGAGCCACTACTCTGGGCATCTAATTCCTTTCTCTTCTTCTTTCGGCTTGTTCCCGGTTAGGGGTCGCCACAGCGGATGACCTGTCTGCTCATGATTGGTAGTAGAGTTTTACAGTGTCGAGTTGCCAACCCGGCACCCAACCTTCCACAGAAGGCCCACACATGCACGCACTCACACCTAGGGCCAATTTAGAGTGTCCAATCCACCTACAGCAAGTCTTTGGGATGTGGGAGGAAACCGGAGCACACGGAGGAAACTCATGTGACCACAGGGAGGACATGCAGACTCCGCACAGAAGGCACCTCAGCTGAGGATCAAACCCGAGAACCTCTTGCTGTGAGATGACAACGCTAACCGCTGAACCACCATGGTCACCCTATCCAATTCCTTTCTCTAAGGATTACAATTCTGCCTTACTTCCATATGTATCTAGGTTTTCTGTATGACGTCTGATGTGGGCTATACACCAGTGCTGAAACCTGGGTCTAACTGTCTGACACATTTTAATCGCCCTTAAAAGAATACCATTTATACAACAAAATCTACAAGAAATCTTAATACAATTTCTGTATGCACCTGAAATTTACACACTTTATTACTGAAAACAACAAGCTATGTTGCAGTATGAGTGTGTATATGTCAAAGGAAAAATAACTTCAAAATGATCAACACACGGCAGGTTCAAGTTAAGGCACTTTAATCTTGCAGCAAGGAGACAAAAACGTGCTAATACAGAGTTTGTCTAACTAAAATCAGGAAGTGAAACTATTTTTATACATTTCTTACAAGGTATTGCCTACTAAGCTGACATAATAAATCACAAGTTCTTTCAATATTACTTCACAGCAGCTGTTTGTCCTTGATTTTCTGCTGGCATATCAAGTTTACAAAAAAACTTCCTATGAAATACAACGTGGCCTTGATAACCACCGGTCTGATACAACTTCTCACTATGCAATGTTAGCATTCAAGGTACTATGGCTAATTCGAGCACAAAGCAAGTACAGATTACAGTTCATTTCTTCAAGCAGTCTTTGTTTGATGTATCTCTTCTTTTCCGCAGCTGTGCATGTTCTCATAACACGAACAGGGCTGATTGTTCATATTCAATCACATTATAGAAAACAGTATTGTTCTATTCATTCACTATTCATTCATTTTCTTGACCTAGCAGATAATCGCCTGCTTCTCAGTACATTTCCAAAAGGCATAAACATGAATTTTGCTGTGCTAGCAAATACTAGGTCAGAGAGCATCTTGCAATTTCAGAAAGCATACTGCAGTTTGAAAAAGCATCTTATAATTTCATACAGAATTAAGCTGTACATAAAATAGAATGAAATGTGTTAACCCTTTTAGCTTCTAATAAGTACTAAACATATACATTAATACATATTTTTCTAACATTTCCCCCCTGTCAATACTTTTTATTCTATTTTCAAAAGCATAAACAATTGCTGCTTCTCCTAACCTCTTTCTATTCAGAATGTGCAGTTAAGAGAGTCATTCAGTTTAAACTTATGAAAGTGTTTCATTTTTCAGCAGTTCTTCAATTTCAGTACTTTGATATAAAGTCTCAGAAACTGACATGTCTATAAAATCTTTAATTAATCTTTTCATGCAGGGAATACCACAACAAACACACACTCCTAATAGGAGTAATCCTACACAAATGGCAATCAGGACGTTCATTAGGATGCTACCCCACCCCACAAACAAATTCTGGAAAAAGTCCATCAGTGGGTTTGGGCCTGGTTTGGTCATGGCCGACACTTGCTGAATCACCTCAAGATGGTCGTTTATCTCATGCTGGTTGTCAGGAATATACGAACAACACTCCTCTTTTATTAAAGTGCATGTACCACCTTTCACTGCTAAGGTGAGGCCAAGAGCCATGTGGTTTTGAAGCACCACAGTTCTCATAGTGTTCAGTTCATCAGTCATTAACTCGAGAGCAGAAAAAGTTGCATTACTCATTACTTCAAGAAGTTTGGACAGTTTTCTCAGCTCCCAAATCGATTTCACTGCGCCATATGCAGGGGCTATACCTGCCCACGATATAATAGTGTCACTCAAGTCCATGTGTGTCAGTTTATCTTTGTTTTTCATGGAATTATGATTTCTCCAGCCTGCTTCGATTCGTCCCACTGGATTTTCAGGCCTTCTGATTGGATTTCCGGTTTTCTTGGTGACCTCTCTGACATTTTTAATTCTTCCCTGAGGCAAAACTGCAGTGTGTCATATGGCCGGAACTAGGTAACCCAAAAAACAACTGCCGGACCAGTTCTCAGGTAAACATTTGTATGCCTTTTTTCCACAAACAAAATAACAATTCTCTACTTTAGTATTAATATACACTTGCCCTGCATGAAACATTTTCTTATCAATAATAGATAGTTGTTTTAAAAGAACAGGATTACGTTGTATCTCATCAATAGTCTTATGGACTGACTCAAGATATGAGTCATAGTTTGCATCACAGATATAACCTGCATTATTGGCTTTGGTATAACATTTGTAAGGAATAGTCACATTACAATTACTCCAACCTACCTGAACAGTATAATTTTTGCAAAAACATACAATTCCCTTTTGTGTAACAGGCAGGTACAATGCTATTTTGTCTTGTGATTTTACAGTTGTAGTATCAAAAAGCAAATTTTCCCAGGTCTCATTGACCCCTAGGGGGACAGCAGTCATTAATAATCCCCCGTATGCTGTTGGTATAGCTGTGCAGATCCAGCCATTTGAAACATTAAAAGTTTCAGCATACACTTATTTAATTGCTTGGTAAGTGTTAAAGTTCGGATGCCAGTCTATGAATGATTCACGTTTATTCAGTTCAGCTCGTGTGGCTGGAAAAAGGAAAGGCCACAACAAAAAGATTAATGTTATCAGTATGGCCAACAGAATGATCATGCAATACTTCTGAGGTTGTTCAGCATTTCTATTTGCTCCGTATCTGGTCATTTTGTTCTTGTGTAAAAGTAACAAGTTTTTTGTCCAGTTCAAAGTTTTTAACCAATTTACAGTGTGTCAGATGAATCCAGGATGCTCGCTCTGCGATCTTGACTGCAGTGGGTGTTGACAGTAGCACTTGGTACGGCCCTTCCCACTTCGGTGTGGTCCAGTTCTTTTTCTTGATAACTTTTACCCAGACCCACGTGCCTGGGACTACTGCTGCTTCCAATGGTCTGGTTTGTTCTTTATCTGAAATAGAATTTAACTGCAAAAGTTGTTTATTACTTAAAAGTCATCTCATATACTCTGCAAGTGAACTGTCAGCCTCCTGGTCTGCAGGCATGAGAGGTTTCCACTGAGGTATATAATATGCCCTCCCAAACAGTATTTCAAAAGGAGTTAACCCCTTTGCATTTGGAACAGTTCTCATGCTCAACAGTGCCAGAGGCAGGCAGTGCACCCAGTTCTTCTGTGTCTCACTAATCAATTTCCTAAGTTTGTTTTTCAAAACCCCATTATGCCTCTCTACTAATCCTGCGGATTGGGGGTGGTATGCACAATGGTTCTTTAAGGAAATTCCGAAATATCGGCTCAACTGTTTTATGGTTTGATTTACAAAGTGTGTGCCATTGTCACTGTAGATCTTTTCCGGTATGCCAAATCTAGGAATAATTTCTTTAATGAGGACTTTTACAACAGTAGCTGCATCTGGATTTTTGGTTGGAAAAGCTTCCACCCATTTAGAAAACATATCTATAATGACAAGACAATATTTCTTATTTTCACATTTGTTTAGTTCTATGAAATCCATACAGATAGTATGGAATGGGTATGGTGGTGTTGGGAAACTCCCTTGCTTAGGCTTCAATGCCCCTTGTGCATGATGCCTGTTACAAACATGGCATGCTGCACAAAAGTTTTTGTGTAGTTTGTAAATCCATATGCAGTGAACACTCGGTTCACTAACTGCACCATCCCCCCTGTTGAGACATGGCACTGCCCATGGCTCAACAAAGCTGCATATCTAAACAAGTTAGACAGCAAAATTGGTTTTCCTTCTTTGGAGATGTACAGCCCTTTCTCAAGAATTGCTCCTCGTTTTGTCCATTTCTGTTTTTCTACATTTGTAGTAAGTGTCTGCATTGTTTTTAACATTTCTAAATCTAAAATCTCAAAAGGTTGTAATTCCTCACTCAAAAGAAATACTTCTGAAGCTGAAGCTGCCTGTTTTGCAGCTATATCAGCACTCGCATTACCTTTTGAAATCCTATCCTGTTGCTTGGTATGAGCTACACATTTACAAATAGCTACTTTCTGAGGTAACTGAATAGATTCTAACAAATCTAAAATAAATTGCGCATGATTAATCGGTTTACCAGTAGATGTTATCATTCCTCTATTTTTCCACTGTTGTGCAAAACCATGTACAGTAGAAAAAGCGTACTGGCTGTCAGTAAAAATGTTCACACATTTACCCTTTGCCAAGGTACATGCCCTTGTCAAAGCAATCAATTCTGCTGCTTGTGCAGATAAGTTGTGTGGTAAAGACTTCGCTTCTAAAATCTCAGTATCAGAAACTACTGCATACCCCACTAGATTCTGTCCTGTAGGACCCCTTCTGCATGAGCCGTCCACGTAATATGTCACCTCGGCATCATCCAAGGGAACATCCGTTAGATCTTTTCTAGGCAATGTCTTTTGCTCAATCTCCTGCAGGCAGCTGTGTGGTGTGCCATCCGCAGGGGTCGGGAGCAAGGTAGACGGGTTTAAAGTTATACATCGTTCAATTGTCATATGAGGTTGGCTCAAGAGTATAGTCATACAGGAAAGATGTCTAGCAGGAGAAAGATATGCTACTTTTTCTTGCAGTAAAATAACTGCGACTGCATGAGGCACTCTCAATGTGAGAGGGTGGAACAACACTACTGAGGCCGAAGCCTGTACTGCCATTGCAGCTGCAACTACTGCTTGCACACAGTGGGGCAGGGATCGCGCCACTGGGTCCAGCTGTGATGAATAATAAGCTATGGGGTGTTGCTTATCCCCATGCTGCTGTGTCAATACTGATGTCATGTAACCTTGTTTACAATCTACAGTTTGGAAAAAAACGTTTATGATTATTTGGTAATCCTAAAACTAATGAGGATGCTATCAGTTGTTTCAGTTTGCAGAAAGCCGATTCTGCTTCTGGTGTCTATTGTAATAAAACTTGTGCTACCATAAGCTTCTTGTATATGAAGTTGGTCAATGGAGCAGATTCCATGGCATAGTTTGGAATCCAACTCCGACAGAAATTAGTCGTGCCCAGGAAGGACATCATTTCCTTTTTGGTAGTCGGTTTGGGTGCTTGTAAAATTGCTATATTTCTATCTTCATCTAATGTTCTGCCTTCTTTGGATATTACATATCCCAGGTATTTAACCTGCTTTCTCTAAAGCTGCAATTTGTTTTTGTTTACTTTATGTCCTTGAGTGGCTAAAAATTGTAGTAATGCTATGGTATCTTCTCTACATTCTTGCTGGGTGTGGGCTGCCAGCAGGATGTCGTCTACATAAAGTAAAATTTGGCTGCCTGTTGGTGGGCTAAATCCTGCCAAGTTGCTTGCCATCTCTTGTGCAAATATTGTTGGGCTTTCACAATACCCCTGTGGTAATCGCGTGTATGTATACCTTTTCCCCTGAAATGTGAATGCAAACCAATGTTGGCTGTCAGGGTGTATCGGTATCGAAAATAATGCATTGCTAATATCTACCACAGAGAAATACTTTTGTTGAGGCTTCAAATCATTCAATAGAGTGTGTGGACCTGGCATCATAGGTGCTCTAGGTATTACTACGTCATTTACAGCTTGTAAGTCTTGGACCATACGCCATTCTCCGTTTGCTTTCTGTTAGAAAAATCTATACATGCTGCTTAGAAAATATATTTACATACATGCTGCCTAGAAAAATATATTTACAATGTGTGCTGCTTAGGAAGATGTGTATTTAATCATTCAAACATATATAAGTTGTGTGATCAAATATATAGAGAAATGTGTGCTTTAGTTAGGAATAAATGTACTTAATGCATTTAATTCTGTCTTACTAGAATAACAGTAGAAATAAACCTGCATATTATTGCTTGAAGCACAAGCTGCAGTGTAATCAGAAATTTGACCTTGGCAGCTTGCAGATGCAGTCTGGCTCATGTCTTTCAAGTAAAGATTATTTTGCAAAGTTAGAAAATAATAAATCTGTTCGCATGTGTGTCCTCTTTTCTGCCTCCACCAGGAGAGTAGCCTTGTGCGCACTATCTCTGATAGTGCGCAGCTGGGAGCAAGGAAGACAAAGGGAGGCTTTAAGGAAGACATACATCTATTGTATTGGAACTAATCAGAGAACCTTGAATTGGCTACATCCTCAGGAGGTCATCGTGACTGACCAGCTGCTTGCAAGGCTGCAACATTCTCATGGGAAAAGGACTTTTGAAAACACAAATTCAGCACTTTTATGAATTACTATGATGTAAAGACCCTGTCACTAGCCACACCAGTGAGGTGGGCAAAACTGATAATGAAATGTATATAACCAATGTGTTTTGGTCAATAAAGCAGTCAAAATTCTATACAAACTTTGTGTATGGTTTTTTGCCTCCTAATGTACATTAGTACTAGATGCTCAAGCTTTCCTGCATTATTGTTTGTTATTAATTGACATTGTGTTTGAATAACTCAATGATTTTTACAGTCTGACTCTAACAAATTTATTTAACATCTTGGTCCTAATCGTGCCGGAATTCCCTTGGTAAGCTACAGGTCAGAATATATAGGTGGTATTGAAGTCTGCAGAAGAAGGAAAGACCTCCGACTGAATTGTCGTGCCTAAAGAGGCTGTCCACTTATCTGATCTGTGGCAAAAGCGGAAAACTGGGTCCTAAAAGCCTATCAAACATAAGCAGGAGGCTCGGTAAGCAGAATTCCTCTCTTTGTTTTTGTTTTAGATCAGGGACCAGGTTACACTGTGCTATTGCTAAGGTTTGTGATAGCAGGGAGAGAGGTAGTCGAAGTATTGTATCTTGAGTCATAGATCAGGAAATAAAGCAAAACAAAGTAAACAGTCATTCTAGACACTACTGTGAATACGGGGAATAGAGATACCACGTGGTACAAGAGAAAGGGTTACGTAACAGTTCTGTTGTTGTTTTTTCTCTCTCTCTCTCTCTCTCTCTCTCTCTTCTTTTTTCTTTCAGAGACATGGGAAACGAATGCACTAAAGGGTCACGTGACCCGCCCCTAACAGAAGATGCAAAATATATGCAATTACAGAGAGCAGATAATGTGAGATATTTTGCAAAATGTGTTAACAACTATAAATTTGATAGTAAACTAGATAAACTTTCACTAGTTAAACTCCTTAAACAAGTTTTAATCTGATGCAGGGCGTCAGGCAAAAGAAAAACAGAAGCTTAAAAAATTCTGAAACATTTTTAGACAACAGAGTAAAAGGTCTAACAGACAGAATCTCTGAAAAATGAAAACTTAGAGTAGACTGGACTTGCATTAATTAATGCCTACAACAGGAAAATGAGACAGTAGATGGATATTATGCTAGATTATTAAAATGCTTAAAATAACAATTAAAAAAATATATATATATACATTTTTAAAAGGTTGCATTGCCTCTGTTAGTAGTTTTATTACAAGGCATATGATAAATCACTGAACAAGCAGGCTGCAAGCCTTACTTGAGTATGCTAGACGTACTGAAAGACACTTTAATAGTAAAAGAAAAAAGGGCACAAGTCTTCACTGTTGAAGACGGAGCTGAAGTATTTGTATTACAGTCAGGTAAAAAGGGCATCTAGCTAGGGACTATAAACAAAATAAGAAAGCAATAACAGAAGATAAAGGAGATGTGGACTGACTATATAATAGTGATAATAACCAAAAATCATCAAGAAAGGTTAATAAACAAAAAGAAAATGTGAATGTAGTAGAGGGAATAGAGGAAGTACAAACAGATGTAAAGAATAAAAATGAAAATAAAATTTTAGATTTAGCATTGTTGAGCCTGGAGCTCTACCTAGCAAATACAAAACCAGAAGTAACACTTCTGGTGGAGGGAAGAAAGGTCAAATTCCTGTGTGACTCAGGAGCGTCACGGACTTTGATACACCCCTCCAAGTTACCAAAACATTCTAAATCACCTAATTATATATTAGTAAAAGCAGCAAATAGACAGCTATACAGGGAACCACTTTCCCATAATATAGCAATAACTGACCCTGTTTCAGGTATGACTCAGAAAAGTAAAATTGTAGTTTCTGCAAAAATATCCAGTAAACTTACTGGGAAAAGACCTTGTGCAGATATTTGGCATAGCAGTAGTTCCTACCATGCAGGGTATGGAAGCACAAAGACAAATGAATGCTCTTGTGGTGTGATCAGAGGGTGAAGCCTATTATTGGTACAGCCAGGACCTAGTTATGATTGGTCCAGGGGCAGTAACCAAAGAACTGATAAACGTAGCCATCAGTAAGGTACCCTCCCTTGACACTGATCAGCAGCACTTGTTACATTGTACTCCATACTACTGTAGCACACCAGGACCTAATAAAAAATATAAGTAAAAATCCTGCTGACAAATTAATATTACAAACTTTATGCTGGGATACTGAGGGAAACAGTGTAGTAAGCTGTTCATTACCTCAGGAGTTCATGAGATTGTATAAGTCCAATAGACTGCCACATGTCAGCTTGACAAAAAACAAAAGTTTTAAATGGGCAGACTTAGGGAAAAAAGGTAACAAAATGGGAAAACAGACTGATTTAAAAATGTCAGGACAAGGGATATGAAAACAAAACTGAATTGGTTGACACAGACACATACAGCTGTACACTTGCAATCTAGTAAGGACAGCTGATTAGCATTTTTATTAAAAGAAAAAGAAAAGGCCTTGTGTAAAATTCCAACAACTCTGTGGTCAACAGGCAAGTCAAATGTAGGGCTTATTCAAGCAGCAGGACCAGTTACAATTACCCCAAAGTCAGCTTTTAGACCACAGAAAAACAATACATTTTGGGAAAGAATGCAAAAGTAGAAATTAAGCCTATAATAAGCAGCATTACTCAAAAAAGGAGTACTGGTAGAATCTCCTGATTCACCATGTGATACACCCCTATTTCCTGTTAAAAAAAAGGCAAACGGGGAATGGCAGATGGTACAAGATTTATAAGCTGTGAATAATGCAGTAATACCTAAAGCACCTACGGTGCCAGACCCACATACCTTGTTAAATTATTTAAAGCCACAACAAAAGTATTTTACTGTGGTAGATATAAGCAATGCTTTCTTTTCAATACCTATACATCCTGATAGTCAATATTGGTTTGCATTTACATTTCAGGGTAAAAGGTATACATATACACGACTACCACAGGGATATTGTGAGAGCCCAATAATATTTGCACAAAAATGGCTAGCAATCTGGCAGGGTCTACCCCACCAGAAGGTAGTCAAATTTTACTTTATGTAAATGACATCTTGCTAGCAGCACCCAGCAGCAGTGCAGGGTGAATACAGTAGCATTGTTAAAATTTTTAGTAATACAAGGACACAAAGTAAACAAGAGTAAGTTAGAAACTTTGGGAAAAAACACAGGTTAGATACCTGGAATATGTGATATTCAGTAAAGGTAAAATACTAAATAGTGGGAAAGAGAAAAGGAAAAAAACAGCAATTTTGCAAGCACCCAAACCAACAACTAAAAAGAAATAATGTCTTTCCTAGGTACAACTAATTTTTGTTGGAACTGGGTACCAAATTATTTTACAATGAAAACAAAAGCAGAAATGGCTTTCTGCAGGTTGAAGCAGTTAATAGCTTCTTCATTAGTTTTAAGACTTCCAAGTTATCACAAACGTTTTTTTAGACCATAGATTGTAAGCAATGGTACATGACATCAGTATTAAAGCAACAACATGGGGATAAGCAATGCCCCATAGCTTACTATTCATTACAGTTAGACCCAGTGGTGCAATCTTTGCCTCACTGTGTACAAGCAGTAGTTGCAGCAGCAATGGCAGTACAGGCTTCAGCCTCAATGGTGTTATTCCACCCTCTCACATTGAGAATGCCTCATGCAGTTGCAATAATTCTGCCACAAGAAAAGTTGCATACCTTTCTCCTGCTAGACATCTTTCATGTATGACCATACTGCTGAGTCAACCTCATATAAACAGTTAGCTTTACCTAGATAAGATCTTACAAATATGCCCTTGGATAATGCTGAGGTGACATATTACGTGAATGACTCATGCAGAAGGGGTCCTACAGGGAAAAATCTGGTGGGGTATGCAGTAGTTACAGACACTAAAAATTTAGAAGCACAAACTTTGCCACACAACTTGTATGCTCAAGCAGCAGAACTGGTAATTTTGACAGAAGCATGTATTTTAGTAAAAGGCAAAAAAAAGTAAACATATATACTGATAATCAGTATGCTTTTTCTACAGTGCATGTGTTTGCACAATAATGAAGAAAATAGAGGGATGATTACATCCAGTGAAAAACCTATTAATCATGCGCAATTTATTTTGGAGCTATTAGAATCTATTCAGTTGCCTACCAAAGTAGCTATTTGTAAATGTGTAGCTCATACAAAACAACAGGATAAGATTTCAAAAGGTAATGCACGAGCTGATGCAGCTGCAAAGCAAGCAGCCTCAGACTCAGGAACTTTATTTTTTTTTTTTTAATGAAAAATTACAGCCCTTTGAGATTTTACATTTAGACATGTTAAAAACAATGCAAATGCTTACTACAACAGCAGAAAAACAAAACTGGGTAAAACAAGGTGCAATTTTTAAAAATGGACTGTACATTTCCAAAGGAAAAAACAATATTACCGTCTAATTTATTTAGAAATGCAGCTTTGTTGAGCCATGGGCAGAGCCATGTCTCAACAGGGGGGATGGTACAGTTAGTAAATAAAATATTCCAAACATATGGATACATAAATTATACAATAAAATTTTGTGCAGCTTGTCATACTTGTAACAAAGCACCATGCACAAGGAGCATTTAAAAACAAGCAAGGGAGTTTCCCTACACCACCATATCCATTCCATACTATTCGTATGGACTTCATAGAGTTAAATAAATGTGAAGGAAAAATACTGTTTAGTGATCATAGATATGTTTTCAAAATGGGTAGAAGCTTTTCCTTAAGGAATCACTGTGCTTACCACCCACAGTCAGCAGGACTGGTGGAGAGGTACAATGGGATTTTAAAAAAAAAAAAAAACAAGTTAAGAAAGTTGATGAGTAAGACTCAGAAGAATTGGATTTGCTGTTTACCTCTAGCATTGCTGAGCATGAAAAACAGTAACAAATGTAAAGGGTTTGATCCCCTTTAAAGTAGTATTTGGAAAGGCATATTATGTGCCTCAGTAAAAGCTCTCATGCCTGCAGGGCTGGAGGCTGACAGTTCACTAGCTAATTAAATAAAGAAACTGTTATAAATAAGACTGTTTTGCAGTTGAACTCTTTTTCAGATAAACAAGAAACAAAACCAGAAGCCGTGCTGACCCCGGGGTCCTGGATTTGGCTGAAAGTCATAAAGAGAAAGAACTGGGCGAGTCCAAGGTGGGAAGGTCCGTACCAGGTACTGTTGGCAACACCCACTGCAGTAAAAATTGCTGAGAGATCATCTTGGGTTCATTTAACCCACTGCAAACCTGTTAAGAAATTCAGTTTGGACATACCACAGGAACAGGATGGCCAGAGGCAGAATAAATAAAATGTGAAACAACCCCAGAGACATTGGTTCACTGGCCTACTGATCATACACTTAATAACTATGTTTGTAGTAACCTTTTTGTTGTTATGGTTTTTCTTGCATATAACTACAGAAGTAAAATTAATAAAACGTGATGAAGGACTGGCTACAGACTGGCACCCAAACTTTAACACATACCTGGCTATGAAACGAGTTTATGTAGAGACTATGAACGTTTCAAATTGCTGGGTCTGTACTGCAATACCCACAGCATATGGAGGACTTTTAATGTCTGCTGTCCCTTGGGAATAAATGAAACTTGGGAAAACCTGTTATTTGACACAGGCACTGTGAGATCACAGGACAAAATTGCTTTATTTTTACCTGTTCACACAAAAAGAAATTGTATGAGAGTAATACCCTCCAGGTGGGCTGGAGTAATGGTAATATAACAATGTCTTATAAATGTTACATTAAAGTCAAAAGTGGGGGTACTGTTTGTAATACAAACCATGATTCATATCTGAGTTCAATGAAAACTACATTAAATGCAGTATGTGACAATCTAGTCTTAACTAAGCAATTGTCTATTAGGAATAGGAAAATGTTTCATGCAGGGATAACACGTATCAGTACCAAAGTAATGATTTTATTTGTGGGAAAAAGGCATATAAATGGTTACCTGAGAATTGGTCCGCAGTTGTTTTTGGGTTATCTGGTTTCAGCAATAAGACATACTGCAGAATTACCTTTGGGTAAAATACGAAACGTAAGGAAAACAGCTCGAGAATCTGAAGGTCCAGTGAGAAAAAGAAAACCTGTGAATCCAGTTGGTAAAATCGAAGCTGGTTGAAAAGGCCATAATTCAGTGAAAGACAAAAGTAAATTGACTCATATGAACTTGGGCAACAGTGTTATATCCAGGGCAGGAATGCCACCAGCCTATGGAGCAGTCAAATCGATCTGGGAGCTGAGGAAGCTGTCAAAAGTCATGAGCAATGCAACTTTTTCCACCCTAGAATTGGTGACTAATGAACTGAATGCAATAAAACTGTTGTGCTACAAAATCGAATGGCTCTTTACTTCACCCTAGCGGCAAGAGGTGGTACACGAAGAAGAATGCTGTGCGTACATTCCAGACAACCAACATGAAATCAATGACCACCTAGAGGTAATTCAGCAAGTATCAGCAATGACTAAACCAGGCCCAAACCCACTGACGGACTTTTTCCAGAATCTGTTTGGGGGGGTGGGGTTCCATCCTATTAAACATTTAATTGCTATTTGTGTGGGTATACTCCTAATAGGAACATGTGTTTACTGTGAAATTCCCTGCATGAAAAGATTAATAAAAATTTGTTGATATATCTGCTACTGAAACTCTTTACCAAAGTGTTGAAATTAAAAGATTAATTTCAAATGATGCTTTTTCTGAAATATAAAACCAATGACTTACTTAGCTGAAAGCCCTTGAAAGGAAAGGCTGAGGAATGAAATAATATTGTTTATGTTTTAAACAGAATAAAATGCATTAACAGGAGGGAGAATGTTAGAAAAATCTATACATGCTGCTTAGAAAATATATTTACATACATGCTGCCTAGAAAAATATATTTACAATGTGTGCTGCTTAGGAAGATGTGTATTTAATCATTCAAACATATATAAGTTGTGTGATCAAATATATAGAGAAATGTGTGCTTTAGTTAGGAATAAATGTACTTAATGCATTTAATTCTGTCTTACTAGAATAACAGTAGAAATAAACCTGCATATTATTGCTTGAAGCACAAGCTGCAGTGTAATCAGAAATTTGACCTTGGCAGCTTGCAGATGCAGTCTGGCTCATGTCTTTCAAGTAAAGATTATTTTGCAAAGTTAGAAAATAATAAATCTGTTCGCATGTGTGTCCTCTTTTCTGCCTCCACCAGGAGAGTAGCCTTGTCGCACTATCTCTGATAGTGCGCAGCTGGGAGCAAGGAAGACAAAGGGAGGCTTTAAGGAAGACATACATCTATTGTATTGGAACTAATCAGAGAACCTTGAATTGGCTACATCCTCAGGAGGTCATCGTGACTGACCAGCTGCTTGCAAGGCTGCAACATTCTCATGGGAAAAGGACTTTTGAAAACACAAATTCAGCACTTTTATGAATTACTATGATGTAAAGACCCTGTCACTAGCCACACCAGTGAGGTGGGCAAAACTGATAATGAAATGTATATAACCAATGTGTTTTGGTCAATAAAGCAGTCAAAATTCTATACAAACTTTGTGTATGGTTTTTTGCCTCCTAATGTACATTAGTACTAGATGCTCAAGCTTTCCTGCATTATTGTTTGTTATTAATTGACATTGTGTTTGAATAACTCAATGATTTTTACAGTCTGACTCTAACAAATTTATTTAACACTTTCCTAACAGGAAATAAGGGTGTGTTACATGGTGAATCGGGAGATTCTACCAGTACTCCTTCTTTAAGTAAAGCTGCTATTATAGGTTTGATGCCTATTTCTGCATCCTTTCTTAAGGGATACTGTCTCTTTTGAGGTCTAAATGCTGATTTTGGCATAATAGTAACTGGTCCTGCTGTATGAATTAGTCCTACATCTGATTTTCCTGTTGACCAGAGAGTTTCTGGTATGCTTCGTAAAGCTTTTTCTGCCTCTTCTAGTAAGAGTGCTAATCAGCTGTCCTCGCTAGACTGCAAGTGTACAGCTGGGTGTGTCTGCGTTATCCAGTTTAACTTCTGTTTTTGTATTCCCTGTTCTGACAATTCTAACTCTGTTTGTTTCTCCCACTTTGTGACTTTTTCTCCAAGATCTGCCCATTTCATATTCTTGTCTTTGGTTAAACTAACATGTGGTAATCAATTAGATTTATAGAGTGCAAAGAATTCCTGGGGCAATGAACAGCTAACTACACTGTTCCCTTCTGTGTCCCAGTACAGATTACGTAATACTAATCTGTTTGCATGGTTTTTAAACAGTTCTTGCTCATATTCCTTTTCAGGTCCTGGTGTGCTACAATAATATAGAGTACAGTGCAACAAGTGCTGTTTATCAGTGTCAAGGGAAGGGGACTTACTGATGGCTACATTCATCAGTTTTTCGGTTACTGCCCCTGAACCAGTTGTAACTAAGTCCTGGCTGTACCAATAAAATGTTTTACCCTCCGGTCGCACCACAAAAGTATCCATTTGTCGCTGTGCTTCCATACCCTGCATAGTCGGTACTACTGCTATGCCAAATATCTGCATAAGATCTCTGCCCAAAAGGTTCACTGGGCATTTTGCAGAAACAACAATTTTGCTTTTCTGGGTCATCCCTGAAACAGGGTCAGTTATTGCTATGTTATGGGAGAGTGACTCCCGATACAGCTGTCCATTAGCTGCTTTCACTAATATGTAATCAAGTGATTCTGAATTTTCTGGTAGTTTGGAAGGGTGTATCAGGGTTCGTGAAGCCCCTGAGTCACACAGTAATTTAACTTCCCTCCCCTCTACCAGAAGAGTAACTTCCGGTTTTGTGTCTGCTAAATAGAGCTCTAGGCTCAATAATGCCAAGTCCAAAATTTCACTTTCTTCACCATCGGTGATTTCTTGTACTTCCTCTATTTCTTCTATCACATTCTCTACTCCCTCTATCACATTTGCATTTGTCTTTTCTTGGTTATTCCCTTCTAGTGATTCTTGACTATCATATAGTCAGTCCTCACCCTCCTTATCTTCCATAGCTGCCTTCTTGTTATGCTTGCAATACCTTGCTAAATGTCCCTTTTTTCCACATTTAAAACATTCACCCTTTTTCTTTCTCTCTTCAAACTCTTCTGATCGTTTATCGGATTGTTTGTTTCCCTGGGCATTTTTCTTGCCCTTTTTTCCGGATTGTACTACATAAACTTCTGCTCCGTCTTCTACAGCAAATACTTGAGCTTTCTTTTTCTTTTTACTGTTAAAATGCCTTTCGGCATGCCTAGCATATTCAAGTAGTGACTGTAATCTACTTGTACGATGGTCTACCATGTGCTTTGTAATAAAGCTGCTTATAGGCAAAATACTGCCTTTCAAAAATGCATTCTTTAATTGCTGCTCATATGGGGAATCGTGTTTGATCTTCAGGTACCTGCATTCCACAATGGTTATTAAAACACTCTAATAGTCTAGCATAATATCTGTCAACAGTTTTGCCTTCCTGTTGGATGCATTGATTAATGCAAGTCCTGTCTGCCCTAGGCTTCCATTTCTCAGAGATTTGGTCTGTTAGACCTTTCACTCTGTTATCCAATTCTACATTGCTATGTGGGAGTGGCTTGTGTTCTGCGTCATGGGGATTCCAGTGGCCACTGATCATGTGCCAATCTGGACCTACAATCTGTCTGACTACTTTTTCTCCTTCTTCTCCATTTAAATGATAGCTTAACCTCATGCCCTGTAAGTCTTCTAAGAATTTTCTAAAATTAACTTTTGGATGGGGAATTCCCTCTGTGGCTTTCCGGATGTCTTCCAGTGTCCACGGTCTATATACTAGGAGAGTTGGGTCCTGTCCTGCCTGTGGATTTGATACTTCTATGAGTGGACATATCTCTTCTTCACTCATAGCTCGTGAATTTTTGTTTATTTCATATAACTCAATATCTCCTCTTAAGTTACGTGTTCGATACCTAGTCTCGATGGGATCTCTAACATACGGTTTTGGCTTTGCGGTAACAGCCGGGTATAGCGGAGGTGGACCAGCTTATCCACTCACTTCATATTTCAGTGCAGGAAGCAGAGGGGGTGGAGGGGCTGATGCTATTATCAAATTATTGTCTTCTTTATCTAGAAACATAGCTTTTGAATTATTACTTTTTTGCTCCCTACGGTTTGCTTCCTCAATCCACCTGTGTGCCTGAGGAACCCCCAATTGACGTTGCTTTTTTACCTGACCTTTTGCATCAACTTTAAGCTGTTTGACAAGTTTAATAAGCAAGGATTTTTCTAATTTGCCATTAAATTCATATTTATTAACCCATTTTGTATAGTATCTAATATTGTCAGCACGCTGTGATTGCATATATTTTGCGTCTTCGGTTAGCAGTGGGTTTTGGGAACTTTTTGTGCACTTATTACCCATATTGTTCTGATTGTTAAAAAATGTTAAATAACCCTTCTTATTCTCACGTGGTACCACGATTTTCTGTTTCACAGTTTATCTAGAATAACTGTCGTACCTATTCTGTTTCCCTGATCTATGACAAGATTGCAATCTTTCTGTCCCTGACTTGTACAAAACAAATCTCCTGACAAATATTTTCAATCAAGTCCCTGATCTAAAACAGAAAAAAGGTAAATCTCACCTTACCTGAGCCTCCGTGATTGACTGTCTCTGATTCGTATACTGACTCGTCCTCCAGTCCCAGATCAGAAAAGTGGCTGGCCTGCTTTGAATGACAATTCAGTCGGAGGTCTTTCAAAGCCGAAGAACCAATGTGGTTTCTTCCCTGTACGGTTTCATGCCACCTGGCCCATCTGACCTGAGGCAAAATGAAGTTCACAGATTTGCATTTTGCATGCAACAGTTTTACTGGTATGAAAATCCAAAATAGAGCAATTCCATTTTCTACTTAAAATTAAGTAGTTAGTCCTGTCTAAAGGTGAAGTGCACCTTACATGAAAGTGTGACTTACAAACAATATACTTTTTTTGCAGAACAGCTCGTACTCACACAAGTATGCTCCTCTGATTTAGTTATATGTCTGCAAGACAATTCTACATCACCAATGGCGAATTACACTGCTCTGTCTAAATGGAATGCATTTAAATTGCTGCTATGTTCAGTGCACTGCTAACTAATTTTAACTTGTGTACTGAACGTAGCAGCTGCTGTCATTGAAAGCATTCTTTTAATCTTTAAAAAAGTAATTAAAAATGCCACTAGGTGTACTTCTGTATGAAAAACTACAATCAACGTGCATATGTTGTTATCCACTCTGACAACTGACACTGTGATGAGGCTCATTTATTCAGAGACGCTCATCATTTGGCAGTGACACTAGAGAGTTTGAAAGAATCTGCTTATATCTGAAGACATATATGGAAAGAAAAATTAATTTAAGTATTATTTTACAATTGTATTACTTGTTTTCATTGCATTCATGAAGATTTCTGTGCTATTAATTGTTTTTCCTGCACTTGCTTAGAGTTTTAAGTTGCATACTTCCACTGCTGTAGGGCTGCTGTACTACAACTGTAGTACTGCAAATACATTGTATCTGCTGTTTTCACTGCTTTTAGGTATCTATTTTTGTGGTTCCCTAATAGTCAGGCTCCAAACCAGTCATTTCTCATTAAGAAGGTTAAAGCCTGCAGACTTGTCAGAGGAAAGGGTTGCTTTCACCTATATGAATTTGGAATTGCTGGTGAAAGGCTTACTGCGTGCTTACATAACTGGCCTATGAGCATATCTAGTTTAAAACTTGCTTTTTTCTACTTGTATATAAGCCTAACATTTGCACAAGATGTGTGACTCATTTATTCAGAACTACTCATTGTCTGGTGATGACGCTAGAGTGTTTGAGAGAATATGCTTGCATTTGAAGCCATCCTTGGCAAGAAACAAAATTTAAGTATCAATGTAGTGTTTCATTGAATTTTAGAAGATTTCAGTGTTATTTATTGTTTTTCCTGCACTTGGTTAGAATTTTAAATTGCACAACTGTAGTACTCTAAACACATTATAACTGCTGTTGTCAGTACTTTTAGGCATGTATTTTTGTGGTTCCCTAACACTTGGGCTCCAAACCAGTTATTTTACATTAAGAAGGTTAAAGTCTGCACTCTTGGAGCAATAGAGGACTGATTTCACCAATATGAACTAAGAATTGCAGGTGGAAAGCTTATTGTGTGCTTATTTGATTGGCCTATCAGCATACTTAATTTAAAACTTGCTTTTTTGCTTGTATATAAGCCTCACATTTGGGCAACACTGTGCTTCGTGCAGTGGCAGTTAGTGTTGTCCTGTATATACACAACCACTAGGAGTTGTACTTTTCGCTATAAGAACTACCTCTGACATTTTCCACAGTCCCATGCTACTCAAGCAGCAACTGGTTTGCATGCTGAGCAGCACTGCCACATTCAGATTACATTATTAAGCACTGAGAAATATTGTTGCTCAAAGAACAACTGGTTTGTGTGCTGGGTAGCGTCACCACATAGGTTAGCTATAGATTACATTGCGTAAGCACCAATCACTTGTACCCTTGCAAACATACCCTATTCTATTCTGTTGTAGAGCACATATTAAGGACTTGCAACTATGGACAGGTACTTTCCTGCTATCTCTGCATCCAGCTTGGTAAACTTGGGCATCCTGAGACAACGTAGCAATTGCTTCATGTTTACTGACAGCCATTTAATTCTGAAGCAGATAAAAATAGTATGTGAGAGATATAGTTACAGAATGTCATTGGAGGCAAGACTCTCACATACAGACACAAAACTGCCAAACAGGTTGCCACTGACACACACACACACACACACACACACACACACACACACACACACACACACACACACACACACACAGCACTCATCACACTTGCTAAGGACCAGACACATAGACCCACATATGCTGAGGTGCTCATATGTAAATTATTCAAACCTCAAAGGCCTCCCAGACACAGTCATCAGAAACTCCACATGCACACAAACAAGACAACTGCTACCACAACATATAAAACTACATCTCAACTACCAAGCCAGTAAGGCATAACACCACACAACCCAATATTTTGGTCATAGGTGACTCCATTGTGAGACACACTGATGTCCTTCTCAAAAGGCTGATTAAAGAGAAGGCTACAGTTAGCTGCCTGTCAGGGCCAGGTTTCACCAGATCATGCAAGCACTCAGGTCACTGATCCCTCATGGACAGGGGTAGTCTGTGCTTATCTGTAAAGTACATTCAAGTAACCAAGGACAATTGGGGAAACCTGGAATTAACATAGCTAGGCTTATAAATGCTCTAGGGCCACTAGCCTAGTAACCTCCTATGAACCTATGAACAAGTATGACTCAGTCATAGTCCATGTGGGCATAAATTACCTGAGATGTACCTCCTGGACTATAAGAAGACAGACATGATTGAGCTCACAGGATATGTGTCACAGGCAGGTATGAGCCTAGCATTGAGCAGCATTCTACTGTCTCCAAGGAGGATGCCAGAATACTAACAGAAAATGATTGATTTTAACAATTGGTTTAGCTTCTGGTGTCACTCCAAGTAGCTCCAATATTAGCCAGCATGGGAGAAAGTACAGTTGTGTAACATCTTACCATAATAGTAGATGTCCTTCTCTTTGATGTTGCACTATTCCTTACTTAAGGGAAATTCTGCTGAGGATAGCCCAATATCTGGACAGTATATTAAATCCTTTAGTACTTACAGGCATTGTACATCACACATATGCTCTCAGTGCAAGATGTGGAGCAAAAAGGTGACTTACAGACACACAAACTCAGAACTGAAAAAGCCCCAGGAGGAATAGAATACTCATAGGGGCAAGGTGAACATGTACATCCAGAAGGAGAAAAGGGAAAAAGAATACAAAGGACCACTTGGTCAGAAGGGTAAGAAACTACAGGACAAGAGCTAAAATAGAGGTGGTGGGAGGGAGGCAGCAAGTACTACAATAGTGAAGAGAAGGACATCTACTGTTATGGTAAGCTTTTACACAACTGTACTATGGCCTTCCATTTCACTGTTACAGTATTCTTTACCTAAGAGAAAGTACAAGAGCTAAACAGGAAGCCTAGGAGGAGGAAGGCCCAGAAAATCCCTCTACAAAACTATGCAGGATAGCCCTGGCAAAGCCTGCCTGGCCTTGGAAATAACATCCAATTTGCAATGCTTAGTGAAAATATGAACAGAGGACCAAGTAGCAGCCTCAAGGATGGAAATGGTATCCAAACCCTTGAAAAAAGCACCAGAGGAGGCAACTGCCCCAGTAGAATTCACCTTCACAGATGAGGAAAGACAATTTCAATAAAAAGAATAACATAAAGAAATGCCCTTAGAAATCCAGTAGGGGATGGTTTGTTTAGAAACAGCCAAACCCAAAGTCCTGGGATGAAAAGAAACAAAAAGCTGCCACATTTGTGAATAATGTTTTATTCAAATAATATCTGAGCTGTCTATGCAAATCCAAGGTATGAAGAACCTTCTCACTGGTAGACTGCAGAAAAGGAAGGAAGATGAATAGACCAATTAAGGGATTAGTATGTCCCTGTCAAAATCTAAAAAAGGAGGAATGGCTATGAGAACCTGGAGTTCAGGGACCCTCTTGGCTGAAGTGAGAGCCAAAAGAAAAGCAGTCTTCCAAGTACAGTGTTTTAAGGAAGTTGAAGAAGCAGCCTCAAAAGGAGCCTGAGACAATTTCTCATGTAGAAAATTGAGGTCCTAGAAAGGCCAAATATGCTTCCCGAGAGTCCTGATATGAAGGACACGTTTAAGAAATTGCTTGACCTCAGATTTAGAGGCCATATGAGGAATCAAGGGCAGACAAGCAGAAACTGCTGACAGGTGAGTTTTAACTGAAGAATATTCCAACCCAGCATGGAGAAGACACACAAATAAGAGAGAACTAGAGGAACCTCCACAGATAGGGGATCCTGATAGAAAAAGAGGCACCGGACAGAAAATCGCTTCCATTTGGACAAATATGATTTTCTGGTAGAGGTTTTCCTGGTCTCCTGTGTAATCCAAAGGATGTCCTCAGAAAAGAGATGCCTAAAAGGGATCAAAAGTCTATCACCCACAATATCATTTGGAGAGTGGACAAATGGGGATGGATGAGAGTCCCTTGTCTTGTGTGAGAAGATCCACCTGGAGAGGAAACTTGTGATGATTGTCTCTGACCAAATGAGAAAGAAGAGGGAACCAATGCTGTCTGAGCCAAAAGGGAGTCACCAGCAAGATTTTAGGAGAGTTTTGCCTGATCTTGTGCAGAACTCATGGTAACAGATGAAGGGGGAGGGGAGGCATACAGAAAAATCCCCTTCCAAGGAATAGACAGGACATCCACTTTCCAAGCCAGAGGACTTGGGACTCTAGAACAGAATAGAGAAAACTATCTGTTCAGACAGGAGGCAAAAAGATCTACCTAAGGAATACCCCACCGATGGGTAATGTCTAGGAACACATCCTCTGTGAAGCATCCATTTGTGAGCTTGTGTGTTGTACCTGCTCAAGAAGTCTGCAACTAGACTGTACTCTGAGGGAATGTAAACTGCCTAAAGAGTCATTTGATACTGGATAGCTAGATCCCAGTCCTGATGAGCTAGTCTGCAAAGAAGATAGGATTTTGTGACTCCCTGTTGTTGACATACCATCACTGTGGTATTGTCTGTGAAACTTTGAGGGGGCTGGGAAGAAAGAGAGAATGAAAAGCTTGCACAGAAAGCACATGAAAAAAGCCCTCATCTCCTTTATGTTGATGTGGTCTGACTTCTGATGAGGAGGCCTGAGACCGTGATCCTTTAGGTGTCCACAGGAGGCACCCCTTCTCCTGTCTGAGACATCTGTAAAGAGCTCCTGAATGGGAACTGGAGCTTGAAAAGGAAGTCCAGATTTGAGAGAAAATTGATGAATCCACTACTAAAGCTCAAGCTTGAGACAGGAAAGAAATGATACTTGGAACTTCAGGAGGTGGCAGTGCTGAAGCAAATAATTTGAGGTACCACTGAAGTTTCCTCATATGCAGCCTGGTGTGAGGGAGAATGGGAATAGTGGAAACCATAAATCCAAGCACAGTGAGGAATTTCCTGGCTGTGACAGACACCAGAGGAAGAAGGGATTGAAAAAAGATTATTAGAGACACAACCTTGGGGGCAGGCAGAGACACCACTGTTGGAACTGTCTGAAGTCTGCAGCCAAGGAAAATATGATCCTGAGAAGGTATGAGAACTGACCTCTGGAAGTTTATGGTGAACCCCAGACTCTGTAAGGGGGCAGTAGTAAATCTGTTATCCTAAACACCAAGTTGGGGGAAAGAGCTTGAATAAGTAAATCATCTCGATAGGGAAAGATGAATACCTAGAACCCTGCAAAAAGACAATGATAGGAGCAAGGCAATTTGTGAATACCCTTGGGGCAGTAGAGTGGCCAAAGAGCAAAGCAGAGAACTAAAAAAAAGCAAGGAAGAGACAGAGAAATGTAAACATTTCCTGAAGAATGGATGGATGGGGATGTGAAGGTATGCGTCCTTGAGATCCAGAGATACCTAAAAGGCCTGAGGTAGAAGAACAGAAAACAATATCTGCAGCGATATCATCTGAAAGAAAGGAAACTTGAGGAAGGTCTTTAGTATAGAAAGATCCAGAAATGGTTTACAAGTGCCCTCCTTTCATGCAACCAAAAGCATCCTAGAATAAAACCCCTTCCACACTTGGGCAAGAGGACATGGCTTGAATATTGCCTTAAGCCAAAAGAGAGTGAAGAAGCTCTGGGAAAAGAGACAGTTGTTCCTGAAGAGGCTGCCAAAGCCCTGAAAAAGAATGAATAGACTTGAAATCCATGACGTATTCCCAATGGATAATGAACAGAACCCAAGTGCCTGAAGTGACTTATAGCCAATTTGAAAGAGACAGCCACAGATGGGGGGACAAGAAAAACTGGCCAAGAAAAGGAGAAAGCAAACTGCCAAATAAAACTCGGCTTGTCCTGGGAAGCAGGTTTCTAGGAGGAAGAAGTCTAACTACACTTATTTATTTATTTATTTATTGATATTGGATTACCAGGAAAGTCCGACTGGGTAGGAGCCCATTTTCATTTGAGGCCCTGAGAGAAAAGCTCCAAATTATTACAAAACATTTAAATAACAATAATTGCACAATCTTCAAAAATAAAACATAAACATCTACAGTTTAAATAATTGTAACAAATTAGACATAATATAAAAACATTGAATAAGAATCAATACATGGTATATGACAATTATTTAATATTTAGAGAAATTTAAGACAGTGTGTAGAGAAATTAAAGGTAAGTTAGTTTAATACAAATACGAATTGCAATATGAAGTGAGAGAAAAAACAGGCTTGAATAAAAATGAACTTGTTCACATTTAGAGGTGTAGTTTATTTTAATTCTGAGTAAGAAAATAGACAGATTTTAGTGAGGAAGTCTTTCAGGGTGGTTTGGAAAGATAGGAGGGAGGGTATAGACCTGATGGATACAGGTAAGGAGTTCAAGACCTTAGCAACCTTGTATGAGTTAGCAGGAGGCACATGCCTAGAACCCTTCTTGCCTTTAGGGGGAGAGTGAGATTCCCTACAAACAAAGGCAGACTTATAGGGATAATTCCTCTGGAATTTGGGAATAAGTGAAACAAAAATATGTTTCGGCTCCTGCAAGGGTTTGCCTTTTTCCTGGACAGACTTGAAAAGTTCAGCAGCAGCAGAGCCAAAAAGAATTTTATTATCCAAAGGAGCATCCAAAAAGTTTTCCTCAATGGCCTAAGGCAAAGTCTGAAGATGAAGCCAAGAATAACATAGCATAACTGAACCAAAGTCAGCTATACTGGAACAGTCATCAGCTGCATCATAGCTGCATTTGATGGACTGGTGCACAACTTAAGAAGTACAGCCCGGCAGAAAAATGGCTGAAGTCTTCCCCTCAGAATCAAGAAGGTCAGAAACCACCTTAGAAACCTGGGAAAGGAGGGCCAAGACATGCCTGGTCATATGAGTCTGGTAGTTTATGGCCCTAAAGGATAAAGTGGCAGCAGTGTAAACTTTCTTGCCCAGCCTTTCCACAGCCCTACTATCCTTATCAGAATACAACTTGGTAGACTGAAATAACTTGGATGGCTTGTCAAAGGAAACTGACACTGCAGAAAGGTCAGCAGAAGGACATTTATAAAGAAATTTGCACTCTTTAGGCACATTATAGAATCTATCTGGCTTCTTTGGTACAGGGGCTGAGAGTCAGGAGGTACAGATCCTGCTGGGAAAGTATCCAGAAGTGCAGCCAGAACAGGGAAGATGGCTTAACAGTCTCCATCTGTAGGAGCTCATAATATCTTTTCGGAATATCAGAGATTTAAGAACAATCCAACTTAAAATAATCCATCATACGAGCAATGGTAACCGCCAAAAGAGAGCTCCTGTGGGGTGAATCTGAGCTTATGGAATCCTTCTCCTCTGAACTGTAGTCTAAGAGGGAAAGGATTTGGGGGCAGTAATCCAAAGATTCTTCCCACAAGTCCAGGTCCTCAGTCAAGGAGTCCAATTGCCTAGGTCTCTTCACTGAAGTAGAAGACCAGGGAGGAGAAAGAATGGAGATCCCTTAAGGAGTGGTTAAGGCTATCAAAGCATTAAATAAACCATGAGTGAAATCCTGCCATTCATGTTGGGGAAACATGCTTTTTTGTTTGTTTTGTTTTGTGTTGTTTTGTTTTTTTCCTGAGCAATGTCTGCTCAAAACACCCTCAAATTTCAGACCCTTGGAATGACTCAATAATGGTGGTAGGAATCTCCTCCCTAACTAAGATATGAGGAATCCCCCTTGGTCCTTCAGATATAATTTTTTTTTAATTATTTATTTTTACATTTGTTAACTGAGTGTGCCCGACTGAGCATGAGCCCTTTTTTAGCTGAGGCCCGGGAAGAAAAGCTCCAAACAGAACACCTTATAGAGACATAGAATAGTTAGATCTACAAAAAGCTTCAAATACAATTGTAAATCAGAAGTAGCTATATATGCAAACTAAAATTCTGAAATACAGTACAAATTAGATAAGTCAAAAATAATTAGCCAAGATACCCCCCTCAATGTCAGGTATAGATGTCTGTAAAGCCTCCGAGGATGTGTAAGAAGCCAGATCCATGCCAGCCTCTGATGGGGTTGTGGGACAGGTATCCAAAGCAAACACTGGACAGTCCTCCAGGCTTTCACCAGCTTCTAGAGAGACATGGGAGATTAGACAGCAGCCAAATCATACCTACCCTTTTTGGCCTTCTTCTTGCTGTCAGATGGCTTGCCCTCAGGACAGGACGATTCCACCATAGCACCTTGAGCCAACAACTTAAGACATTGGTTCTTCAGGTATATGGAGAAGGAGGAGAGACAACTATGAAGGGTCTTAAGCAGAAATTCCTGGCAGATAAACCACTGTGTATGATTGTGAGTTGTGAGAAACACCCAAACTGAACAGACAATGTTTGTGACAGCCTTTATGGGGAATCTGCCTCCCACTTGACATTTTCCTTTTCTGGACAACATGAACACAATAACCACAAAAAAGAGAAGAATCCCCAGTGGAGCATTTATCTGAAAACATGGTTGGCAAGCAGCACAGCAGAAGAGTGTTCAGGCCAACATTCAACAATGGCATTTGTTCTGGATGCAAAGAAGTTCTGAGTGTGTGCATCCATATGTCACCTTTATGCCCTACGCCAGGCATGGAGAGCATACATGTGACATGCTATGCCTATAAGTACTAAAGGTTTTGGTAGACTGGCCAGACATTGGGCTATCCTTGGCAGGAGATCCCTTAGGTAAAGAATACTGCAACAGTGATATGGAAGGACATCATCATTGACATGTCATGCTGCTTTGCTAGGGATGGTCTTCATCTGTAGCAACTAGGCGTTTGGATACTGGCCAAACCATTATCCACTCCTACAGTGCTTCTTTATGCATTGCCAAACAGATAAACCTTTCAACATAGCAAAATCTACTCATGATACACAAAAGGCATTACTGGTCAATGCTAGGAGTCTCAACAAGAAACTAACACTCCCTGGAAGCATTCTTCACCCTGGAAGATGCTGACATCTGTGCAGTTACAGACACATGGTAAAAATCTGTGGAAAGCACCCTGGCAGTGCAAGGCTATAATGCCTTTCACACATTCTGCCCAGCCACTGCACATGAAAGGACCAAAGGTGGAAATGTTAACATCTACATAAAGAATAAGCACATCTCAAGAACTACTCCATGCCCAGCTAACTATAGGAAAAGTCCCTTATCATATCCCACCATGAGCCAAGAAAATTATCCCTCATTCCTGAAATTTACCAGAATCACTTACCATTCAGCCCAATACCATACTCATGGGTGATTCCAACTACCCATCCATTAACTGAGAAGCATACACAACCACTAACATGCAGGCTCAAAGATTTCTAGACTTTGTCAAATCAAATACCCTGGAGCAGCTAGTGTGCACTCCCACTAGGGGTACAAATATCCTAGACCTGGCACTCACAAATATGGGAGAGCATTGTACTCTCCAAGTATAATATCCTCACTGGTTAGATCAAATCACAAAGCATTCTCCCTTGCAATAAATGTAAAACTAGAACTCCCACCTAATGACAAAACCTTTAAGAACTTTTCTAAGGCAAACTACCTCCTATAAAGCAACAGCATAGCTAATTTCCAAGCTCCCCCAAACCCAGAAAACACAGAAGCCTATGTGGGACAATTCACAAATGCCCTGTATGACTGTATAAACAACAGCATAGTAATGGCAGTATCAGATCAAAAAAATCTAGATAAACTGCAAAAATCCATCTTTTTGGATCATTGGTTTAAATAGGTTGTACAACAAAAGAAAGAAAATCCCATCTAGAAGTAAGGCAAAATATGCACAACAGAGAAAAAAATGCCTTCATTAGTCTAAATGAGAAATTCAGGGGACTAGTTAAGTCTTCAAAAGTGAATTTTGAGACAAAAATAGCTTCTCAAGCTAAGGATAACCATAAGGCATTTTTCAGTTTTGTCCACAGTCTTAAGGGCAACACCCAACAATATGCAGAGCTAGTTGTGGACAACATCACCTATACCCAGCCAGAAGATGGAGCAAATCTGTTGGCTGATAAATTCAGCTTAGATTTCACCTCCCCATCATGTCTGGTTACTCCCAAGAAATACCTTCAACCATTCCTCTACCAGGTATCAGAAAAGAACAGGTCACCATTGTGCACTGTAAAGCTAAAAACATGGCTTTGATGGGCCCCGTAATATCCTAGGATGTCTTTTAAATAGCTTGAAACAGGACCTATCAGCCTTTCTAGGATTGTTATTTAAACACAGCATCCAGACTGCCTTTGTCCCTGGAGAGTGGAGGACAGCAACAGTCATCCCTCTTCATAAAGAAGGAACATCAATAGACCCTGGAAATTACAGACCTATAAGTTTGACTAGCCTTATATGCAAAGCCATGGAGAGAATAATCATGGACCTGATAAATAATGACATAGGACATCTCCAAAAATTGGATCTAACAGCTTCATCAAGGGCAAGTCATACCTGATCAATCTGGTGAACTTCTTTGAGAAAGTCACTATGGCCATGGATGAAGGTAAAGCCATGTGCACTGCCTACCTTGACCTGGCTAAGGCATTTTGACACAATTTCTCACTCAGGTATTACACATAAACTCACAAAATTGAGCATAAATCCCTATGTCACCACACAAATTGCCAATTGGCTCAAAGATAGGACACATGTTGTTAAGAGTGGGAGAATCCAGATGTAGCAAGAGTGCAGTTACTAGTGGTGTACTGCAGGGCTTAGTGACTGGGACCTCTCCTGTTCGGAATATAGTTCTCTGAAGTCCAGGCTAATGTAGAAGGTATTTGGCTGACCAAAGTTGCTGATGAATGAAAGTTGGGGGCCAATGATGTAGATATCCCTCAGAAGGGTCTGACTGAGACAACTGATTGGCAGCAGAGCCATGGCCTAAAAATGTTGTTGTTGTGTCTTTCGGCTTTTCCTGGTTAGGGGTCGCCACAGCGGAACTCTGGTCCACTAATGATTGGCAGTAGATTATTAAATGCCGAGTTGCCAGCTCTGACCCACAACCTTCAATGAAGGTATGCCCATTCACGCATGTCTCCACACAGAACACGCTTTAGCTAAGAATCGAACAGGACAACGTCTTACTATGAGGCGACAAAGCTAACGCAGCACCACCGCCGCAAAATAAATGCAGAAAAATTCATAGTTATACCCTTTAGGAGGTCAAATATCCCTGCGAATTACAACATGGCACACCCCTAAGAGTGGACCCAGAGCTGAGAGATCTAAGTACACAGATAGACAGTAATCTGAACTTTGACCACTATATATCTACAGTGATGAGGAAGACTTTCTATGTGTCACAGTTTATAAGTAAAGGCATGGCATCCAGATCCAAGGAATTTACAGTCACACTGTACTCAGCCCTCATCAGACCAATGATCATGTGCAATGTGCCTTTTGGCATGTACTTGACCAGGCATTTGCAACAACTGCAGTGGCCTCAGAGGTTCCTAACCAAAACAAAAATACATGTCTTAAGTGGATTGGCTAAAAGCCCTAGCCCTTTACTCAGATTCCTACAGACTATTAAGGGGTGAGCTATGCCTAACCTACAAGGCACTCTCAAATCCAGCCCTGATGAAACTGTTACACATTCAAAAGACAAACAGAAACAGCATGAGGACTACCCGAACCAAGGAGCAAAACCTGGTCTTTAACACAAACAAAACATACCAGAGAGACAGATATGTATCTCAAAGATTGCCTCTTCTCTGGAACAGGCTTCCTATTCACATAAAGGAGAATCATAAGTTCACTTCTGGGGTGGCACCCATGTCCCTTATGGAAAGGGCAGTCCGTAAAATATTCAAAGGCACAGGCACAAACCTATGCCATCCTCTATCCCTTAGGGATCACAAATTGGGTGAAATATGGGTAATAATGGCTAGGCTTGTAAAGGCTCTTGAGCCGTTAGCCTAGTAATCTCCTATGAACCTATGAACCAATGTGAAATCTGCAGGTCAAGGTTACATACTGTGCACATGCAAGCAGTCGAATCTTCTCTTGGTTTTATTTCAACACTTTTTGCTGGCTTTTTTTTTTTTTAGATAAATTAGATGTGTCTTTTTGGTCTTTTTCTTCTAGTGGATGTGGTAAAACCAGATTAGAAAACAATTATTGCTTGATGTCATCAGCATTTGAGGTAGGAGGTTTCAGAAGTCATTGCTATTTCACTAACTAAATAATCATCATCCATTTTCTATAGAAACAACCATGAAAAGTTACATAAAAGGAAAATAAAGTTGTGCAAGTAAACTTATCATAACAGTAGATGTTCAAATGACCACTGCTGCAGTAGCCTAATCTATATGTAATATAGCTTTACAGCACAATCTCACTTTACGGGCTTCTAACATTAACAGCCTGAGACAACCTTTTGGAAACAGTCCGCTTTGACACAGGTTGTCCATTTTTCTTAACATCACAAGAAATGAACAACTGACTCAAAGATTTAAAAGATTTTGTTCTCTCAAGATAATACCAAAGTTGCCTGTGGGCATCTCTCCTTAATTTTGGGGTTCAGCAAAGAACACAAGGAGCTAGATAGTCTGGCTTAGAGGAAAACATGGTTACCACTTTAGGCATAAACGAATAGTTAGTTCTCAAGGAAACCATGCCTCAGTGGAAAATGTGATAAAATTGACCCACCATAAGAGCTTGCAACTCCGATAACCTTCTTGCAGAAGTCAGCAACCAGTAAAACTGTTTTTCATGTTAAGAACCTGAAGTTAGACAGATGAAAACTGGAGGTTACTCAGAATTAAGATCCCACGGAGGAAACTCCAGTTTTCATGGAGGTCTTTCATGCAATACTCCCTTTACAAACATTTTAACATGGGAATGTCTTGAAAGAGGGGTATTCATGGTTATACATGCTGAAATGGCCAACAAATAATCCTTGATAGAGGAGTAAGAGAGGCCATAGGAACATAACTCACACAAATATTGTAAAACCAGAGAAACACTAGCCCTGAATGGGTGCTGATTATGTTGATGGTATCAACTAAAAAAACTTTTCCATTTGTTAACATGATTTTCTAGTAGCAGGCTATCTTGTGTTCATTAGTACCTGCTAGATTGCAGTGCAGTGAGGATCAGGAAATGTACCCTTTTCTCCACTGTAGTGTGACCTTGGAGTTGGTATATATAATTTGCTGGGTGTGTGTGTGGGTGCAGCCCACCACATGAGGGGTACGGGGGGGCTTGCTCCCCATGCAAAATCATTGAAAATGGTACATTTTTACTTTAAATCAAGTGTTTAACTGAAGCAGCTGCTTTTCTCTGTGCTCCACGAGGTCCATTCAGAAACTCCAAGTGTTGTCAGACATGCACAATAGGTATTTCTTTCTTACAAGTTTCGACATGGTAAAATTTCATTGTTATGAAATTGCGATTTTCCATCTTATGAATTTGAATTTCGATTATCTGACATTTCGATCTGCTGAAGTAGATCCTCACTATCAGGGCTCCCAACCCTCCATTACTGGTGAATTACAATACAATTTGTGGACAGATATATGTTAGAGTTGACAACTGTTCATAAACCAATCAACTTTTTGTTTCTTGTTTTTATTATTATGCAATTAAGTACAAAAAAAAGACACACATTGACATGGATATCTAAACACTACAGCCATCAGTAACAGGCAGTTCTGTTATCATTATCAGACCAGCAACCCTGTCTCCAAGCACTGTCTGACCAAAATGTAATCTATCTGCTTATAATGATAGGCAGATTGTTTGATAGCAAGTGTCTGGCAGGTTCCCAGTTGTTAAATACATTTACTGACAAAAGTCAAGAAATTTATAGGCACACATATTTCTACTGACATTTTTGATGATAAACAATTTAAAGAGCCTACACAAATTTTAAAATCAAAATTGTCAATCGTTTTCATTACTTGGTAATTAAGTCAAAGTGTTGCACTACTATTCACCTTCGTGAATCTAGAATATTTTCTTAACATCCTGTAGTTTATGTTTGTAATCATACATCTGTAGACTGACACTGCTGACCATAGGACAGACAAGTCAAATACCTATTCAGGATGTTGAAAGAAGCCCATGAACTACTGACTAACTCCAGAGATTTAAAACCCCAGAAACAGTATGAGCAGAAGGAATGGTTCACAAGACCATAGTAGCTTTAGGATTAAAACTCCTGTTTTGAGAAAATCCATAAATAACAAAATAAGCACTGAGAATGAACCTGCTCATGCACTTGCTAGGATTCTACATCAGTCATCTGTTGATACAAAGGAGGTATATCTATTATTCAAAAGAAATTGGGTAGAATTACATGTGCGAGCCCTAATCAGAATAAAGTGTTGGAAACCTTTAGGTTTATTTATAAGTCCTTGAATAATGTAGGGAACATGTTTGAACACAGAGGTCCCCCCAGTGATATGCAGGGTTATATGAGGAAGTGTGGTTCATGTACCTCATATTGCTTTATACTGGAAGGATGAAATATTATTTACCAGCATACCAGGGTTATTCCTTGTAGTGAACATATAATCGTAATTCTTCTGGTGTTGTATGTGTGGTGATCTGTTCAGCCTGCCCAGCAAGTTTATACTGGCAAAACTGAATGTAAAATTAATAAGAGAACATATGAGCACTACAATTCTATCACAGATTGTGTGATTAATAATAATGCACTTTATAAATACTCTACCATTTGTAAGGGGTTTAAAAATTATGTTTTTTGTTTTGGAAAAAGTTTCTAAGGATTATAGTGGTAGCGACTGGGAAAACACCTTACTGTATAAAGAATCATCTTGGCAAATTCTTTTAAATGCAGATGTGTTTCCTGGCTTAAATGAACATTTGTCCATTAAGCCCATTTTAAAATTTAAGGCAAATAATTTGAGGAAGTGATTACTAACCATGCCCTTTGACATCATCTTATTTACATGATTGTGTTTCATGGATGGATTATTCTGATGAAGTTCATGTAATCTGAACAAAAACATTCAAGCATTCAATTAAACTTGGATCTTGAATTCTCTGGTTCTTTGCTGGATTTGAATGTAAAAGATCCCACAGCACTTACCAAAAAGAGTAAGGGTTGCTTTATTTATATATATAACGTTTTAAACATTATTTTACATTATTTACATATTTTGCGACCCAAACAGCCATCCTATTTACATCATTTTAAAATATCTTTATCAGTAATGCAGCACAATTTTAGTACATTCTTTAATTCCAGTTTCCTTCATTTCTATTTAACCTATCCAATGCAGTAAACACAACCACTTTCTTATTTCTGCCAATACATCTTCATCCTTTCTATTTTTGTTATACAATAGTACTTCATGCCTTCTTTTCTACAATACTCAGATTGTAACAAAAAATGTATCCCCAAGAAGGATAAACTGCAGAGGGATATACGTGATTATGAACGGAAGTCTGCATTTAATGTTTCAACTAGCCAGTCAAAGAAATGGCAGAGGGTGAGATTTCAGCAAGAAGCAGGAAGAAATGTAAATAATTTTTGTTTATTAATTATTTTATTTTGCATTTGTTGACCGGGATTGACCAACTGAGCTGAAGAGCCCTTTTTCAGCGGTAGCCCGGGGAGAAAAGCTCCAACATATCATACAATTTTCATTATAAATTAGCATTAAACAGCAATGTTACGGGATTATTACAAGGCATTAAGTAACAATACAATGTTATACAGTGTCAAAAATATAATAATAATAATAATAATAATAATAATAATAATAATAATAATAATAATGGCTACATTTCATCAGCAGGCAGTGAATCTTCGTTGGTGAATGATAACAGTGATGAAGAGAACAAGTTTCCAGGACTTCCTGAACCAGCTAACCTGGGCTATATGGCCAAGAATTTTCATGAACCAGAGAGGAATTATGTTAAAAAGAGGTCCAGAAACTATGAACATGGACAGGACAGTTATATAACCCCAACTACCGGACATATAAAAAAGGCAAGTGGTATTAAATGTTGTAAATAATGATTATGTAGCAAATTTGTCTGGATGTATTTTATCAGATACTGATGCAGTACTGTTAAATAGAGGTTTAAAGTTTATCCCCATGGCTTTTTCTAAAGGGTATGAACTGAAAATTGAAGTGTTTAAATTTATTAGAAAATTGTATTTAAAATCTTTTTTTGCACAAGATACAAATGTAATTCATGAAAACAATGTGGACAGTGAAGATGATCTAAGTGAAATGAGTTTTCATTCATGTGTTTCTGATTTAGAAATAGATGCTTATTGTAAGTTAAGCTCTAAAAATGTGACATACAAAAGTGATTTTATTCCTATGTGCAGGGATGAAAATATACAGCAATTTTCTTCTGCTTTACAGTTTTCAATAGATAAAGAGCTTGAAAAAGTGAATAAAAACAAGAAAGAAGTTAAATATAATTTAAGTAGAGAAGAATGGAAAAGTCTTTTAAAGTTAAGTGAAAACAGGGAATTCTTGTTTAAACCATCAGATAAATGGGGGTAAATTAGTGGTGCTTCATTATAATCAGTATTTGAATATGTGTTATGCTCATTTGAAGAATATTAACGTCTATGCCTTGGTAGAGCTGGGATGTTATCAAGAAGCAGTAATTAAATACAAAGAACTGCTAATGAATGGGTTACGATTAAAATATTTCTCACAAGAGGATGTATATAAAAAATTGCAGTTAAAGATAACTCTATGGCATACTTCTTTTGTGTCCCTAAAATACATAAAAGTTTAGTGGATCCACCAGGACGTCCCATACTCTCTGCATGCAGTTATTTTACACATAACTTAGCTCTTTTTTTACATTCCTACTTTAAAGACGAAGCAGAGAAGCTAAGGTCTTATATAAAAGATTCCTTTGATTTTTTTAAGTAAAATCAGAAATGTAAAGTGGAAGAAGAACATGTTTTTCATTGTTGTGGATGTTACCAGTTTATATACAAATATTGAACATGTACTTGGCTTAGAAGCAATATTATTTTTTTATAAGAACTTGCCTAAAACACATTTTATTATTGAACTAATACATTTTTGTTTGAATAATAACATTTTTGAGTTCAACGGGGAACTTTATAGGCAGCTTCATGGAACAGCTATGGGGGCAGGTTTTGCCCCCATGTATGCAAATCTTTTCATGGGCATATTTGAAAACAAATATGTATATAATAATTAATTTATTTTGAAATATGTCATAAGTTATTATAGATTTATAGATGATTTAATATTCCTTTGTGAAGGAGGTGGGAAGAAGTGAATACATTTGTGCAAAAAATTCAGATAAATCCCTATAATATCAAGTTTGATGAAATACAGACAGGTGTTAAAGTAAACTTTCTTTATATAACTTTGCATGGTATCAATGATGGTAGAATACAAACAAGTTTACATAGAAAATTTGAATGGAGTGGTCATATACTGCATGGGGAAAACTGTCACCCCCCCCACACACACACACACACACACACACACACACACACACACACACACACACACACACACTATTAAATCTATAATCTATTCCTTATGGGGAATTTCTTAGAATAAAAAGAATATGTAGTGATAAAAAAGAGTGTGAGAAGGAAACAGAAAAAAACAGCACACATGTTTGTAACTAGAGGTTACAAGGAAACAGTGGTGGAAGAAAATAAAAGGAGGGTGGTATAACAAAATAATATTAAAAGCAGGTATAGCATGCAAGGTAGAGTGCATCAACAGGATAAACAAAAATTATGTTATGTGACCAAATATACAGTGTTTACAGAAGTTTTAATACATTTGGTAAAATATCATTGGGGTATTTTAGAAAAAAATAAATTTCTTAATATAAGAGCAAATGAGTATCCCATGTTTTCTTATTCGAAAGGTAGAAGTATTAAGAGATTTCTTGGTACATGTCAAGTTTCAGCTGCCTGTAAGTCATAGGAGTTTGAGGGTAGGTGCAACAGGTACTTTCCCTTGTGGAAAGTGCAGCTGTTGCCATTATGTAGTAAAAAGTTTTGATAAAATTAATGAAAAGTATTTAAATGCAAAGGGAGATTTTCCTGTGACAGTACTGGAATAGTTTATGGTTTGAAATGTCCCTGTGGTAAGGTATACATAGGGGAAAGTAAAAGACGTTTCAAACAAAGGTTGAAGGAACATGTCAGGGATGTTAAGAAGGGCAAAGAAGAAAGTCCTGGTGCATTACATTTTAAAGAATGTCACAGTGGAAATATACAGGGTTTACAAGCTACAATTTTGGGGCAAGTACAACAAATGTATGACTTTGATATTAAAAGACAACTTTGGAAATTAGAATCTACTTTAATTCTGAAGTTCAACACTTTTAACTCCGCATGGAATGAATCACGAATGTCACTGGAAATGTTTTCTTTAATTAATTTAAGTCTATGATTGGTTAATTGTTTGTAATCATGCTATTTAAAGATAGAATATGTAAAGTAGGGATATACTCTGTAAAGGCTGAAGAGCCAAGGCACTAGAGGAGTCTGCATTTTATGCTTGTATTTGCTGCTAACCAGATTTTATTGGATCCAGTGTGTGCTTATTTTGCCTGTTTTGTGGGACAACATTGTGGATCTACTACTGGACTGGACTGTAATTTTAATAAAATATAAAGGTAATCACTGGCTTCTTTCCTTGTGTGGTAGTGAGCTGTTCTGTTTCCAGTTCGTGGTGAAGTAGAAAAAATGTATCCCATTTATCAGTATCCTCCTTCCTTTTTCATATTTACCATTCAGTGTCATTTCCATATTTATTTCCTTGAGACCTTCCCAACTATATACCTTTTTACACTTTCCCCAAAAGACTTACTCATTTTACACTGGAAAAAAAACAATGTTTTACAGTTTCTTCTATTTTGTAATCATAACATGCTACTTTATTACTATTTATTTCAAATTTTCCCTTGACAAGTAACTTATTTAAAAAAAAACTCCACAAAAGTCCACAGCTTCATAGCAATCTTCAACCATTTTCCTTCTTTGCTTTATCACATTTCTATCATCATCTGATAAATCACACCATGAATATGCAAGAATAATTCTTGTTTATCATTTTCCACACCATGCATTCCTTTTCTCACTGCATTCACCAATTTTAAATTACCATAACTTTATTTATATATTCCTTTTTTCCTTAAACTCTTTTAAATCTCTTATTTTCCTTTTTACTTCTTTACATATCTCTTTATACCTTTCATATAACAATTTGCCACATTCTATTTCCCCAGTTTTTCACATAATAGCCATTACTTTCTCCTATAAACTTTCATAGCAAATGTTTATAGTTTGCACTTTTTTTACTTATTCCATATGCTTCCGTAATTTTCCACATCACCTCTTAACTTATTTAATGCTTTTTCTACAAAATGCATAACCAATATCATCTCATTGTTTCTACAAAAATCATACTTATTATTTCCTTTACTATTAACTGTTCCCTTACTTTTCTCCATTTTATATGAAGCTCATCATTTCCTATTACTTCGTTCACATTTTGCATCCTTTTTGTATTATTATCATAAATATTTTATAATCAGTATTCCCTATAGTTACAGGTTTCCAACTTCTTATGTCTTTCCTTTCATATTTTTTCATATAAATTGTACCCCCACTACTCACTTCTTACTGCACTATTTACAAATTCAATTTAATACTTTACAGAAAACCGTATTTCCTTCCATCTCCATTTACTTATAAAACTCGTAACAGATTGTCTAATCCTGCTACTATTTTCTCAATTCTTTCATTGCTTCCTGCATTTCTTCCATAGTAATCTCCTTTCCCAGTTCTGCCTTAGTACCTTAAGATATTTTGTAACACCCATTCATGTTTCTCAGCTTCTTCCTTTTCATACATTTTATCCGCACATCTTTCCAATACTTCCATTATTTCTGTTTGTACCTTAAAACTACCCTCTATCATTTGTCACATCCAAATTTCTTCAATAGTTTCAATAACCAAAACAACAGGAACTGCCAAAATACTACGAACTCTCCTCAAAAGACAGCAGCAAAACGGATGGAAACACTCGCCACTCCAGAGACCAAACTTGCGCCACCAAAATGTATTAACAGTCTTTTATTGAACACAAAGTACTCCAAAACGATGGTTTTGGAGTACTTTGTGTTCAATAAAAGACTGTTAATACATTTTGGTGGCGCAAGTTTGGTCTCTGGAGTGGCGAGTGTTTCCATCCGTTTTGCTGCTGTCTTTTGAGGAGAGTTCTTCAATAGTTTCCCATTTTGTCTTACTTTCCAGTTTTCCTTCCTTAAGTTACTGTTATTATCTCCTATTGTAATAATAAGCCTATAAACAAAACATATTTTAAGACCTCAAACATATTTTCCTGTCTGAAATATTTGTATTTGCATAAACAGCAAATAATCTTACACATCTTTATTTTTTCTTATATCACATCACCATTCTATTTGGTGATTAGTACTTTTAACATCTAGTATTTTTACTTCTTCATTTCTTATCACAGTCCCTATATGTGAATATTTCTCATTTCCTACAGACCACATAGTCTTGTTTCCCCACAATGCCTCGGTTATATCATATAATTTCTTATTTCTCATTCTTAAACTATTCAATTACCTTTAGCCCGTGATATAAATTCTAATACTGTTAAGATTAACACTTAATACTTTTATGGCATCCCTTTCCTTACTTTACTTCTACTTCCGTTTCCTTCCTTTTACCCCTCCTCTGTTGACTTTCATTATTGTGCTCTTGCTCTTCTCCTATGTCAAACTCCCTCCTCTCTTTTATAACTTACCAATATTTAACTCAATTTCCACTGATTTTATTGTATATTTTATTTTATATTTCACCCCATAACATTTTCAGTGTAATCTTTGTTGTTGTTAGTTCAGTATTTTCTTGAGTTATTTTTTCATTCTGTAAACTAGGACAATCAAACCAAAAAGTGCCCTTGGGTTCATAATTTTTAGCTGCATGCCCTTCACTCTACATTGCCTGCATCCTCTTTTTTTCACAATCCTGTACTAAATGCCCTTCATCTCCACAAAAAGAAAAAAAAAAAACAGGCCTTTGGCTGACCCCAGTATCTCACAGTCCTGTCTTTCCATTAACACATATTACATTTTTAACATGCAGTACCCTTCCTTCTTGCATATTAAATGTTAGTGATGCTGATACTTCTCACCTCCAGTCTACATATTTCTTTCATAAACTATCTTTTTTTATATCATGCACTACTTTAAAAAAAGATAAGACAAAAGATTTCATCTCAACAATGGCAGTATCAGCAGTTATATAGTAATTTCATGGTACTGTCTCTTGTTTCTTTCACACCTCAGATCTATTTTCTAATAAACCAAAAGTTTCAAAAGTCACTTCCCGGAAGTCCTCAGTCCATAAATGTATTAATGCCCTTATGCATTTTATACTAAATCCTAAAGGCAAAATTATATTGTCCAAAACACCATATCTATTTAAATGAAATATATATATATTTTTTTTTCATTTTAATTCTTGCCACAGGCTTTTTAGTTCTGAGTTGCTCATTTACAGTCTATTTTTGTATATTGCATTCTGTTGCCACATCTGTTTCATTTCCCATTATTACAGTATCAACATACGATTTTTATACACCCTGTTACCAGTGTGTACCCTTAAAACTAGTTAATCTACCAGCTGAACACACAGATCTGTTTTCTGCTCCTTTATCATCCAACATCACTGCTTTCTCAGCTGAAATCATTGTTTCTTCTGCTTCAGCATCTATGAAATGCTACATAATTCCAATTGCTTCTGATGAATTTTCAGTTTCACTTTGCTCTATCAAATTTCAGTAATTCCTGTGTTGATAATTTACCTTCTTGTAACTTTTTTACAATAATTTTCTCATGTCTAGTGGTTTCAGAAACCTCTCAATTTGTTTCTTCCAAAAGACACACTGCTCCATCTCTCATGGCATCCTCCATCTTTGATGTCTCACAACCAAGTCAACATCAGCCCTTGGGCACCATCTAGTGGTTGTGATGCAAAACAAGACAAAAGAATGGGAGATGTTCCCCACTGCCCCGGCCAAATTCCCCCTTGTCAGTATAAAACACTACCTTGGGACTCCCCTGAAAAGAGGACACAGGCCTAACCAATCAACAAGAGAAAATGAATAAATAAATGAATGAAATCTATTATTGCTTCAGACATGCATTCTATACTCTTTCAGTTTCCTACTACCACTATTTCCTTATTTTAATTTGCTATGTCTAAGATGATCCCTGTTCCTCCTCCTAAGCACCATTTCATTCTGTAAATCAGTGGAAACTGGTGACTTCAAAGCAAGGGGAGGGGGCTGCAGGAAGCAACTGATTGAGTGGAGCCAAATACAGTGGGATGGGGCTATATTACAGCAGGTCAATAGCCATTACCTATGATCAAGCAGATGTGGTCATTCACCTTCATCCACAGACTGCTTCAGTACAGACTCATGCATTATATCCAATTTACTGACTATATACACCTTAGATGTCTAGCCATAATCAACACTTCATAGATCCCCCATTAGTCATGAGTCTCCCCTGCACTCCCCCAGTGTCCTCCTCTTTTTCCCCCTCATTCCTGCCCCTCAGATACATTCAGGCAATAAAGTTGGCTTTAATTGGATTCAGGGGTTGTCTGTAGACAAAAATGGCCAACGCTGTTGTCATTTGTTTAAAATAAGTATTTTTTAGTCGGTGTTGCAGATGTAATGTGCAGATATTTTTTTTTTATTGACTGAATGTAGCTCAGATATCAGAATCCATGGCAGAGCTAGCCACCTGGTGATGTGAACCTTGGCTCTAGATGATTGTATCTGTTGAACTGACACCTAGACTCCATGTAAAAAAATAGGAAAAGGGGTTGTGGATGGATGGATACCTCAGATATCAGAATATAATAAAATAAAAAATAGCAACATTTGGACAAAGTCATTTATTTTAAAACCTCCACCACAGATGTAATCATCAATTATTTCCACATCAATCCCTTCACTAGTTTAACCATGTATACACAAGCAGTAAATTACATAATTTCCCCTTCAATGTCTTCAGTGGTTTAAGCATGTATGAAACATTTCCCTCGATCATAGCTCTCAAGTGTACCTCATTACGGGGAGCGTACCTCATTTGGGGTCTTAAAAAGTGCATGTTCCTCAAAGTTCTACATCATAAAGCTCTATCACATATTCAGTGTTAGGAATTTTTTAAACTGATATCGATGGTAAACAGAAAATAATCAAATTAGTTCATTAAAATATCTTTTTCATATGTACTGATCTGTAGGCATAGGGTATTCTTTCTCATTCATTTGCACATTCAGGAAAGAGAATGGAGAGAGGGCTAATTTGGCTGAAAGTAAACTTGGATATAAGCACAAAAGAAAGATTAGTTCTCAAAGAAATCCTGCCCTTGTAGAAAATGAGGTACGACTGGCTCACCAAAAGAGCTTGCAATTCAGATACCTTTCTTGCTGAGGTCAGAACAATCAATAAAACTGTTTTCCATGTTAAAAACCTGAAGCCAACTACATTAGTTGGTTCAAACAGTGCAAGTGTTAGTTCCTCTAACACAAAACTAAGATCAGAAGGAGGGGCCACCAGTTTACCTGGAGGCCTCTTATGCAAAGCCCCTTTCAAGAATATTTTGACATGCAACTGCCTTGAAACAGGAGGTTCCATGGGAAGACATGCTGAAATGGCTGATACAATAATCTTGATAAAGGAATAAGAAAGGCCATAGGATAGTACTTCACACAAATATTGTAAAACCAGAGAACAACCAGCCCTGAATGGGTGCCTGTTATGTTGTTGGCACCAACTAGAAAACCTTTCCAATTTGCTAATATTTGATTTCTAGTAGCAGGCGTTATGGTCTTTATCAGTACCTGCTGCATGTACTCAGAAAACACGCGCCAAAAAAGAATTAAAATCATATCATCCAGGCAGTCAGTTGAAGATGATTGGTGTTGAGGTGTATCAAAAACCTTCGTTCTTGTGTGAGTAGATCCATTTATGAGGAAGCTTGTGGTAATTACCCTTGGCCATTTCTAAAAGAAGGAAGAACCATGGTTGCTTGTGCCAGAAGGGAGTCACCATAATGATCCTGGGGGATTCCTTCTGAATCTTCAGAAGTATCCTGGATATTAGTGAAAAGGGTGGACAAGCATACAGGAACATTCCTGTGCAAAGAAAACAAAAGGTATCTGTCTTCCAGGACTTCTTGCATGGAATCCTGGAATAGAAGTTTACAAGTTTATTGCTCAGACAGCAGGCAAAGCGGTCTACTTGAGGAACTTCCCACAGATGGATCAAGTCTTAAAAGACCCCCAAATCTAGTTTCCATTCATGAGGGTCTGCTCTAGTCCTGCTCAGCTTGTCTGCCACACAGCTTTGCTCTGACAGAATGCAGGATGCCTACAGAGTGAGATTGTAATGTGATGCTACATCACAAGTTACATTCCCCCTTGCTTGTTGATGTACTGCATCACTGTGGTATTGTCTGCAACCACTTGTAGAGGTCCTGGGGACCAAAGATAGTTCATAGAATTGAGTGCCTTAAGAAGGACAAGCATCTCTTTGATATTTATGTGCTTGCATCTGTCCCTGGTGTCCCATACCCCTTGAACTTTTATCTCTGCTGAAACTGCTCCCAGAACAATGTTTGAAGCATCTTTGATGACTGACTACTTTGGAGCAGGGAGGGAGAAGAAAAGACCTGGATTTAAGGATATATTTTTCTCCACCAAGTAATTTCTCTTCTGACAAACTCTAGTACTGGGATCTGAGAATATAAAGAGTGTTGATGCTGAGACCAAAGAGATTACAGATACCACTGTATCTTTCTCATGTGGAGTCTTGCCAACAGTATCATAAGAATCATAGATGCCATGAGACCCAAAATCCCGAGCTACTCTCTCACAGTGACCGAAATCTGAGTGGGAAACCTTAGAATTAGATCTAAATAAATATCTATTTTTTTCCTATGCAAGACAAGATCTTTAAAATTTGGTGCCTAGCTGACACCACAGGAGTACAATCCTAAGTGAGGGGAGTCAAGAAAGACCTTTGAATGTTCTCTTGGAATCCTAGCTTGTGCAAGAGAACTCTTACTCAAGAGAGAGATTCCTGACATTTTGAAAAGACTGCAAAGATAAGCAAGTTGCCTGAATACAGAAAAATACTGGACACCCTGAAGCCTGGAATCAGCTATAACTGGAGCTAGACACTTTGTAAACACTCTTGGTGCAGTGGATAGTCCAAAGGGTAAGGCAGAGAACTGATAATGTGATCCAGACACACAAAACCTTAAGAAACATCAAAGTCTGGGTGAACAGGAATGTGAAGATAAGCATCTTTTTGGTGTGGTGTTACCAGGAAATGTGAAAGAGGAAGAAAAGGCAATAGGTTGTCAAGTGACATCATTTTGAATTTGGGCACTATCACAAATAGGTTTAGAAAAGAAATATCCAGAACTGGTCTTCGGGCATTTTCTTTCCTTAATTAGAACATCCTTGAATAAAACACCTTCCCCACCTGAGAAGGAGGACCTAGTTCTATCACTCCTTACATGTGATGAAGAACAGGTAGAAACAAAACAGTATGATCTGCCGGATGAGAAATAACCAACTAGAAAGGAGGAATTTCCTCCTACTGCCATCTGTAACCTTGATGAATGATTTTTAAAACCTATTTGTCTGAAACAATCTGTTGCCAAAGAAATAAAATGGAAAAAAAGACTTTCTGGAAGAGAAACAGGGCCAGGGTGGAAGGGGTTCACAAGGACTCTTGAATAGTCATTCAGACTTGTTGGAATGCCCTGGGTTTTGGGAGGTTTGAAATCTCCTTTTGGAACCTCTGTCCACTTCTTCTTAAACACCTGTTAACCTGAATTCTGTTCAGGCTCTTTATTCTGATTTTTGCCAAAACTTGATGAGGAGAAAGAAGATCGCTTGAACAATCTGGAAAAAGAGGGCTGAAACATCTTAAAAATTCCCTGGATCAGCTTGCCTCTTTTCTCCCATTTTTTAAACACCTCTGCAGCACAGGGGCCAAACACTTATTATCTATCCAAGGGAGAAATGAAAATCTAATTTTTCACATCTGGGACCAGATTGTAAATACATTGACCAGGGGTGCAAACATACTGGATCTGGTCCTCACTAATATGGGAGAATGCTGCACACCCCCTAGTGTAATGTCTTCTCTGGTAAGGTCAAAATAAAACCTGGAATTCCAGCTAGCCCTAGGATATTTAGTAACTACTCTAAGGCTAACATTCAAGCTTCCATAAACCCTGAGAACACTGCTGCCTATGCAGAACTGTTCAAAGAAACCCTGTACAATCATGTTAATAGCTGCATAGAAGCAACCGTATACACCAGGAAGAAGTACAGAACTAACTCAAAAAACAACCACCCTGGTGGAATCACAACATCAATAGCCTGTATAACAGAAGGAAGCAAATCATGGCAAAACTTAAGAGGTGCAGCACCCAGCAGGATAAAAGCACTCTCAAACTAAACAAACAACTCAGAGGACAAATAAAGTCTACCAAAGCCAAATTTTAGCTAGCATTGGCTTCCCAGGTCAAAGACAACCATATGGCATCCTTTAGCTACCTTAAAGGCAATACACAATTGTGTGCAGAGCTCATTGTTAATAGAGTCACCTATACTGATCCAGAATATATAGCAAACCTAATGGCTGACAAATTCAGCTCCAACTGTATCCCTCTCTTCAGGAAATACCATCAAATGTAACTCCCCATACCTTTCAACTGTCTGGATTTTTGCAGAATGCTCAGGTTTTTGGCTCATATTTTTGGACTCTTTCTCATATAATTGTGGCTTTCTAGCAAATCACTGACAAAATCATTGAGGAATGAAGTCATAAAATAATGACAGACATTTGAGTTTCAGACTTCATGCCCTTCAGAAAATTCATGTAAATGCAAAACTTGTTATTCTATCAACTTTTGAAGTTTGCAAGAACAATATTTAAAAATTGTCCCTATTTTTCGGCCTTTGTCCCTCATTATTTATGACTTTGTCCAGATTTCTTGCTCTAAGAGGTTGAGCGTTATGACTCCCCCTGCTATCCCTAGGGAACAAGTCCTTAATGCTCTCCCTAAGGCCAAGAACACTGCATCAATAGGCCCAGACAATATCCCAGGATGCCTTCTAAATAGCATGAAATATAACCTAGCAAGCCCACTGGAATTGCTATTTAATTGTAGTCTCCAAACAGGCTTCATGCCTCATGAATGAAGAACAGTTAAAAGTCATCCCTCTGCACAAAGGTGGGTCATCTACAGACCCTGGACACTAGAAACTCATAAGTCTCACTAGTCACATATGCAAAGCCATCAAAAGAATTATCAAGGTAATGATCAATAATGACAGGAAATCTCCAGATACTGGACCCAACTCAATTTGGTTTTGTCAAGGGCAGGTCATGTCTACATAACCTGGTGGACTTCTTTGAGAAGGTCATCAAAGCAATGGATGAGGACAAAATGGTTCACACTGCCTACCTTGAACTGGCCAAGGCATTTGACATAATACCCTACTTGTGCATTGTTGACAAACTCAAGAAGCTAGGTACAAACCCTTTTGTCACCAGATAGATAGCCAGCTGGGTCACAGACAGGACCAGGAAGTTAGAACTGTGGAGTCCACCTCTAAAAAGAGGTCATTCACAAGAAGAGTCCATCAGGGATCAGTCCTGGAACTGCAACTTTTTGGCAATTACTTCTCTGAAGTCAAAACCAATGTCAATGGCCTCTGGCTGACTAAACTTGCAGCTGATTTCAAATTAAGAGTTGTCATTGAATCCCCCACTGCCATAAATGTTCTCCAGGATAGTCTGACTCAAACAAACAACTGGTGTTAGAGGCATGTACTAAAACTATAAAACTAAATGCCAAGAAATGCATAATAGTATCCTTCAGGAAGTTATTCACCCCTAGTGACTATTATATTGACAACACTCCCCTAAGAGTTGACCCAGTAGTCAGAGACTTGGGGACACACATAGACAGTAATCTAGCCTTAGACTATCATGTGTCTACAGTAGCAAGGAAAACACTCTATGTTGTGCAACTTATAAACTAAAGTATGGCATCTAGGTCCAAAGAAGTCATTATTCAACTGTATTCAGCATTCATCAGATCGGTCATTGAGTACAACGCCCCCTTTGGTATGTACCTAACCAGGCACACCCAACAACTGTAACATCCACAGAGGTTCCTGTATAAAAAAATACAGGGCTGAAGAAACAGGTCATAAGCAGACAGTCGCAAGGCCGTATCTCTGCATTCTGTCTCCTACAGGTTGGTGAGGGGAGAGCAATGTCTGGCATACAAGACATTATCAGATCCTATTCTGATGGACCCCCTGTACAGCCGCAAATCAAACAGCACTAGAATTACTCATTCTAAAGACTTAAACCTTGCCTGTGATATAAATACGACCTGCTGGAGAGACAAGTATGTATCACAGAGACTACCCCTTTTCTGGAACAGGCTCCCCATCCATGTAAAACAGAGTTCCTCCCAATTCAAGTGTAACATGGACAATTGGATGTGCAACAAAAAAATCATCCCTGGTTTGGCACTTATGTCTCTAATGGATACAGGCAGCTGGTAAATGCTTTATCTCCTAGGCTCCTGCTTGTAAATATTTCATCTCACAAGCCCTTGTTTACACTTATTAGGGGCACCAAACTTGTCAGAGATTTGGGATGTATGACTAGGCTTAAATATCCCTTGTTGTTGTTAGCCTAGTAAACACCTATGACCCAATGAACCTATGGGAGGTTCTAAGAATGCAGATAAGCAAACTTCTTTAAAGCAGTACCAGTGGCCAGAACCCAGAAACAAGTATCAACAGAGTCATACACACGCTGCAAATGATGAGTAGTGACCTGTGCAATAGAGGAAACTAAGTTATTTAAAGCAGATTTTTCTCAAGAAGATACTGTAGATAAAGCATTCCTCATACTTCTACAGTACGTCAGAATAAAGTTTAAGATATGAGCCTGACAATTAGAAATTCTAAAATTTAAAGTTGCAGAACTATTCACTTTTTCCCATACCTATCAGTAATTATCCCATCCTCATTAGAAAGAGTAGGACTGGAATTAACTAAGTGCTTAGCAACAGAGAAGTCAACTAAGGTGTGACACCCATGCACTTCTCCAGTAATTAAGGAGCCTCAATCCTACCGCCATCACCAGTGAGGGACATGCACATTGGGAGGAAGACAAGTGTACACACAGTAAAGTACAATTTCCCTTAAGAGCACGCAGAGAACACAGTCAGTCTGGGGCTGGTTTCTCCTTCTTACTCCAGATTCCCAATAATACTCCCCACTGGCACAGCTATAGGGTTAAGATCTCAGCTGAGTGGGCAAGCCAAAACCTCCAGCACTGTCTCTGTCCAACCAGTGCTTCATGTCCCTACCCAAGTAGATGACACACACACACACACACACACACACACACACACACACACACATACACACACACACACACACACACACACACACACACACACACTTTGAGATTTGATTTACATACAAACACATAGATACTCCTGGGGAAGGCTGGCACAGGTTCACTACCTATGCCCCCTTCTGCCCAAACTAGAAGGTAGTAATTACTACCACCAACCACCCTTAAGTATCAGTTACTATAAGGCCTTTGCAAAGGGTGGCCAATTCTACTGTGTAATGTTACTATTATCCAAATGGTAAGTGTGACCAACAGGAGGGCTACTGGAGTGGCCTATACAGTGTCACCAAATACACATGCAAGTACTCTAAGAACTTAAATATCTATAAACAAACCAGCCACAATAAAAATGTTTAAATATATTTAATAATAAATAATAAAAGCACAAGACAATACCCAGTAACTCATCCCAGTGACAACAGAGTTCAGAATCACAGGAAATATTTTAAAACAACATTACAGGACAGTCTCACATAACTACAGAAAACATCTAAACTAGTCTTATTATATTCCTACCTATCTCTAAGAGAGATTATTGTAATCTAGTACTTATTATTAGCAAGGCAGAAGTGATGATGAGAGTATGTTTCTAGGTCCAAAGACAAATACAAAATCCCCAGACTCTGAGAGAGTTCCAAAATTAATATCAAAACATTACTGCTGGGTCAGCTGGATGACAACACTATTTGTCACATGCCTTCAGTTCCCAGTGTAACAGATACCAACAGAATTTAATGTTTCTCTGTGAAAAATGCTTATCTCTCAGATGTTTGCCTAGAACTGGAAGTCGTAAAACAATTAACACTTTTGCATTTGAAAAGTAGTAATTATTTCTGTTTCAAGACAATAGGAAACCATTTAACTCTAGACATTGTGTCTGCTCTGAGCTGAAACAGAGATAACAGAATCATAAAACAATTTCCACTTATTTTCTTGAGGTTTTGCAAGTTAAATCTGTATGTTCCAAGTTCTACCATCAACATATACACTTGCACAGGCACATAGTTTATATACATTTCTAGCCTTTTCCAGTAGGGTACACTGTGGTTACATTCTTGAAGCTCAGTACATAACATACAGTTCAACACACATTTCTGAACAAGTAGTTTAATATACACATAACATATAGTTCTCTTACATTTGTAAGACAAGTTTATGGATAATATTAATATTCACAAATGACATAAGATTATTTACAAAATTCCAGATAGCTGGACTGGCAGCATTTTGGTTTGTTACCCTTCTCCCCCCTCCACGAGAACTCAAGCTAGTTTTTCAAGTGAAACCAAATAGACAAAAACAAACTTAAATCACTTAAAACCGGGTGAAAGCAAAGCGAGTAGCACACCAGTAGATCCAAAAGTTTAATAAAGTAAAGCGCTTTTCGTTTGCACTGTCGGCAAACTTCTTCAGATAACCATTTGATCCTCAATGCAGATATAAATACCATAAATTACAAATCAATTAAACAATTAACATTCACAACCTAACAACTTTTTCATGCCATCCTCTAAAAGGTATAAGGGCATCCAAAAATGTGTTAAAAGACACACAGCATTAAAACTGTACTAAAGGACTTAGTCCTAAAAGCATACATCAAAATATTATCTATAAATGACATATACAAAATGCATAAACTGTTGTTATAAAAATAAATATAAACATATCTACACTCCTACTCATTATTTACTATAAGATATGTTTATAGACTACTAAAAATTGTACTCTGTCTGTATTTAAACATAAGAGTTTAAAATAAGTGAATTTTTACTCCAATACAACCACCCCGTAACTGAAATCATCTCATGAGACTCAAGTTTTAACACACTACTCAAACTGCAACTTTCATTTAGACCTGGTGAGTTGTAAGCATTAAGTCCAATCTGCCAAGATAGCTCTAATTCTTCCAATCGTAATGGTGTGGGGCCTCCTCTTTTATCTGATACAGGTTGATCAATAACTAAAAATCTAAAATAGTGTAACGAGAATTCAGAAATATGTTTGGCTAGGGCATTGTCTTGTTTATTCTTGTTGATAGCATAAAGATGCTCGTACATATGGTCATGGAGTCTCCTCTCCATCTTACCTATGTAGAATGACAAACATTCCTGGCACTGTGCCAAGTAAACAACCATCTTAGAGTTGCAATTAGCCCCACATCTTAGCTTGTATTGGAAGCCTTGTAGTTGAAACCTGTTAGATTCAGTTACAAATTTACAATTCTGGCATTTATACATTCCAGCAGTTTTAGGTTGCTTCCACTTTTGCTGCTCGAACAATACTTTAAGGTTCCTACCTTTCTTAAATGTAGTGCCTGGGTATTCTCCTAACTTATTTAAAACTCCTGGGTTACTTGCAAAAAGACCCCAGTTTTTATGCAAAATTCCTATACAGTGATAACTTAAAACATTGTAAGTGGTGATAAACCTAGTTCCTGTAGCATTAGGTGCAACAGGAGCAATAGGTACAACAGGTGCAATACTACCTATTTTATCTAATTCAGACTCCGGTGTGGTAAAATTACTCCTGTTAGACAAAATAGGTTTGCACAATCCTTTAGCTCGTTTACGGTAAACCTCAGTAGTTAGTTCATCAATTAATCCTGAGGAATAACCTCTATGTTCAAACATTGTTTTCAAAAGTTGGCATTCCTCTTGAAAATCATACTCTATAGTGACAATACGAGCTGCCCTCACTAGTTGGCCCTTAATGACTGAGCGTTTCTGGTGAAATGGGTGACAACTAGTAAAATGGAGGAAAGTATTAGAGTATGTTTCCTTCCTATGTATTTTAGCCTCACAGCATTTCAAAGCATAGTTCTTAGTTAAGCTGATGTCTAAGTAGGCTATCTTTTTAGTATTAAAAGTGGAAGTAAAACGAAGAAAGTAAGTTGAAATATTGAAAATATTCACTAACATGTAGCTAGATTCTACGTCACCATTGAGTAAAATAAAGATGTCATCTAGGTAACGAGTATAAAAAAACAAACGTTTTTTAATACTGAGATTTTTAAATACATACTCGTATTCCCAGTGGGCCATAACTAAATTAGCTATACTTGCTCCAAAAGGAGAGCCCATCGCCACCCATTTTCTGGAGGTAAAAGTTGTCACCGAACATAAATAAATTATTATACAATAGATAGATATGTTTATATTTATTTTTATAGCAACAGTTTATGCATTTTGTATATGTCATTTATAATATTTTGATGTATGCTTTTAGGACTAAGTCCTTTAGTACAGTTTTAATGCTGTGTGTCTTTTAACACATCTTTGGATGCCCTTATTACCTTTTAGAGGATGGTATGAAAAAGTTGTTAGGTTGTGAATGTTAATTGTTTAATTGTTTAATTGATTTGTAATTTATGGTATTTATACCTGCATTGAGGATCAAATGGTTGTCTGAAGAAGTTTGCCGACAGTGCAAACGAAAAGTGCTTTACTTTATTAAACTTTTGGATCTACTGGTGTGTTACTCACTTTGCTTTCACACGGTTTTAAGTGATTTTAGTTTTTCAAGTGACACTTGAGAAACATTTCTTGACAGGGTCGAGCCTATTTGGGAATACCTTACCCCATTCCCCTGCCTGCAACCCTAGACTCCACCATAGTAATCTGGGATTTTCCTGACTGGCTTCCTGTAGCCATAGATTCCGTTTGGACTCCTTCTGCCTCTTATTGCCAATACTTACCCCAAGGGCCTCCCTATCGTGGTAAGGTTTCATCATGTTAACATGGTACAATTTGTGCCCCTGCCTCCTGCCTAGCAGTTCTACCATGTAATTAACATCACTGACCTTCCTTACCACCTTGTCAGGTCCCCCAAGCTGCCTACAGTTTGTTGTGTCTGACAGGAATGAAAACCATTACCTGCTGCCCTAAAGCATACTCTCTAGCTCAAGCATTCCTGTCATACCAGACCTTTTTCTGCTGTTGGGCTTCTGCCAGGTTCTCCAGAGCCAAGTCCATGAGTTCCCTGAGCCTTGTACTGAGGTTTAGGACATATGACACAACAGACTCCTTGTGAGATTCACAGTCACTCTTTCACTCATTTCAAATCAAATATAGAGGTCCCCTCACCCTATGCCCATACAACAATTCAAAGGGTGAAAAACCTGTGGATTCCTGGGGAACCTGTCTGTAAGCAAACAACAGATGGGACAAATATTTGTCCCAGGCCCTCTTAAAATGGTCTGCAAATGCCCATAGTATTGTCTTGAGTGTAGTGTTTAACCTCTCAACAAGACCATTAGTCTGAGGATGGTAGGGGGTGGTCTTTGGGTGCTTCATACCACAGTACTTCAACAGACAAGCCAGCAGGTCTGACATGAAACTGACACCTCTGTCAGTCAGTATTTATTTTGGGAAACCTACCCTGCTGAAAATCACTAACAAAGCATTTGCCACCTTTTATGCCTCAATGGAGGACAGAGCCACTGCCTCAGAGTGTCTTTTAGCATACTCTACTTCAACTAGGATATACTTTTTCCCTGTGGAAATTGGGGTACTAAGTGGTCCCACAATATCCATAGCTACCCTCTGAAATGGCTCCTGAATCACAGGCAAAGGCATCAAAGGAGCGCTCACCTTGTCTCCTGTCTTGCCTACCTTTTGGCACTGCTCACAGGTCCTGTAGTACCCTGTTACATCTCTGGAAATACCAGGCCAATAAAAGTTTTCCATAATACTTCTCTTTGTACGTTTTATGCTCATATGACCTACAAAGGGAATATCATGGACTATGGCTAGAAGTGCCAGGTGGTAGGCTTTGGGCATGACTAACTGCTGAATTCTCTCACCCTCTAGCCCCCCCTCAGGTGTCCACTCTCTATACAGTAAGCCTTTGTCCCAGTATACAGATTCCCCCTTCGCGTGAGAAACAGGTGCCTCACTAGCTACCTCCCTCAGACCTTCTAATGTAGGGTCTGAGAGCTGAGCCTGTCTCAACTCTCTCTTTGTAACACTTCACAGCTCCCCTTCCACAGGAAGTCTGGTATTCTCTGACAGCGGTGCCTCACTGTCAGCCTGGGTACTACTACTCACCTCTGCCCTTGCAGTCACTCTGTCCAAGGGAGCATCAATATCCACAAGCAGATGTGGCTCACCTTCTTCACTGCTATGGGGTAGCCCCCTCTCTGAAGTAACCATCTAATCAGTCCTGGCTGCAAGTGTGCAGTCTGTCTGGGTCTCCCCCAGGATACCAAATCCACATGCCTGCCTCCAAGCCTGACTGCGTGTAACTCAATGAACACACGGTACTGCATTATCAAAGACATTCCCTATCAGGACATCTGCAGGGATATGCTCAAACACACCTACTTGCTTGCTTCCTTTTCCACCCTCCCAGTCAAGGTGAACCCTAGCCAAAGGTATTTGAAATGGGGTCCCTCCTAAATCTCTGACTGGAGTAGACTGCCCATGCAAGCAATGCTCCTCTGTAACCATTGCAGGCTTCACAAAGGTTAAGCCAGAAGCTGTGTTTCTCTTAGCCATGGTCTCTTTCCCATTCACTAAGATAGGATGTAATCTCTTGTGGTAGTTTGGTACCCTTGTTGTCTCAAGACAACGTACTGTTGGCATTTTGTCATTCCCACTTATTGGGTCTCCAAAAATGTGTTCCCTACTTTCCCTCCATATACATCTATATGCTACATGGCCCCACTGGTTGCATTTAAAACATTTAACCTTAGGTCCTGGACATGTACCTGGACTAGTGGCTTCCCCTGCTACTGGCAGACTCTGTTGGGGCAGGCTGGGCTGCCCACCATGGGCTCCCATAGACAGGCGAGCAGCACTGGGTATCCCTTTCCTGTGCAGTGATGCCCTTCTTGCTAGGTATAGGTCTCCCTACTTCCCCAACTCATCTACAGTAGTGCATTTTCTATCAGCTAACCAGTTTCTCATGTCCTCAGGCAAAGTGCTAAGTACTTGTTCCCTCACCAAAAGGTCTGCCATCCCTTCAAAAGTGGTGACTTGACATCCACTCACTCACCTATGAAAATAAGTGCTTAGTGCAGCAACATATTCACACATGCTTTCATCTGCCTTGCATCTATGCTCATGAAACTTTTTCCTATAAGCTTCAGGTGCTAACTTAAAAAATTCTAGCAAACAGTTCTTTACAACATTATAATTTAAACAATCAGCATCCAATAATTTGGAAAGAACAGTTACAGCTTTACCATTGTGTAAGGGGGACAGGAACCATACCCAGAGCCCCTGGTCAACATTATACCATTTACATACTCTCTCAAACATATGAATGAAACTATCAAAATTATCCCCCCCTGTAAATTGTGGAAGAAATTTACTGACCTTTGTTGCTTCTGGGGTTTGGTTACTCCCTTCCCCATTACCTCCATGACTCTGGTGAAGAGTCAGCATCTCCTTTTCATGTTGCCTCTGCCTCTCATTTTCCTCAGCCTCCAGATGTCCCAGTCTCTCTGCTGTTTCTATTTCCAAACACCTGGCCTCCATCTCAAGTCTCTTTAACTCCAGATGGATGTTTAACTCCTCTGTGGAAAGGTTGAACTGTCCATTTTCTGAAAGTTGTAAATCTCCACAGCTAGTCTGATCATCCTCATGGTTGCTCTTCTCTGATGCAGCTGTGACTAAAGCTGCAATCATGCCTACTTTAGTCAGGTTTTCATGCACCAGTCCTTTAGCCTGGCACATCTCAGCCAACTGGCTTCTTGTCAGCTTGCCATGCTCCTCTGCTGACATGCCAGCCTGCTCTCCCTGACTAACTAAGCTAACAAAATAAATAAAGCAATAGTAATATGAACTCTGAATGTTCACTGCATGGCTGATTAGGAGTACAAGCACCTTCAGTGACCACTATACACAAGCTACAGGAATTCAATATCCACACCACTACAAGCCAGTTAATATGTGATGTGGCTAACTCACCACTATCACTCAATTAATATGTGATGTGGCTATTCCACCACTGCCAAACAATATGTGACGCCCCTGCACTGGGCCAGTAATCAACTAGCCTCAATCCTCACCACTAGCACCAGTGAAGGACATGCATATTGGCAGGATGACAAGTACACACAGAATAAAGTACAATTTCCCTTAGCACATAGAGATCACAGTTAGTCTGGGGATGGTTTCTTCCTCTTTCTCAAGAACCCCAATAACACTCCCCACTAGCACAGCTACAGGGGTTAGATCTCAGCTGAGTGGTCAAGCCAAAACCTCCAGCACCCTCTCTGTCCAACCAGTGCTTCGTGTCCCTGCCCAAGTAGCTGACACACACACACACACACACACACACACACACACACACACACACACACACACACACACACACACACTTTGAGATTTGATTTATATACAAACACATAGACACTCCTGGGGAAGACTGGCACAGGTTAACTACCTATGCCCCCTTCTTCTCAGACTAAAAGGTAGTAATCACTGCCACCAACCACCTTTACTTATCAGCTGCTATAAGGCCCTTTCAAAGGGTGACCAATTCTACTGTGTAATGTTACAACTATCCAAATGGTAAGTGTGACCAACAGCAAGGCTACTGGAGTGGCCTATACAGTGTCACCAAATGCATATGCAAGTACTCTAAAAGCTTAAATATCTATAAACACAATTAAAATGTTTAAATATATTTAATAATAAATAATAAAAGCACACGACTATACTCTATAACTCAGCACAGTGACAACAGAGTTCAGAATCACAGGAAATATTTTATAACAACATTGCAGGACAGTTTCACATAACTACAGAAAACATCTAAACAAATCTTACTATATTCCTATCTATCTCTAAAAGAGATTACTGTAATCTAGTACTTACTATTAGCAAGGCAGAAGTGCTGATGAGAGGATGTCTCTAGGTCCAAAGACAAATACAAAACCCCCAGACTCTGAGAGAGTTCCCAAATTAATATCAAAACATTAATGCTGGGTCAGTTAGATGACATCACTATTTGTCACCTGCCTTCAGTTCCCAGTCTAACAGACACCAACAGAATTTAACATTTCTCTGTGAAAAATACTTATCTCTCAGATGTTTACCTAGAACTGGAAGTCATAAAACAATTAACACTTTTACATTTGAAACCTAGTAATTATTTCTGTTTCAAAACAATAGGAAACCCTTTAACTCTAGACATTGTGTCTGCTCTGAGCTGAAACAGAGATAACAGAACCGCAAAACAATTTCCACTTATTTTCCTGAGGTTTATATATATGAGGTATACTCCAAGTTCTACAATCAACAAATACACTTGCAAAGGTACATAGTTTATATACATTTCTGGCCGTTTCCAGTAGGGTACACTGTAGTTACATTCTTGAAGCTCTGTACATAACATACAGTTCAACACACATTTCTGAACAAGTAGTTTAATATACACATAACATATAGTTCGCTTACATTTGTAAGACAAGCTTATGGATAATATTAATATTCACAAATGACATATGAATATTTACAAAATTCCAGATAGCTGGGCTGGCAGCATTTTGGTTTGTCACACTTCTCTCCCCTCCACAAGAACTCAAGCTAGTTTTTCAAGTGACCCTTGAGAAACATTTCTTGAGAGGGTTGAGCCTATCTGGGAATACCTTACCCCATTCCCTGTCTTGAGATTCCAGATGCCTTGGCATTGCTGACCCCAGTACCATGCTGCACTGTCCCACCATATGCCTGCAGCCCTAGGCTCCACCATAGTAATCTGGGATTTTCCTGGCTGGCTCCCTGTAGCCATAGATTTCTCTCAGACTCCTTCTGCCTCCTATTGCCAATACTTAGCACAAGGGCCCCCCTATCATGGTAAGGTTTCATCATGTTAACATGGTACAATTTGTGCCCCTGCCTCCTGCCTAGCAGTTCTACCATGTAATTAACATCACTGACCTTCCTTATCACCTTGTCAGGTCCCTCCCAAGCTGCCTGCAGTTTTTGTGTCTGACAGGAATATGAACATTTACCTGCTGCCCTAAATCATACTCTCTAGCTCAAGCATTCTTGTCATACCAGACCTTTTTCTGCTGTTGGGCTTCTGCCAGGTTCTCCTGAGTCAAGTCCATGAGTTCCCTGAGCCTTTTCCTGAGGATTAGGACATATGACACAACAGACTCCTTGTGGGATTTATAGTCACTCTCCTACTCATCTCGAATCTAATGCAGAGGTCCCCTCACCCTATGCCCATACAACAACTCAAAGAGTGAAAAACCTGTGGATTCCTGGGAAACCTGTCTGTAAGCAAACAGCAGATGGGACAAATATTTGTCCCAGTCCCTCTTAAAATGGTCTTAAAATACCCATAGCATTGTCTTGAGTGTAGAGTTTAACCTCTCAACAAGACCATTAGTTTGGGGATGGTAGGGGGTAGTCTTTAGGTGCTTCAAACCACAGTACTTCCACAGACAAGCCAGCAGATCTGACATGAAATTGGCACCACTGTCAGTCAGTATTTCTTTTGGGAAACCTGCCATGCTGAAAATCACAAACAAAGCATTTGCCATGTTTTCTGCCTCAAAGGAGGACTGAGCCACTGCCTCAGAGTATCTTGTAGCATAATCTACTACCACTAGGATATACTTTTTCTCTGTGGAACTTGGGGTACTTAGAGGTCTCACAATATCCATAGCTACCCTCTGAAATGGCTCCTGAATCACAGGCAAAGGCATCAAAGAAGCGTTCACCTTGTCTCCTGCCTTACCTATCTTTTGGCACTGTTCACAGGTCCTGCAGTACCCTGTTACATCTCTGGAAATACCAGGCGAATAAAAGTTCTCCATAATACTTCTCTTTGTATGTTTTATGCCCATATGACCTGCAAAGAGAATATCATGGACTATGGCTAAAAGTTCCAGGTGGTAGGCTCTGGGCACTACCAACTGCTGCTTTCTCTCACCCACTAGCCCTCCCTCAGTTGTCCACTTTCTATACAGTAACCGTTTGTCCCAGAATATAGATTCCCCCTTCCCTTGAGAATCAGGTGCCTCACTAGTTAACTCCCTCAGGCCTTCTAATGTAGGTTCTGAGAGCTGACCCTGTCTCAACTCTCTCTTTGTAGCCCTTCACAGCTCCCCTTCCACAGGAAGTCTGGTATTCTCTGACAGCGATGCCTCACTGTCAGCCTGGGTACTACTACTCACCTCTGCCCTTACAATCACTCTGTCCAAGGGAACATCAGTACCCACAAGCAGCTGTGGCTCACCTTCCTCACTGCTACAAGGTAGCTCCCTCTCTGAAGTAACCATCTCATCAGTTGTGACTGCAAGTGTGCGGTCTGTCTGGGTCTCCCCAAGGCTACCAGATCCACATGCCTGACTCCAAGCCTGACTTCGTGTAACTGAATGAACACATGGTACTGCATTATCAAAGTCATTCCTTATCAGGACATTTGCAGGGATATGCTCAAACACACCTACTTGCTTGCTTCCTTTTCCACCCTCCTAGTCAAGATGAACCCTAGCCAAAGGTATTTGAAATGAGGTCCCTTCTAAAGCTCTGACTGGAGTAGACTGCCCAACCAAGTAATGTTCCTCTGTAACTATTGCAGGCTTCACAATGGTTAACTCAGAAGCTGTGTCACTCTTAGCCATGGTCTCTTTCCCATTCACTAAGATAGGATATAACCTCTTGTGGTAGTTTGGTACCCTTGTTGTATCAAGACAACCTACTGTTGGCATTTTGTCATTTCCACTTACTGGGTCTCAAACCTTGTATTCCCCACTTTGCTTCTGTGGATATTTATACGTTACATGGCCCCACTGGTTGCATTTAAAACATTTAACCCTAGGTCCTGGACATGTACCTGGACTAGTGGCTTCCCCTGCTACTGGCAGACTCTGTTGGGGCAGTCTAGCTGCCCACCATGGGTTCCCATAGACACATGAGCAGCACTGGGTATCCCTTTTCCTGTGCAGTGATGCCCTGCTTGCTAGATATAGGTCTCCCTTCTTCCCCAACTCATCTACAGTAGTGTATTTTCTATCAGATAACCAGTTTCTCATGTCCTCAGGCAAAGTGCTAAGGGCTTGTTCCCTCACCAAAAGGTCTGCCATCCTTTCAAAAGGGATGACCTGATATCCACTCACTCACCTATGAAAATAAGTGCTTAGTGCAGCAACATATTCACAAGCACTTTCATCTGCATTGCATCTATGCTCACAAAATGTTTTCCTATAAGCTTCAGGTGCTAACATAAAAATTATATCAAACAGTTCTTTACAACATTATAATTTAAACAATCAGCATCCGATAATTTGGAAAGAAGAGTTACAGCTTTACCATGGAGTAAGGGGGTCAGGAACGGTACCCAGAGCTCTTGTTCAACATTATACTGTTTACATACCCTCTCAAACATATGAAAGAAACTATAAAAATTATCCCCCTCTGTAAATTGTGGAAGAATTTTACTGACTTTTGTTGCTTCTGGGGTTTGATTACTCCTTTTCCCATTACCTCCATGACTCTGGTGAAGTGTCAGCATCTCCTTATCATGTTGCCTCTGCCTCTCATTCTCCTCACCCTACAGATGTCCCAATCTCTCTGCTGTTTCTATTTCCAAATGTTTGGCCTCCAACTCAAGTCTCTTTAACTCCAGATGGATTTTTAAGTCCTCTGTGGAAAGGTTGAACTGTTCATTTTCTGAGAGTTGTAAATCTCCACGGCCAGTCTGATCGTCCTCATGGTTGCTATTCTCTGATGCAGCTGTGACTAAAGCTGCAATCAGGTCTGCTTTAGTCAGGTTTTCATGCACCACTCCTTTAGCCTGACACATCTCAGCCAACTTGCTTTTTGTCAGCTTGCCATGCTCCTCTGCTGACATGCCTGCCTGCTCTCCCTGACTAACTAAGCTAACAAAAGAAATAAAACAATAGTGATATGAACTCTGAATGTTCACTGCATGGCTGATTAGGAGTACAAGCACCTTCAGTGACCACTGTACACAAGCTACAGGAATTCAATATCCACACAACTACAAGCCAATTAATATGTGATGTGACTATCCCACCACTGCCAAACGATTAATATGTGACACCCCTGCACTGGGCCAATAATCAAGGAGCCTCAATCCTCACCACTAGAACCAGTGAGGGACGTGCAGATTGGGAGGATGACAAGTAAAGTACAATTTCTCTTAACAGCACACAGAGATCACAGTTAGTCTGGGGATGGTTTCTCACTCTTTTTCTAGATCCCTAATAATACTCCCCACTGGCGCAGCTATACGGGTTAGATCTCAGCCAAGTGGTCAAGCCAAAACTTCCAGCAACCTCTCTGTCCAACCAGTGCTTCGTGTCCCTGCCCAAGTAGCTGACACACTCACACACACACTTTGAGATTTGATTTATATACAAACACACAGACACTCCTGGGGAAGGCTGGCACATGTTCACTACCTATGCCCACTTCTTCCTATACTAGAAGGTAGTAATCACTGCCACCAACTACCTTTACTTATCAGCTAGTATAAGGCCCTTACAAAGGGTGACCAATTCTACTGTGTAATGTTACTATTATCCAAATGGTAAGTGTGACCAACAGCAAGGCTATTGGAGTGGCCTATACAGTGTCACCAAATACATATGCAAGTATTCTAAGAGCTTAAATATCTATAAACAAACCAGACACAATTAAAATGTTTAAATATATTTAATAATAAATAATAAAAGCACAAGACAATACTCAATAACTCAGCACAGTGACAACAGAGTTCAGAATCACAAGAAATATTTTAAAACAACATTGCAGGACAGTCTCACATAACTACAGAAAACATCTAAACTAATCTTACTATATTCCTATCTATCTCTAAGAGAGATTACTGTAATCTAGTATTTACTATTAGCAAGGCAGAAGTGCTGATGAGAGGATGTCTCTAGGTCCAAAGACAAATACAAAATCCCCAGACTCTGAGAGAGTTCCCAAATTAATATCAAAACATTACTGCTGGGTTAGCTGGATGACATCACTATTTGTCACCTGCCTTCAGTTCCCAGTCTAACAGATACCAACAGAATTTAACATTTCTCTGTGAAAAATGCTTATCTCTCAGATGTTTGCCTAGAAGTGGAAGTTGTAAAACAATTAACACTTTTACATTTGAAACCTAGTAATTATTTCTGTTTCAAGACAATAGGGAACCCTCTAACTCTAGACATTGTGTCTGTTCTGAGCTGAAACAGAGATAACAGAAACGTAAAATGATTTCTACTTATTTTCTCGAGCTTTTGCAAGTTAACTCTGTATGTTCCAAGTTCTACCATTAACACATACACTTGCACACAGGCGCATAGTTTATATACATTTCTGTCCTTTTCCAGTAGGGTACACTGTGGTTACATTCTTGAAGCTCAGTAAATAACATACCAGTTCAACACACACTTCTGCACCAGGAGTTTAATATACACATAACATATAGTTCTCTTACATTTGTAAGACAAGCCTATGGATCATATTAATATTCACAAATGACATATGATTATTAACAAAATTCCAGATAGCTAGGCTGGCAGTGTCACATTTATATATAAATCATAGAAGTTCATGGATTAGTACTAAACTAACTGCTCTTGAAAGCCATTTTAAGCCTAGCCAATTATCACTTGTGAGACTCAAACCCTGCATGTTGTGTTTGTAAGACAAGCACCTTAACCATTAGGCCACCCTTCCAATATTAATACTTTCAAGTGACATATAATTATTTACAAAATTCCAGCTAGCTGGGCTGGCAGCATTTCACTTTAACACATTAGGTTACAATCGCTGGATGACATTTGGGAATAGTGTATAAAAATATAAAAAACTGAGGAACTTTGTACATCCGATCTGCCTTTTTAGGGACAGCTGGTTGATTATCATGAAAATTGCCGGCAGTAAGACACTCATCCTCTAAAGCAGATAGGACAGGAGGAATGGGTTTAGGTTCTGGAAAATCATTCTGTTACAACTCATAGTATTTTCTGAGGGACTTAAGTGTTCACCCACTGAAAATACTCGGACATTCTAGCAATAGTCTCAGAGAAAGAGAAAAAAAATACAGGGAAAATCAGAAAGTGAGCTCTCCTCTGGGTCTGAATCAGAAATCTGAGGACAAAACCTTGAATCCATCCCTGCATCTTCCTGTTCAGATTCAGAATCTTGAATCACTTCAAGAAAGGAGGCATCCCTCTTTTTTACCAGAAACCATGCTACAAAAAGGATCCCAGTAAACTACTCATAGCCAAAGAAATTTGAGGAGGAGTAGATGCATGCTTGGTTTTCTGTTTCTTTTTAACAGGAAAAATTGGGCAAACTGTGTTACTAATGGCAACTACTGCTTCCTTAGAGATGGGCACAACATTCTGACATTACAGGGAAACCTTCCCTATTCTCTCTCCCAGGACTGACAAGAGTGGCTCTCCCTTGCCCACTGAGGGGACCCCAACAGCCACAGAGGATGGGGTTAACTCCCAGTCCACAGAGGCTGCAAGTGCTACAGCAGAGGGACCCAGAGTAAAAGATGAGTGATCTGAGGTATTATAAATGGCCACAGGAAAGCCCTCCTGAAAGGATGAGACAAATTGCTAGTCTGCTGTGATTGCAAAGGCTGTTTGCTTAACATTTTTTTTTTGTAGTTGAAAGGATTGATCATGGGACTGACAATCTGTTCCAAGGTCAAGTCGTAAATGGTGTCTCTATCCTGGGGAAAAGAACAACAAATGGCAGTAAAACTACCAGTCCATAACAATTACTTTTTTACAGAAAAAAACACAGCAAAAAGCATTTTTAAACACTATGGCAGCCCCACAATGAAAAAATAAACAATTTCTCCACAGAAAGTATTTCATCAGTTAGCCAACACTACTTTTAAACTGACATAAATAAGTTCTCTGTTAAAAAGTACATTACAGTCTCGAGACAATCTGTTAAAACAAAATATTCCTAGCTTTAAAATAACTTCTGAAGTGGAAAGCAATAAAACATAAGTAAAAAAATAAGAAAATGGAAGTTTTTTTCCCAAAAGGAACTTATCTGCCCAGCTAAGGAAAGCAGAAGCTGATAGTCGATCCTTGCCAGACTCAAAGGAGTATCCTCTTCATTGTCAGGAAAGCACTGAAGGGAGCTGCTTGACAGTTTGGGCACATGGAAGGTGTCCTGAAGCTTTGAAAGCTGGCCAACTGTTATAGCCTTGTCAGGATATAACCCATAAAGCTAAGGCAACTGCAGCAGTTATCAATATGAAGAACATGCACAGTATTGTTTGAAGGGAATGAATATAAGTGGATATGTATGGGGCTTGACTATGTTAATGAAACAGGCTGAAAACCTTGTATTTTGCCATCTATATTCATTATTCCCCGGTTCTTTTGTGACCAGTGAACAAAAGACCTTGGTCTTGCTCTGTCTTACTACAATAACTGAATCATTCTGATGTAATTTATACTCTAACTTTAATTTAGTAACGCCAGCATTTCAAACTGAAAAGTTAAAATTTCTATTTCTTTAGATGTGCAGCATTTGTGGTCTGTGCTCAATAAAAGTGAATATAATAATAGTGGAATCCTGTTCTTTAAAGCTGCATACAGATGTTAATCAAGCTTCTAACCAGACTTATTGCACATACAGTACGGTTAAGCTGGCACAATGTATTACCTTCAAACATATAGGCGATATAAGCAATCAAACTCATATTTTAAGGGACGAAAACAGTTGTCAAAGGTTAAAGTACAAGAACATGCAGGACAGAAATTAAGATATAGACTAGCAATCCTGTACTTCTGCTTGAATTGCCCAGACCCACTGATCCCTGCACTAATAACCATTTCAAAGTAGTTGTTGAGCTCTCAGGAGCATTCACTGGCAGTGGTCTCTGTGTCTGATTACTTCACTAGAGATACTGTTAAAGACGGAATGGTGCTTGGAGATATCTGACTGCATATTGCAACTTCTGAGCCAATTATAACAAACTACCTAAAGAACATTACTTATTGTACCATGTGGCAATGCCCTAAAGAGAAGCACAAAAGAGCATACATAATCTTAGCTTTGAAAATGTGCTCTCTGTAACCTGTACAATCAAAATTCAGCTACAGAATTGTACAGTAAGGCTTTGTCCATGTATCCTTTGCATGCCTGGATTCGAATAGCTATACGTTCAGTACCTTCTCCTCTAGTATTTGTAATAGGATACACTGCCTAGTACAGAACATGATTTCAGTCCTTCTAGCTAGATGTAAATATTAGATTTGTTGTTTATGCCCATTTTACTGATTAGAACAAAGGCTATATGACATCAAAGAAACATTCCCAAAATGACAGTACTAGGTACAGATTTTTATAGCTGACATGATCTTCAGTCTGTCGTCCATTGTATAATATCCTTAGTCTCCTTCTGGAGTGCTCTGAGGAAGTCAGTTAACCAGAGATGCTTTACCAGCCCTGAAGATGCATTCGTCCATAGCAGATGTACATAACTAACAAATAAATAAAATAAAATGCACCTTCTTGAAAGCTTGACAGGGACTCACTGTGTTAACCTAACAATTACTAATATATGCAGCACAATTTTGCCTTGCAGCCTGCTCTACAGGATATACCAGATGATTTATTTATTCATTTATTTTACATTTGTTTACTGGGAAAGGCAGACTAGGCCAGAAGCCCATTTTCAACGGAGGCCGTGGAGAACAGCTCCACTACAATATAAAAAGCAAATATAGTGACAGATATTAACTAACACAGAGTAATATGTAATGATCCAGTCTGAAAAATTAACAGTGCACAAAAGGAATAACATAGGAGAAAAATACAGTACAACATGAAAGATGTGTGGAGTGTTTAGTGAAACAGTGTCTACAGAAAAAAGAAGAAAACATTATAAAAACAATATGCAATATAACATACAGCAGAATATTTATACAAAAGCAAAATATTGTTACAGTCCCATAAGACTTAGCTCATCAACACTAAATTTAGCAGTATCTCAGTATTGTGAATAGGAAGAATAAATGGGCTATTGGATGAAGGAAGAATAAATTTAGAGTGCAGAGAAAGAAAGCAGAGTGTTGAACTGAGTGATTAGGTTTAGTATGCTACAGGAAAATATTGAGAACTAGGGGAGAACTAAGAGAGAAAGCAGTGTAAGGTCATTCTGGAGTAGTACAGGAGCATAGCCAGTTGTTGGTAAGCTGATTCCTGAGAAGTAATTTAAATTTCGAAGTATTAATGGTGTTTCATATGTGTTGAGGGATGGGATTCCATTTTTTTGTATATCTGATTGGAGAAGAGAGAATCCTCAAAGCTATTGTTAGCCTTAGTTATTTTTAGTAGGAGTTCATCAGAAGATTTGAGTGTTCTGGGGTTAGTGTGTGGTTGTAGTAGGTCTTTAAGTGCAGGGCAGTTTTTGGGTTGACAAACGATGGAGTGGGCAATAGTTAATTGCTTCAAGGATAGTAGATTGGGTAGTTTGATCCATTTTAATTCACGAAGAGCAGGGCAGTGGTGTGATCTGTAAGGACAGTTTACAGAAACTCTTACGATTTTATGGTAGCAGGCCTCTGTTTTGTTTGTGCCAGATTTTCAGAGATTTGTGAAAATGGGGGAGGCATATAGAAGGGTGGAGAGTAGATGTGTCCAGGTGGTATTTGTAAGGTATGGCTTAGGTCTATAAGATGTGCCAAGCTTCATGTGGACCTTTTTGATGGATAGCGCTAAGTGTTTATCAAATTTTAGCCAGTTATCAATTGTGACCTCAAGATGTTTGGTGTGTTCAATAGGTTCAATCTTGGTTTTGTTGGAGGAGTAGATGATAAAAGGGAGAAGTGACTATGTGCTTCAATATTACAGAAAAGCATTAGCTTTGTTTTGTTTGTATTGAGTGTAAGTTCGTAGTCAGAGAGATAGTTTTCTCTGTCTATGAAAGATTTTTGTTTTTTTTCTAGGAATTCTGGAAGGGATGGAGCTGAACATATGAGGGTAGAGTTGATGATGGCTAGATGGGTGGCAGAGCAGAATTTGTTAGTGAAGATGGTGAAACGCAGTGGACCACAGACTGAGTCCTGTGGCAAACCAACTGAGACGGCTAGTAGGGTAGAAAGTTCATTTTGCCACTTGACTGCTTATTGGCGGCCAGTTAAGAAACTGTGAAACCAAGACAGAGCTGGCTGGGAGCGGTTTAAAAATGCTAGTTCATTGATTAATCTTTGGTGTAATACTGTGTCAAATATCTTAGACATGTCAAGGAAAATGTAAGATATGAGTTGGCCATTGTTTCTGAGCTTCTTGATAATGTTGGTGAAGTTTATTAAAGTGGTTGTGGTACAGTCCTTGGGTCTAAAACCATGTTGGGAATTGGAGAGCACGTTGTTGCTTATTAGATAGTCAAGGAGTTGTACGTGTACACATTTTTCAAGTATTTTGGCTAGTGGTGGGAGTATAGCAACTGGTCTGTAGTTTGAGAAATCAGTTGAGGAGCCACCTTTGTGTAGAGAGATGATATAAGAAATTTTACAGAGCTTGGGGATGTAATGTTCAGAAACAGATTGGTTGATTAGGAGAGAGATTGGAAAAGAGATGGCATCTTCTGCCAGTCTGAGATATTCATTAGGGAGTAGTTCAGCAGTGAGGCATGTGGGGTTAAGTTTGATTAGAAGTTGTTTAATGGTACTGATATTGGTATGGATATTCGTATTGGTCTGATAGAAAAATGACTGGGGCTAGGTACTAATCCAGCAGGTATTAGTAAGGGAGTATTACTGTAATTTTTTTAAGAGGGATAGTATTGAATTGATGAAGTGCAAATTGAATTGTGAAGCTATACTGTTTGTAGTATCTGTGGTGGTAGGAAATGGAGTTGCTGATTGACCAGGAGTAAGGAGATGTTTAATGGCTCCCCAAAATTTTGGGGGATTGTTTTGGTGATTTTGTTGGATTGTAGGATAATATGACTTTTTGTCATTCTTAAGTTGTTTTTTGGCTTGGTTCCTTAATTGATGATGTGAGAGAAAGGAGGTTTGTTTTTTTGTTGCTAGTTACTGAGACTAGGTTCTGTCTCAATGTTTGAGGAGTAACTTGGTGTCCTTAGTTAGCCAAGATAGACGTTTTGATTTAGCACGGATCTTCCTAAGGAGTGCCTGACTATATAGAATATCAAGGAAAGTAGTATTGAAGTAATGAACTGCAGAATCAATGTGAATATGTTTTACAAGGGTCCAGTCACATTGTTGTAGAAGGGATTTGAAGATTTTCAAGGGAGAAATTGCTTTTGTTGTAAACATGTTTATATATGATGTTTTATGACAGCATATCTTTTGACTAAGTAGGAAGGTGGGTCGATGATCACAAAGACTGTTTAGGAGGCATCCAGCAAGGTAACTGAGGGAGGGCCTGTTTGTTGGTGTCCAGTCCAGTATTGACTGCTTGTTACTATGTTTATCAATTCTGGCTAGGGTGAGTATCATGTGAGAGAAGTCATAAAGGTTTATAACGTTGGTGGGTTTATTAGATGTGCAGGTGGACCAATCCAAGTTGTAATCCCCCATGATAATGGTTTCCTGATTAAAAGGAGAGGCAGACCAACACAGAATGTTTTCGATTATGGAGGGGTTCTTGCCTGGGGGGATATAAGTGGCAATTATTATAATGTGCTTTTTGGAGTTTAGCTGCAGACAGGAGATTAATATTTCTGAATTTAAGAGGTCTGGGGATTCATATACAAGGCATTCCAATTAGTGTGTGCCTTTGTAGAATAAGGTTCTGCTACCATCACGCTTATGTGTTCTGCCATGTCTGTGTATACTGTAGCCCTGGTTTAGGATTTCAGTATCGTTTATGTGGGGTTTGAGCCAAGTTTCTGTTATAACTACTATGTCTTCTGGACAGTATAGGGCAAGGATTGCATGAAATCTGTGAACTTTGTTTAGGATGCTTCTTAGAGTCATGTCTAAGATTAGAAGATCAGAACTATTGTGTGCTAGACTACTGATGTTGTGAAAGATTGTGCTGCCCAGTGGAAGGGCAGTTTGTTGTTGGGGTTGAAGGTCTGGATTGAGATGTATGTCCTCGCATAGTTTAAGGTGATTGACTTTAAAGAGAAATAAGTATGAGATCATGGGTAATAGTCTAGCATATTATGGTGTTGCATGTAAGTCAGTGCATCTGAGTGTAAAGTGGTCTATGTTGGAGCTATTATAGAGGTGTGGTTATATGATAATGCTTGTAAAACTAGAGTTGGGTGTAGTGGTGATTGGGTTAGTTGGTGAGCAGATACTTGTGATGTGCTGTTTGTGATAGGAGGTAATATGGTAAGCTAGGATGAGTAAGCAAAGGAGTGATGTGTGTTGGACTAACATAATTAATGATGTAAGGGTAGGGTAGAAGGGTGTCTGAGAGAGAGGGAATGGGCTAAGTTTAAGATGGTAAGTCCCCCTATAGGGAGGAGTAAAAAGACGGTTGCTGTGATAGGGTGAGATAGTATCTGGTAATAGATTAAGTGGCTGGATGGAATACATAGTTTTGATAGATCATCTTGCTAAGGGGGCATATTTATTGGCTAAATATAAATGTGGGTGTAGCAGGGGTGGGTGGGAAATGGGAGTAGTGAAGGGGAACAGAGAGAGCCTGAGCAAAGTGAGGGTATATGGAGCAGGAACAGCCATAACAGAAGAGGAGCTTAAAAAACTATCTGTATACAGGTATTTCCTTCTCAATTACAAAGCCTAGTTATTTAACAAGAACACTTACTCCACTAGATGCATAGCCATTTATGTAATATTTTTTTTTAAACTGGAGTCTGGGTGATCACACTACTGACCATAAGCCTTAACCAGAAAAACTATAATTTTAGGGCCAGATGGTTTTATTTGCAAGCCCTCTCAGTTCTTAAAATTTATTACTATCTATTGTATATTTTTCTGTTTCTACTGCTACTTGAACTGTACCTAGTCTGAGACTGTCACTAGATTATTATACATTAATGCCCTCAGAAGACAAGAAAGGGGAGAAAGCAAACTAAGTGCCACTACAGTTAAATTGGTCTAACAATGAATAATACAGAGACACCAGAAAGATCGTATAAACCACTTTACATGCTCTTCACTTCAGCCTCTTAGCTTCTGGGTAAGAGAATTAGCCCAAGAGACATGTTTCTTACTTCAAGGATACTATCTCTTTTTTAGATTTTACAGGTGTATACTGCAGGAAACAAATAGCTGACTTACAGAAGTATTGAAGAGAAAGTATGAATCATGAGTTGCACAAATAGTAGGCATGATTTAAAATGCGAAGTAAGTGACAAGAGGATGACAGTTGAGAAATGAAATGTAAGCACAAGCGAAACGAGGTCATTATATTTTATAATGATGTAGAAGAGAAAGTGGAAGCTGTAAATACTGTATTCATTTTATTTGAAGTAGCTAAGCATTGGGTGATGTGAAAAAATACCAGGGAAGGCAATGAAGGCAAAGATCAGTAAAGGAAGTAAAATCATACATGAAACAGTGTATTGAAAAGATAAAGTTAAAGCTGACTAAAGCTTTTTTAAGAGAATACGTGAGACAAAGGGAAAGGTCAAGAGAAAAAGACAAGGGAGTGATAATGAGGAGGCATGTAGATAATTACTATAATGCAAGCGTTACTATAATGCAAGCAATGCACTGACACTTTACTAAGAAAAGACAACTGTGAACCTCAGTGAGCAACAAAAGATGAAGAAATCTCTTTACAAATGGAAGCGATAAGGCATGATAAAGCAATGGTACTAAATTTGGTACATCCCAGCACTCATAGAAGCAAACAGAAGTGAGGGCAAAGCCCTCACAAGTTAATCAGTACAGAGCTGTTACTCAAAAGTTGGAAGAGATCAAATAATACTTCCATATGTAAAACTTGCATCCAAGAGGAAGCAAGGAACTGAAGTCAAACAATCTGCCCTAAGAGTGGGAAAAACTGTAGAAGACTGAAGAAGCACTACTAAAGGAGAGGCAAGAACAGTATCTAATTTCAGTGGACTACAAGCAAGATGCATGGGTAACATTATTTTACTGGAGAAACAGTGTTAGGCCAATGTTATTAGATTCTTTGACTAATAAGAGATACTAATCAGGAGACAAATATTGATCTGAATTATACAGACTTTAGCAAGGCCTTTGACATTGTATCTCGTGAAAACTAGGTCATTCAACAAATTATTAATGTGTAATATTCAAATACTTTGGCCACATAATGCCAAGACAGGATTCTCTACAGAAGATACGGATGCTGGAGAAGATTAAAGGTAAGACCAATAGGACTGGCAGAGGTTAAGATGGATGCTCAGAATTACTAAAGTAATGAATATGAATTTGCAAGAAATTAAGCAGTTGTCCAAAAAGACGTACTAAAAATCAATGAGATCATGACCAAATGAATAAGAAATATTTATTCTCTGTATGCTTTTGCCAAATATGATATAATGAATGTTACACAATTGACTTGTATTGGTGACTGCAATCAGGAATATCATAAGTTATAGTATTCCTAATCATACCAACAATACAGTAGATCATCTCTTACTCACAAAGAAAGCATTTATGTTTTAACTATTACATGTTGCTTATACAATTAATGAGTAATGTGAACCTGCCTGGCACTGTGCCACAGAGGAATGGCGACCTAACTGCGCACAAGTTGACTGGGGTTTAATTAGCAGCCCCAATCATACCTCTCAACTTCTTAGCACAAGAAATCTGGACAAAGCCAAAAATAATGGGGGTAAAAAGGCCCGAAAACAGGGACAGATTTAAAAAATTGCCCATATAAACTTAGAAAGTTGCTAGAATAATAGGTTTTGTATTTCTATGCATTTTCTGAAAGATATCTAGTCTAAAACTCAAGTGTCTGTCATAATTCAGTGACTTAATTCCTCAGTGATTTGCAAAAAGACCATAAATTTTATGAGGAACAAGCCAAAAATATGAGCCAAAAATCTGGACATTCTGCAAAAATCTGGGCAGTTGAGAGGTGTGGCCCCAGTAGCTGAGGAGCCAGGCAGGGAGGGAAAGGAGTAGAGGGAAGGGCCCATTCATCTATCCTGGAGGGTTGCAGGGACTGCAGTCATGCAGGGACACACTAGGGGTGCAATTTCCTTGTTAGAGACTGAGGAAACTGCCACCAAGTCCTTCAGAGGAAGGAAGAAGGCTTCCTTTGTGGAAGTGAAGGCATGGTCTCTGGAGTCAGCCCATTGTGTGTCCACTCTGCAGCCCTTTGTCATGCACAGGAAGGAAATAGAGTTTAAAATTAAAAACCTCAAACCACCAGTGATGAGAGTCTAAAGGATGTGTCTTCTTAGTTGGTACTCACTCCAGTGATGGGGAGTGAATGGTCCAATTGTCCAGGAGGGGTCTGATAAAAGTAACGTGAACCCGATCCTAATGTGGCGAACATCACACGTGCATAACACCACACATATTAATACTTTATCAGAAAGATGGGTTCTACAAGAAAATGAATGGTGGCTCCATACTGAAACAATATTAGTGCGGTGAGAGTTCCAGTTTATCTGCAAGGCATTGATGTTCTGTTTATATAAAACAGACCAGCTTGTTCAGTTGAAGAAATAGTTAAGTGCGCAACAGCAGTGCATACCTTATTGTCATCTTTAAAGTGGATAGTGGCTAGTAGGATGTCAATGGTTATATTAAAGCTAAATAAATTAAAACTAGTTTTTTGTCAGGCATCACAGTTATGCTCTCCTTTTTACAACCAACAGGCAATCAGGAGAACTGAATATTCAAAATGCTGTAATGGGAATAATGGGAATTGGCTCAGTTTGCCAAAGTCTGATTGATGCTAAGTTCATTATTAAGGCTTCATTATCAAAATAAGTGATAATATTAAAAATACACTATCTCAGTCAAGAAAAATGGCCAGGATGCTGCTGCTTAGAATGATGTTATGAAGAAGTAATCTTAGTTCCTCCAATATGTCCCTTTTTGGAAGGCAGAAGAAACCCAGGCAGCACATCTGGTTCTGGGTCTATGTAGGACTGCTTAAAATAAAGAAAACTCATACTAAACCTGAAATAATGTATACTTATTGTTATACTAAATTATAAAGGAAAGTAAATGCAAATGAAGTTACAAACAATAACTATTCTCATCAAAAGCTAAAGATGGGAAAATCAAGTTTCTTACCTATAAGGGGAACGTGAAAAGAAACATATCACATGTGTAGAGGCAGAGGTTTTGAGCAAAACAAACTCAATAACATAGGATCATAGGAGGCTACTAGGCTATTGGCCCTAAGGCCATCACAAGTCTAGCCATGTTATACCCTTGTTCCCTTATGGACCATGATATACAGTCTACATTTGCGTGTGAATCTAAGATCAGCACCGGCTGCCCCTGTCTAACAGGGACATAGGTGAAACCCCCAATGTAAATTTACGATTTCCCATCCAATTGTCAAGTTTACACTTAAATAAGATCATTGAGGAGCTCTGTTTTACATGAATTGGGAGTTTGTTCCAGAGGAGTGGCAACCTCATAACACCGAACGTTCAAAATTTCGAGTGTTCTAATATCGACCCGTTTTCAGCAAATGCCAAAAATATCGAAGAAACAGAAAACCAAATTTTTTTCCTAGGGAAAGAATTTGGTTGTCCGTTTCTGTTGCTTTGGTATTTTCAGCACTGTGGTGAAAAGTTACCGGTCGGGTTCAGGTAAGTGTGCGATTGTGTGGACGTGAGGGTTAGGGCGGGTTAGGTGAGTTATGGTTAGGGTGCAGGTCAGGTAAGTGTACGATTGTGTGGACGTGAAGGTTATGGCAGGGTAGGTGAGTTAGGGTTAGGGCGCGGGTGAGGTGACTGTGCGATAGTGATGGACCTTAGGGTTAGGGTTTGGGTTAAGGTAAGTGGATAGTTAGTGGTGTATGTATAGTTTAATGTAGGGTTAGGTGTAAGAGTTTAGGTGTATGTGTGTGGATTGCTGTTTGTTTGGTGTGCTTGTGTTGTGTGTATGTGTTTTGGAACAGCAGATTTTTTCCCTAGGAAAAAATTTGCTGTTCTGAATGTTCAATGTTTTAAATTTTCGATTCATAGGGTTCGATATTAGAACACTCGAAATTTTGAATGTTCGGTGTTCTAATATAGACCCCCCTGAGAGATATATCTGCCTCTTCAGCAAGTCCTGTTAATATCGCAGGCTAGGTTAAGATCCCTAGAGCAAGTGAATCTTGTCCCAATGAATTTGTGGATGTGCAGTAACTTCATCAAGGCAGGGTCTGAGACTGCTCTGTATGCCAGGCACAAGTCGCCTCGAAGCAGTCTATATGATACTGAGTAAAGTGATAGGGCCTTCAGTCTGTCAGTGTAGGTTATGTCTTGTAGCCCATGAACCTCTGAGGTCTCTCCAGTTGCTGCAGATGTCTGGTGAGGTACATACAGAAAGAAGCACTGTAGTCTATTATTGGTCTAATGAGAGCCAAGTACAGGGGAGTCATAACCTACCTGGCTTTAGATGCTATACCCTTGTTTATAAGGTGTGCAAAATAGAAGGCCTTCCTTACTACTGTGGACACCTGATGATCAAAATTAAGGCTGCTATCAACTTGCGTTCCTAAATCTCTCACCACTGGGTTTGAGCTTAGGGGAATATTATTAATGTTGTAATTAGCAGGGGGGGTTTCTTTGCTGAAGGGGATGATAATCCATTTTTTGTGTTTAGTTTAAGTCCGTGACTTTGACTCCAATCATATGTCTGTGTAAGCCCATTTTTAAGTATGTTGACATCTTTGGGGGATTTGATGATTGCACCCAGTTTGCAGACATCAGCAAACTTGGTAGGCCACAGGCAATCTATTTTCACCTGGATGTCTGAAAAATAGATACAAACAGTAGGGGACCTAGCACAGATCCCTATGGAACACCATTCATAACAGGTCTGCTAGTAGATTTGGCATCCCCAATTTTGACTGCATGCGCTCTGTTTGTGGGCCAATTGGAAACACATCCAATGACATAAGGGTTAATCCCCAGCTGGGTGAGCTTCTCAATGATGCTTGAGTAATATATTGTGTCAAAGACCTTGGCTAGGTTGAGAGAGGCAGTGTGAACTATTTTTCCTTCATCCAGGGCCTTGGTGACATTCTCGAAGAAGTCCATCAGGTTTAGCTGGCAAGATCTGCCCTTGAAGCCAAACTGGGTCGATTCAAAAGTTTGAAGGTCACCAATATCCTTGTTGATATGATCCATGATAATTCTCTCCATGGCCTTGCAGATAAGGTTGATTAGGCTTATGAGTCTATAGTTCCTTGGGTCTGTTGATAGACCCCCTTTGTGCAAGGGGATTACAGTTGCTGTTTTCCACTCAGCTGGGACAAAGTAATTGCTTAGAGTGAGACTGAAGAGCGTGCTCAGTGGTTCCGCTGACTCCTGTTTTAGACCATTCAATAGGCAGCATGGGATGTTGTCCGATCCTGTAGAGGCTGTGTTTTTGGCCTTGAAGAGTGCGGCTATGACCTGCTCTCAGGAGATACTAGGCAGAGGACTGGTGACAGGTATGCTATAGGGTATGATTGGTGGGGACAGGGGGTGAAGCTTTCACCAAACCTGTCCACTAGCAGGTTGGCAATGTCCTTAGGTTCAGTATAAGTTGTACCATCCACTGCTAGTTCAGCACAAAGCTGGCCCTTCCCTTTTAGATTTTGGACATAGCTAAAGAATGCGTTGTGATTTACCTTCACTAGGGATGCTAATTTAGTTTCATAATTAGCTTTAGAGGACTTTATAAGATATCTAATCTGCTTGTTTATGCTTTGGAGGGAATGCTTCCTTTCCTGGGACTATTCCCTCTTGCTTTTTAACATCAGTTTCTTTTTCTTATTGTATAACCTACTAATGCTGGATGTCCACTAGTGTGGCTTATTGTTTCATGAGGATCTTGATTTGACCCATTCCAGTATGGCTGAGTCTATACATTTATATAAATGTTTATACATGACATTTGTGGACACCTCAGTATAGGGGTCATTGCTGTCAGTGATGGCAGGGCGGCTGAAACTATTGATGCCATCATTCAGTAGGCTATAGTTTGCTTTGGAGAAGTTTTTTAATCTTTTTGCTCCTGAAGGTGGACCAGGTACGATCATTACTTCGAATGAGATTGATTTATGATTGCACTTTACCAGTGAGGGCTCCATACATGGGGTGGTGCAGCAACCCCCCATGTTGGTGAGCACTATGTCAAGGATGTTAGAGTTTCTTGTGGGGGTGCTGACTATCTAATTCAGAGCATTTGTGTTAACAAAGTCTAGGAACCTTTGGGCGAGTGTGTTTGCTCTCATATATGTTACCCAATCAGTGGAAGGATAGTTAAAGTCACTCATGACCAGGGTATTTGGCTGTAGTGAGAGTGACTCCAGTAAGTCCAGGTACGATGTGTGGTTTTCATGGTTTATGGTGGGGAACCTGTAGCTAACAATGATGTGGATGGGTGAGGGGTCGTTTCTACAGTTAGTTGGACATGGAGTAACTCTAGGGAGTCGTACTCTTTAACCAGTCTAGAGGTGTACATGTCTTGAATGAAGATGGATACTCCTCCTCCCTTGTTTTTTTTTTTCATGTTCATTGTTTGGTCTGAACATGTGGAAGGCATTGTAGCCCTGCATGGCCAGGGTACTCTCTGAGGCCTTGAACCATGTCTCTGTGACTGCACAGACATCAGCATGTTCCAGGGTCAGAAGTGCTTCAAGTGAGTGCAGGTCTGATTTAGACTCCTAGCATTAAGCAGCATAAACCTGAGTTTGTTTCTGGAGGATATTTTTATGTCAGGAATTTTGTTCTTATGACATTGCCTAAAAAAGGCACAATGGGGGAGGCAAGGCACTATGTGGGAAGCAAGTACCTTTGCAGCAACCTAAATCCTAGAGGTGATGGGTAAAGACCATCTCTGGCAAAGCAGCATGGTCTGTCAGCCATATCATCTAAGCCTGTCAAAGTACTGATCCTGCTGGATTGACACCAGAAGCTAAGCCAATTGTTGAAGTCAATCATTTTTAATTTTTATTGTGGCATCATCCTGGGTGAGGGAAAAATGCTGCTTAGGTCTAGGGACATACCTGCCTGGGACACATAATCTAAAAGGTCCATCAAGTCTGTCCTCATATAGTCCAGTGAGGTATGTCTCAAGTCATTCACACCAACATGGCTATGACAGAGTCATAACAGTACTTGCTGCTGAGAGACTTGAGAGCATGTGTGATTTGACAGATCCTGGCACCAGACAGGCAGCTGACCGTGACCTTCTCTTTGTGCAGCCTAGTGAGGGGGACCATCTGTGGGTCTCACTATGGAGTCGCCTACGGCCAAGACATTTGGTTTAGATATGTTTTGCCTTAGGGGCTTATTGGGTGAGACACTGATGCGTGTGTTATTATGTGTAGTGGGTGCTCTTGGGACCATATTGTGTGCAGAAGATTTGCTCTTGGGAGGTCTTTGCTCTTTTGGTATGTTTCTAGGAGTACCTCCACAGTTATATGTGGGAGGTGGAGTGTGGGTGCTGACAACATGCTTCATATTTGGTTTGTTGCTACGTGAGAGAGAGAGAGAGAGAGGGAGCATTGATTCCAGATTCATAGCATAAATACATCTCTCACATTTTGTATTTGCATATTTTAGGAGTAATAGGTTGTTTGTATACATGAGGTAATTGCTACATTGCTTCAGGATGCCCATGTCAATCAGGCTGGCTGGAGAAATGGTGGGAAACTGACCTTCTATTATGCCAAGTGTATTCTGTAATATGTGGTGGAGAGTGGGCTACATGGACTAGGTTCTGTTGTACAACTAGTAAAATCAGCTAATTTATGGGATGTTTAGGGGTAGAAACCTGCTCCAGTGCCTCAAAAAGTGCTGCTGAGTTGCTCTCTGGGCTGCAGTGTGCAACTGTGTTGTGCGCCAAAAAACAGGGAAGCTTCAGAGGGTTCCCTAGCAGTTATCCAGTGAAAATTTGACTTTTTAAGCCTTTATGCCTATACACGGCAGTACTAACCCCTGTTGCATGGTGCGCAGCTTCATGCAAATGCTGTGTTTAAATATCAGCTAAGTAAAACAGTTCAGCGAGTCTGAATCTAGCCTATGCTATAAATTAAGTACTGTAAATAGGTGGTGCAGAAAACACAGTCACAAACAATAAAAGCAGTTTAAAGTAGGCAGCAAAACAGTTACAAACTGTTTAAAAGTGCAAAGAACGTTATACAAATACTTATTTTTCAGTAAAATTCACAGAATGCCTTGGAATTCATTCAGACTGACTTCAGCTGTCTGGCTAAGGAGGCCAAACTCTGAGCAGCTCTAGTAAACTGAGCACAAAGCCCAGCAAATGCTGTTTAAGTATCAGCTAATTAAGACAGTCTTCAAACAATCCAATGGATAGGAAAGCCCAAGACTGAGCCTTGTTAAAACAATCCCCAACTCAGATGGGTCCTTGACTACACTCGTCTGCTACAAGGGTGCAGGAGGGCCCTCTTCATGTAAGATGGCCGGCTTTAGTGCTCAGAAAATGCAAAATATTCTAGATTCAGCAACTTTGAGTCTAGCCTATGCTATAAATTGTTCCAGTACTGTAAATAGGCAGTGCAGAAAACAGTCACAAACAATAAAATCAGTTTAAAGTAGGCGGCAAAATACTTGCAGTTTAAAAGCGCAAAGAAGGTTATAAAAATACTTATTGTTCAGTACAATTCACAGGATGCCTTGGACTTCATTCAGATTGACTTCAGATCTCTGGCTAAGGAGGCCAAACTCTGAGCAGCTCTGGTAAACTGAACACAAATCCCAGCAAACTTTGTGTTTAAATATCAGCTAAGTAAGACAGCTAACAAAAAGATGATACAACCTGGTGCTAACACAACATAACCTGTCCTTTAATTTTTCAAATGTCTGTTCTGTGATGTCTGTCCACTTGACCCTTAGCTGGGATGTATCCTTGGTAAAGTCCATTAGAGGCACATTACGGCAGGAAATGTTGGGATAAACTTATATCTGTGATTGACTAATCCTAAGAAAGCTTTGTTTTTTGTCTCTTGGTAGTGGTTGTAGGTGAGTTATGCACTCTTTCCACTTTCTTTGTCTGTGGTTTTACTGTCCCTCTATTATGTACCACAATTCAGGAAATTTGGTTGCGCAGTGAATAATTACCAGTACATGTTGATGACTCTGATTGGACTTTATAAAATGACATACATTATCCATTGCTCTTTGCTTGAATGGGACCACTGTAAACCCTGGGTTAGGCATTATCTTTTGATATTTTAGCAAGCTATAAATAAATTCTACTACCTTAAGTGCAGGGAAATCTAGATATATTTCTAACCATGGTCTTGTCCATCTCCACATGCCCCCCCCCCCCCGATGATTGGATGGGAGATAGGAAATTCACCCTGGGGATCAATTCTGTGGCACTGCTCGACAGGGGCACAGGAAAATAATTTTCTTGGGTGGCAAAATCCAGGTTACCTTTTTGGCTAGGCTTATATAGGTTCTAGGGCCAAAAGCCTAGTACCTACCTATGAACCTATGTGCCAACTTGTCCAAAAGTGTTCTGAAAGTCTTTGGCACTAACAACTTGCTTAGTGTTTGTTCCTTTCCTCTGGCCCTCCTTTACAGCAAATCATTTCTTAATTCAAAGGAATAAAATGAAACAAGGTTACTGTCAGCTTATTGTCCTCCATCTGGGTTTTCTTAAAATCAATATGGCTTATCAGGATGTCTGTCAGGTCAATGTTTAATTCCTCATGGTCCTATTGTGAAGCAGATAGAATAGCTTCTTCTCTCACAAAGTCGGTTACAGCTTCCTCTCCTTCAAGTAACTCACCATCTGAAATGGGTAACTTGTGGAAGAAGCAGTTTTCTTCTGCCTGGGGTACTGCCCTTTTCTTTTTATCCAGTGCAGGACTATTCCTTCTTGTTTTAGCCTTAGAATCTCACTTCAGTATCTGCTTGGCTTTCTGAATTGGTACAGCAGAGAGAAGTTTAAGACTGTTTAATGTTCTAGGTTCTTACATCTACTTTTTCATGTAACTGTGTGCATTTGTAGATTAGATTCTGTAATTATTTCTTTTGTAATTACTTTTTTACTGGAGCATCAGCAAGAGATCTGTCCATTCATGCTATACAATATCAAGTATCAATGTATTTCGAAGTTTCTAGTTCCCAACTTCCTCGGCTTTATCTTTGTTGGATCCATGTATTTCTGACAACACATCAGGTTGTACCCCCCACCCCTGACAGTTTCCATAGTTCTTAAAATAGGGAAAGTCTTGATCAATTATCACATCATGATAACTCTGAAAACAGTCCATCTGAATAATATTAGATTTATTTTACGTGTTTAATTAGGTACTAACGCTACTTTGTCAGAGACAGTTTGCATTCCCAGTTAGGTTATGCACTACCATTTTTTATCTCTTACCTTCAATATTCTGGTTAATAATAGTTTATATCTACACACACATATTTTGATTTAGCCCATGTAACCTTACTCCACATGTCTAACAATCTCTGCTCTCTTTCCTGTCAACTACAACAGTACATGTAATAAAGATGATAACAGAAAAATAATAAAAAGCAAATTCTACACTCATTGAATTAATAGTTCATATCTCACTAGCACATTTTTAGGCAGATTTTGTTTAAGAGCTTGATATATCTAGTGGCACAAAAGGTAGCATACTTCCCTTTGGCATGGGCACTGGAACAATAGAGCAAGTGGGAAGGGGTGCACCCACCCCCACTTTTGCATCCAACTTGCATATACAAACTCCGAGATCGCACTACAGTGAAGGAAAGGGTAAATTTCCCGATCCCCACTAAAGTGCGATCTCCATTCAGCTTGCATCAATGAATGCGCAGTGTTAGCGTAAGTTAACTGCTGCCTTAATATCCATTATTCCAAATCTCCTCTCTTACCTCACTCATCTCTTATCCACATTCCAATTCTTCCTTATAAGCTCTCAGTTTCTTAAACCACCCTCTACTTTTTACCCATTTACTTTTGTATCATGGCTGAACTCTCTCTAGCCAAGTATTTATGTTTTCTACTCACAAATATTAATTTACAAGAATATTATATTCATTACTGGAGTCAAAGTCTATGATTGTAAAGACAATGGACATAGCAACTAAAGGCAGCATTGTCAGGAAATATATATATATATATATATATATATATATATATATACATACACACTTGCCAGGAATGAGATTCAAACCCCTACCTATGTAGTTACTGCTACTACATTGTTACGCATGTAGCACACCCACCATGGAGCTTATACAGAAACTAGACATAGTATAGTAAAGGGAAGGTAGACTGTTGCTAAGATGATCAGGTCATCTCTTACACAAGCCATTACATCAACTCTGTAAAAAAATGCAAGAATCGTTTTACCCTTAAAAGGTGATAAACTTACATTATCCAAGGTACCTTGCTTTGGGACAGCCTCTCTCACAGCAGGCAAAGGACAAATCTAAAACTTACAAAGGTACCTTGCTTTGTGACAGCCTCCCTCAGAGCAGGCAGAGGACATATCTAAAACAGAAACTTGGTAAGCTGAGCAGTGATGTACTTTGCAGTTAAATGGAAGAGTTTAGTTAATGTAGACCAGCAAAGGCAAGCAGAAAGGTTCCACAAGTCTGTACGAGGGTTACCTAATCAGCATGCTATGAAGCAGGTCTGCTTCTAGCTTATTACTAGTAATTTACACTGAGTAACTAGGCCCTCCTCAATACTCCATGGCACAGAAGTACTCTTCAGTAGTGCTGAAAGAGCCAACAGAAAACCCTCTCTTAAGGAGAAAGAGGAACGCTTTCAGACAACGGACAGCCTAAAAATGTCACTCTCTAGTATGTCCTTTGTAAGGTGGGCTCTTTACCAATAAGGGATATGTGCAGCCACTTCAGCTTTGATTTTAAAGCCAAACACAAGTTGGGGCTGCACATATAATTTCCCAGGGCAAGACGTTCAGTTCTTTTCCTTATTTTTTTAGCATAAGTTAACCCAGTGCCTACAGTTCTACAGTTTCTAAAATGGCAGCAATTTCTTTTCTTTATTAAAATCGGATTAGGATCTGATATCTCACACTGTTGTGCTCTGCCTCTGCTGCTGGCTTCCTCAACTAACTTCCACTTGTGTGTAGGGGGGGGGGGGTTCAACTTCAAATTCTGGAGACTGGGCTATACTGCACTAAGCAGGTGCATTGGTCTGCCTCCCCCCTGCCTGACTAACTTAATAGTTCAGTCTGGTCAGCATTCAGTGGCAGGTCACAGGTGTAAAAATTGCCAGTTAAAGCCGTTGTGTTCTTTCTGTGACCTTAGGGGCTCCCGCACTTTTTCTATGCTTGCTATATAATCCAGACCGCCTTCCCTCCTTGATCAATCAAGAGTGAGTGAACTGAAGTTTGTTGTTTCTTTCTTTTGAAAAGGAGTAAAAGAGTCTGAAGTGAATTGAAGTCTATTTCCTGTCAGTGCATTACTGTCTTATTGCATTCAGTTGTAGCTTCTGCAGCCAGTATTTTATCAATTTTACCTTATGTTTTTTTTTTTTTTGGAAATTGGACTTTGGTAACTTAGCAGGAAAGATACTGGGTGAAGGTTTTGAATCTAATCTAAGGCAGTGAAGGTGTATTCTCCTTAGCTTTAGTACCTAATGGGATCTGCCAACATCTCTCTTTTAATCTTTCAACTAGTTCAGCCACACAAGGCATAAGTTAGAAATGAAATGTTGAAATCCTATTCAGATTTCTGAAGAAATTACAAAAATGTATAGACCTACCAGGCTTGAATACCAGCACAATGGGGTTATTCTACTCACTGTGGCATTCTTTTATTTGCCCAGGTTTGGGCATTTCTGTACTTCTTCTTTAACTGCTTAACATTTGGAATCTGATATTTGATATTGGTTTAGATTTATTTTTTTACCAAACAGACATACAATATTGTGCTGTATTAAACTAGTCCTACCAGGTAATACTATGGATACATCTCTGTCTACAAGTACAAACTACTCTTGTTTCTGAGATACCGTTAAGGTTTCACCTACAGTGACTTCAGAATACTTTACTGGAGTCTGAACATCTGGAAAATAATCACTACAGAAATCTCTGTTTCTTTCAAATATTCTTTTAAATTTCTTCACCTGTTAACAGGATCAAACAGCTGGATAAAAGTGTACCCTTTCAGGCTGATGAAGGAGTACTGCCTGGTTAACTGACTCACACATTAGGCAAATGGAGGTAAAAGGTATCAAACTTTGTATGATGGACCACCAGAAGCATCTCATTAAGGGCTCAGAGATTTAATCCTCTGCACTAGCTGTTAGACCAAGACCTTAGAACATTTATTTGCCATATTTGGTCGTTTCCTTTTTCTTTGTCTCACTTTATAGCTTACTTCACTTATCTTCTCTATGACTTCAACTGTGTTTTTACATTGCTAGGAACTTGTTATCAGCAGTGGGTACAAAGACGAGTACAGCGTTTTCTACTTTTTACTCTCTAACATAAGCATTTCTTTAATATGTCATTTGTCGTGCTTTCTGTACTCTTTCCATGAGATACTTTACTGAGGTCATTGTGATGTTTAACCTTTCCTGCAGGTCAATGAAGTATTCTAGCACACATTTAAAGGGGATTTTTTCTCTTGTGTTTTATTTTAATATATTTAGCAACCATCAAGGGTGTCTGATATCTATCTATCTATCTATCTATATATATATATATATGAAGTGGAGGGTGTAGGCTCTTCCACAAAGACAGGAACAGCTTTTTTTTTGTTATATGTAACTCATGGAAGTAGTTTTCTTCTACTGCAGATACAGGCATTGTCCTTGTTTCCAGTGCAACACTATTGCTACTTGCTCTAGACATAGAATTTCCCTTCTGTACCTGTTTGTATTCCTGTCGTAACAGAAAAGCTTAATTAATTAATGTATTTATTTATTTCTAGTTTGATGACCGGGGAGGTCCACTGGGCTCAAGGAACCCATTTTCAGTGGAGGCCGGGAGAGAAAAGCTCCATAATACACAGTAACAATAAGCAAAAAAGTAATATTACATATCCATAATACACAGTAACAATAAGCAAAAAAGTAATATTACATATCCATAATACACAGTAACAATAAGCAAAAAAGTAATGTTACATATCCATAATACACAGTAACAATAAGCAAAAAAGTAATATTACATATCCATAATACACAGTAACAATAAGCAAAAAAGTAATGTTACATATCCATAATACACAGTAACAATAAGCAAAAAAGTAATATTACATAGTAAAACTTAGTAGGGCATACCTCTCAACTGTACAGATTTTTGCAGAATGTCCAGATTTTTGCCTCATATTTTGGTGTGTTCCTCCTAAAATCTGTACTTTCCTGGCAAATAGCTGCAGATTGAAGTCATTGTTTGTTTGTTTCTTTCGGCTTTTCCCGGTTAGGGGTCGCCACAGCGGAACTCAGGTCCGCTAATGATTGGCAGTAGATTTCGACGTGCTGGCTTGCCGGGCCTAACGCACAACCTTCAATGAAGGAATGCCCACTCACGCATGTTGCAACACAGAAGACGCTCTAACTGAGAATTGAACAGGCACCACCACAATGACAAACATTTGAGTTTAAGACTCCACATCCTTCAGAAAATTCATGCTAATGCAAAACCTATTATTCTATCAACTTTCTAAGTTTGTAAGAGCAATATTTAAAACCTGTCCCTATTTGTTCCCCTATCATTTTAGGCTTTGTCCAGATTTTTTGCTTTAAGAGGTTGAGAGGTATGGTAGGGTACAATCAAAAAATAGTGGAACATGCATTACATACATACATATATACTAGAACTGGGACAAGTTGAACAGAGGATTAGTTGCACTGAGGAAGTAGATGAAGTGAGCAAGGTTATAAAATAACAACAGTAATTCATTTGAATGTAGTTATTCATTTGAATGTAGTTATAAACTGATATAATACAAATTTGCATTGAGGGGGTGAATATAGGTGGAAAGTACATTATTTAAAAAGTATAGATTTAAGACAGACAGTTAAGAACTAGAAAAGATGGGGTGCATACATCACCATTCAGGATATGAAATGTGGATGTTTTTAGTTAAATAGCATCAAACTTTAAGAGTTTTCAGTAGAGAGAATCGCCCCCAGATGGGGGAAGGAGAACAGTTAGTAAGCTATTTACAATATATACATTTAAGCTATAGATGTTAAATTATGTTATATTCAGAGTGAGGCTACTGTTTTAGGTAATCAGTATGGAGTAGATTAAATTGTAGTAGGGACATTAGTGGGCTAAGTGGGTTGTGTGCAACTGCATTTCCAATTTTGGGAGAGGTGGGAATGGAGCTGAGTTTTAAAGTGCTCAAAGTTTTCTGAAGTTCTTAGAGTGAGAGGGAGGGAATTCCATTTTTTTGCTAGGGAAAGTGATAGGAGAAGTTGACCAGCAGGACGGTTTGGTTTGTATACAGAAAATAGATTTTGGTGGGCAGATCTTAGAGGTCTGTGAGGGGTGTATAATGGTAAGATGTTAGTTAGAGCTGGGCACCTAGTGGGTTTAAAAATTAGTTTGTGGGCTGTAGTGAGTTGGAGGTAGTTAAGGTAGTTGGGAAGTTCTAGCCAATTTAGCTGGTGGAGAGATGTACAGTGGTGGGAGGAGTATTTGGATTTAGCCGCAAATTTAGAGATTTTGTTGTAACAGATTTCCAGTTTGGAAGAGATAGACGAGGACAGGTTAGATGAGGAGCACCATACAAAAGCGATGGTAGTAAGTAGGTAGTGGCAAATATTTGTCTTGTAGAAGGAGAGAGAAAGTAGGAGTTTCTGTACAACATGCCAAGTTTCTGATGTGTTTTCTTAATATTTAGCTGAATATGAGTATCTATTTTTAGGTGTTTATCAATAGTAACCCCAAGAAGTTTAGCAGAGGGAACAATTTCTATGGTGGAGTTGGCATGGCTGATAATTTTGAAAGAGTTTTTGATGAGAAATTTAGAGGGAGAGAAAAGTAGGATCTTAGATTTGTTAGCATTTAGAGAGAGGTGATTTTGAAGCATCCAGTTCTCAGTAGTTGAGAAGGCGATTTGAGTTTTTGTTTGGAGCTCTGGTAGGTTAGAAGCAGAGCAGACTAGAGTTGAGTCATCTGCGTATTGTACCATCTTAGTGTTTGAGATGGCTGCATAGAAATCATTAATGAATATATTAAAGAGCATTGGACCAAGAATTGATACTTGGGGTACACTGGTTGGGGTGGGAAGGAAGGCTGAAGTGTCAGTTTGCCACTTCACTGCCTGAGATCTGTCAGCAAGATAGCTACTGAACCAGGTTAAGGTATTTTGAGAGAGATTAAGGTTAGAAAGGTGTTTATGGAGCTGGGAATGGGACACAGTGTCAAATGATTTGGAGAGATCAAGAAGGACTGTAGATACAATTTCTCCAGAGTCACAGGCATGGTTTACTATGTCTGGGTAAATGAGAAGAGCAGTTATTGTACTGTGGCCAGGATGGAAACCATGTTGTGAAGGGGTGAACATTTGATTATCGGTAAGGAAAGGCATGAGCTGGAGGTGGATGCATTTTTCAAGAATTTTTGAGAGTGGGGAGAGAATGGCTGTAGGCCGGACGTTTGAGATGCTGTTATTTTTACCACCTTTGTGAAGGGGTAGGATAAAGACAGATTGCCACAGTTTGGGAACATAAGATTCCTGTATGGATCTATTAATGAGAATGCTGATAGGGATTGCGATTCCATCAGCTGCTAGTTTTAGGAATAGTGAGGGGATATTGTCAGGGGCGTTGAAGCATGGCTTAAGTTGGAGAGAAGTTTTTTATGTATGAGGTGGATATGGGTTTGAGTTGAAATGTAGGAGGATTGCTGGGGATGGAAGGTTTGGTAGAGGTTAGGGAAGAGTGATTTGGGAAGGTCTTGGTGAGTTCTGCTATAGAGTTGGTAAAAAAGGAGTTGAATAGAGTGGCTATTTCTAGATCAGTTTTGCTGGTGTCAGGGCAAAGATTTTGTTTGGTCCCTGGGTTTAGAATAGAGTTGATGGAATTCCAGAATTGTTTAGGGTTTTTGGAATGATTAGCCTGGAGTTTAGTATAGTAGGATTTTTTATCTTTTATAATCTGTTTTTATGGCTAGGTTGCAGAGTTGCGTATATTTCAGATTCAGATACTTAAGTTTATGTTCAGCTTTATGAGTTCTTAAACTTTCTTCTTTTTGTGTAGCTACAGGACCTTCTATATCACTACCTGTACTGACTTCATTTGCAGATTTGAAAACTGGAGTCTGCATCAGGTCTGTGCATTGCTTCTTTCCAAATACCAGGCTTAGTACCTTTGTAAGGTTCTAATTACACAAACAACTTTATCTTTAATGAGTCCACTTATCTCTGCTAACACCTCAGGTTCTATTCCTTCCAATCCAAAACACACACACACACACACACACACACACACACACACACACACACACTTTTTTTCATAGTTCATTAAACCTGAGAAAGTCCTGACCAAATAAAACATGTTAAACAGGGCACCAAAGCTATGGGGTGCAGTACTTTGCCTAGAATCATTTGCATTTCTACTTGTGTCATAGGGTACTCTTTCTTGTTTCCATGTGTACACTTGACTTCAGTTTTCTGGTTGCTAGTGGTTTTATGTTTACATGTGTATTGTGATTCAACTAGTGTAATCATGTACTATTTTCAGTAATTCTCTCCCTTATATTACAATAATACATCTAGTACATAAGTTGACAGCACAATGCCAAAATGCAGAATCTACACCCCGGAAGTTAACAGTTCGATATTTTCACATCCTATTGGTTTACTTTCATGCACATTTTAACAGCTTGCTGATTAGTGTTATTAATCTTTACAGCTACAAAACTGCTACTGTTAGCTATTAGTTCTATAATACATCACTATGTGCCCTGACTTAGAATATCTGCAACAAACTATTTCAGATGATACTTTTTGTTTATGTGCATTAACATAAATAAACTATTTGTACAGAAGACATATTGACACAAAGACAAAACAGCAATCTTAAATGGATAGGGAGTACTCTTTACATTTATCTACAACTAGAACTTCCATAACTGAATTTACATTTTTCACATTAGTTTCTAACCACAGTTTCAAAATATGGATAAAATCAACCATTTGTGTTCTTACTGGTTTGGCCATAGAAAATTACATCTATGGTACTTAAGGGTCAGTGCTTCAGGTGAGGCACCATCCATTTCTTACAAAATGTCTTTCTTTAGATTTGTACAGTCATGTGCATCACGGTCTCTAAAATTAATATAGGTTTTGAAAAGGTCCACAATCAGGTATGATGACAAAACTGTCTCTCGTGTTCATTTTATGGCCAGCCTTCTTAAGTTGCGTAACTTTCAAAAGCCAAAGACAGGATTCTAATTATTTTCAGTTTCCATTTTCCTCCAAGCATGCTGGGCTTTAAGAGTACTCAGCCGGTTGGATGACTGTTTCACCAAGATGGCTGTGAAGACTTTCTGTTGCTGTAAAGTTAGTAAGAGTTGGACAATATTTTCCTGCATACTAATATATTTTTTTCTACTTTGGATGTCAGCAAAGATAGAGATACTATATCCACACAGTAGCTGTAACATAAACAGTTTTTGAGACCAATTTTACTAACAACCATTTTCCTTGTCATAAGGATATTTTTTTGGTGGTGGGGTTAGTGGGAATTCTAATGTTATCACAAGGCTTTTTAATTTTTTCATCATAAACTTTTCCTCTTGCGATAAAAAGACCTTCCAGTACTGGCATAAGGTTACAATCCAGTGTTTCAAACAATTTGTGCATATAATGGGCACAGAGTGGTCAATAACAACCCCCCTCAAAAAAAAAAAAAAAAAAAAAAAAAAAACTTGCAGTCCCACCATTAAGCATCAACCACTTTGGAAGTGGGAGAACTACTAAACAGAGTGGAGGCAGCCAGGCTCTTTTACAGGTTATGGGAAATATTAAAAAAATATACGTGTCTGTATGTGAGTGTATATATATATATATATATATGTGTGTGTGTGTATGTACAGTAGATAGAAAAAGTTTACACACCCCTGTTAAAATGCAGGATTTTTTGTGATATAAAAAAAATTGACCACAATAAATTATTTGAAAACATTTCCCACCTTTAATGTGACCTATAACCTGTACAATTCAATTGAAAAACAAACAAATCTGTTAGGGGAAAAAATATAAAAAAATAAAACAAAATGTACAATACACTGGTTGCATAAGTGTGCACACCCTTAAACTAATACATTGTTGTGTGTGCACACCCTTAAACTAATACTTTGTTGAAGCACCTTTTGATTTAATTACACCATTCAGTCTTCTTGGGTACACAACTGCCATCAATTAAAGAGACTCTGATTAGCCCCAAATAAAGTTTAGCTTTCCTAATAGGATTTTCCTGACATTTAATCAGTTGCCTGCTACAGCAAAAGCCATGGTTTGCAGAGAGCTTACAAAGCATCAAAGGGATCTCATTGCTGAAAGGTATCAGTCAAGAGAAGGGTACAAAAACATTTCCACAGCATTGGATATACTATGTAACACAATGAAGAAGTCATCAAAAAGTGGAGAAAATATGGGACAACAGTGACATTGCAAATAACTGGATGTCCCCCCAAAAGTGATGAAACGACAAGACAAAAACTGGTCAGGGAGGCTGCCAAGAGACCTACAGCAACACTGAAGGAGCTGCAGGAATTTCTAGCAAGTAGTGGTTGTGTACTATATGTGACAACAATCTCCCATATTCTCCATATATCTGGGCTATGGGGTAGGGTTGCAAGACAGAAGCCTTTTCTTACACAGAAAAACATCCAGGCCTGGCTAAAATTTGCAAAATAACACATCAAGTCTCCCAAAAGCATGTGGGAAAATGTTTTATGGTCTGATGAGACCAAGGTTGAACTTTCTGGTCACAATTTCAAAAGGTACGTTTGCACAAAAACAACACTTTGCATCATCAAAAGAACACCATCCCTACGGTGAAGCATGGTGGTGGCAGTGTCATGCATTGGAGATGTTTTTCTTCAGCTGGAACTGGGTCTTTAGTCAAGGTGGACGGAATTCTAAACAGTTCCAAATACCATTCATGTTTGGCCCAAAACCTTCAGGCATCTGCTAGAAAGTTGAAGATGAAGAGGAATTTCACCTTTCAACATGACAATGACCCCAAGCATGCATCCAAATCAACAAAAGAATGGCTTCAACAGAAAAAAAATTAAGTTTTGGAATGGCCCAGCCAAAGCCCAGACCTAAATCCAATAGATAATCTGTGGGGTGACCTGAATAGGGCTGTGCACAAGAGATACCCTTGCAATCTGACAGATTTGGAGTGCTTTTGCAAGGAAGATTGGGCAAATTTTGCCAAGTCAAGATGTGCCATGCTGATAGACTCCTACCCAAGAAGACTGAATGCTGTATTTAAATCAAAAGGTGCTTCAACAAAGTATTAGTTTAAGGGTGTGCATGCACAACAAAGTATTAGTTTAAGGGTGTGCATGCACAACAAAGTATTAGTTTAAGGGTGTGCATGCACAACAAAGTATTAGTTTAAGGGTGTGCACACTTATGCAACCAGCGTATTGTACATTTTTTATTTTATATATTTTTCCCCTAACAGATTTGTTTTTTAATTGAATTCTACAGGTTATAAGTCACATTAAAGGTGGGAAAAGTTTTGAAATGATTTATGGTGGTCTCATTTTTTATATCACAAAAACCTTGCATTTTAATAAAGGTGTGTAAACTTTTTATATCCACTGTATATATATGTGTGTGTGTGTGTGTGTGTGTGTGTGTGTGTGTGTGTGTGTGTGTGTGTGTGTGTGTGTGTGTGTGTGTGTGTGTGTGTGTGTGTGTGTGTATATGTAATATATATATATATATATATATATATATATATATATATATACACACACACACACACACACATACATATAAGCACAAGCACACACACACACACATATATATATATATATATATATATATATATATATATATACACATAGATAGATATTGATATACACACACACACACACATATATATATATATATATATATATATATATATATATATATATATATATATATATATATATATATAGATACATATGTATGCCCACTGAACATATAGATACAGATATATATAGATACATACATGCATGCTCACTGAACAAAAATGTACAATAACTACGCTGTTATAAACAACAGAACAGTTTCTAGAGCCACCGCTTCTGAGTAATATTAGGTATATTTCATAAAATCTATAGAAAAGAAAAAATTTGCCATCTTTAGACTAGGGGTGGGGGTAAACCAAAGCAAGACATACAATCCACATTCCCTGCAATTTTGCTTCAAAGATCCAATTATTGCCACAATGCAGTTCAAAAGAACAAGACAGTACTTGCAGGATGTTAAAAAGATGTGCAGGATAATAATGCATCAGTCTTCCCAGCTTAGAAACAATAGCATACTAGCTCACTGTAGAAACAGCCCCTTCCAGTCTGTCCAAATTTATGGTAAAATCAGCCTTCTTTTTTAGGTCAAAATACTCCTTTGCTAATCTCTCTAAGATCAAATAACCAGCAGACTCCCTTCTTTATGCTAGAATACTCCTACGGTGTACAGTTTTACTTATCCACCCACCTATCTTTGTTGAGACTTCACTTATCCACTGCACAGAAATATGTAATCAAATCCACTATACTCCTAACACTAACAATATGTAGTTCAGTTCAGAATTAAGTACAGTTATGTAATTATTACTTAAAAGTAATAGTATAATTTTGAATTTCTGACAGCCTCAGTGATATTTTGGGTTATCTGCCACAGCACTGGCCAGCTTTCAAAAGCTCACACTCCCCTCCCTCTCTCTTCCTGATAGCTAATTGGCTGAGCATATCGTGAGAGTGAAGCCTTCAGCTGTCACAGGAAGTGAGTGTTCAGGTTTTTTCATTCCCACAAAGGAGGACAGGAAAGTACCTGAAGCCAGAATCATCATGCAAAGTAAATCCACATCCAATCACAATACCATATAAAAACTAAATTCAACAATTGAGTCAAAGATGTTGAACCCCATCTCAACTATACATAATCTGGAAATGGTGGGTGGGTGTTCCACAGTGACAGTAAGGAATTCAAAAATCTACTGTCACAGGTAAGTAGGACTTAGTTATACAACACTACTATGTTCATCATTCCTATGTCTCAGTGGCATTTTGGGTAGAGTCTCAAAACTTACCTTACCTGGGGGGGGGGGGTGGAAGGATAAGGATCCAGGTGTCCCTGGAGAATGGTCCTAACAAAGCCTGCTCTGAATCTTGAAAAGTAATCCAGTTTGTAGTGCTTTGTGAAGGTATGAACAGAGGACCAGGTTGTTGCCTTGCGAATGCTTCTAGAAGCCACGCCTTACCAGTATGCCACTGAAGAAGATATGGACCTGGTCAAATGAGCCCTAACCTTGCCCGAAAGGGATTTGCCATGGTGGGAGTAACAGAAAAAATAGCAAAGGACCACCATCATGAAATTGTTTGCTTAGAGGCAGGATTACCTTTCTTAGCTCCCATATAGGTGACAAACAGCAGCATCATCTTATCCAAGGTATGTAGAATCTTTTCTCCCATGTTTTTTTAGCTCAGGATAGGACAATGGCAGACTGGTGGTTTGATTCAAGGTACCTCAAACAACTTTAGGCATGAATGACTGATTAGTGTGTAACACAACCTTGTCATTGATAAAAAGTGCTGATCCACCATGAGATCCTGCAGCTCAGAGACTTGCCTTAAAAATATCAGAGCAATGAGTATAATAGTTTTCCAAGCCTTGAACCATAAACCAGCATGGAAGGCAGGTTCTAAGGAAGGTAAGGTCAATTTTTCAAGAAAACATAGAGATCCAGGGAGAAGGAATTTGTTTTGAGGGATCTAATGTGTAACACTCCTTTCATAGACTGCTTGACCATAAAAAAGAGATGAAAGAGGATGATCTATGGGCAGACAAGCTGGGATGTTCACAATATGCACTTTGATAGAATTATATGGAAAACCTTCTACAAGTAGTTCAAACAAGCATTTCAAAACCAGATGGGTCAAAACCCTTTCATGATCTTTGTTATTGGATAGGTGCAACCTTGAAAACCTCAACCACTTGTAGACGTAAGATTTTTCCAGTTGAAAATTTTTTTGCTTCCTTAAATGCCTGCTGCACATCCTCATGGAACAAGTGCCTAAAAGTATCAAAATACAATCATTCAGGCTGTCAGATGCAATTACTCTAAGTTGGGGTGCACCATTCACCCCTGATGCTGTGTGAGCAGATCCAGTCTGGCCTTTGGCCAATTCCATTAAAATGGAGAACAAACTTTTGTCTGGGACAAAAATAGGGGTTACCACAATGATCTCCGGTAATTCTTTTGGAATCTTTAGAAGCACCTTGAGAATCAGTGGCAAGGGTGAAAATACATACAAGAGTATTCCCAACCACAGGAATAATACAGCATCTTGAACAGAATTTTTTAGTTGTCTGTTTTAAGAGAAGGCAAACAGATCTACTTGAGGTGTTCCCCACATGTGGATCAAGTCCTGGAAGACATCTACTTGGAATGTCCACTCATGAGAGCCTGTCTAGGATCTGCTTGGAATGTTATTTCCTGTGTTTTGCTCATATGGAAAGTGTAAGGCCTGAAACTTTGTTTTATAACTTGAGCACTGATCCAGGCCATCTTTTTTCGGAGAAGGTTCCCCTGCACCCTAGTAGCAGGAGTGTGCAGTTAGAATTTGTCTGATTGAAGACTGTTGGAACAGGGCTCAGGTTTGAGCTTTTTTCTGGTTAATTGGGTAACTTGTTTAAATCAGTTTGTTCGTTTTCTATTGTTTGATATATATATATATATATATATATATATATATATATATATATATATATATATATATATAAATTGCACTTCATTCATCTGCTTTTACTGTATTTGTGTGTCTTCCTACTTTATTACTAGGGGCATTGACTACAACTCTGATCTGCAATATATAACAATAAGTATCCGTTTCTGTGCATTTAAAGTGTTTTTTTGATTGTATCTGCTTTATTTTCTGAAAAAAAAATATATATATATATATATATATATATATATATATACTTGTCTCCCGCCTTTCTAAGCTAGTATAGTTCAGTTTTCAGGTTAGTGCTGAATTCATGGCTGTGTTACATATCTCTGTGTTTGCCCATACCTTACTTGGATAGAAGGAAGTTTCTCTGTTCACCTGTGAGAGAGGGGAGCTTTGAGCAGCCTATCTGTCCCTGGAGGAGTTGTTTCAGCCCAGAAATTAGTAGTTTATTTGCCATTTTGGGCTAATTTCTATCTCTTTCATTTCCCTGCTATAAATACCGCATTTACCCGGTTTTGCGTGCCGAGCAGTGCCGGTTTGGTAGGGTAAAACTATTCCCGGCTCCACAAAGTCTCCTCTTCAATTTTTCCCTTGGAACTAGACAAACTTTCAACTTAAGCACTCAAGCCATTTATTTCTCAGCCCGGCACTTGCTCAAAGCTCATGGCAAGCACTTATAAACCCTAGCATGTCTAAAGGGCAGTTTCAGGTGTACTCTCCAGTCCAACTGGTGAATCTGGGCATTTTGAGGCAATGTTACAACTGCCTCATGTACACAGACAACCCACTCCTCCTACCACCAAAACCTAATACATGCGAGAGATGCAATTATACAGCCAACCTGGAGGCTAAGCTCTCTCAACCCAAGACTGGATCAGACAGTCAAGAGGAGAAGGGAAATACTTGCATCACACCGCCAGTCCCACATAGACTCATTAAAACAGCACCGGCAAAAAAGCACACATAAATACATGAAAACATACTCGGAGGCTCTAAATAAAAATCTGCAAAAGCAACAGAGACCTCCAAAGCAAACATCCAAGCAACCTCCACCCCCCAACACAAACCATGAAACACATACTTCACAAAACCAGTGTGCCATGCAATCGCAGCCCTTAAGGCAAAATAACATACCCAACATACTAGTAATAGGTGACTCTATAGTCAAGCACACTGATGTCCCACTCACTAGGCTGAATAAGGAGAAGGTTACTCTTAGCTGCCTGTCGGGTGGCAGGATCCGCCACATAACACAAGCACTCAGGTCACTCCAGAACAAGCACAAATATGACTCTGTCATTGTCCATGTTGGTGTGAATGACCTGAGCCGTACCTCCCTGGACTACATGAAAAGAGACATGGAAGAGCTCTCTGATCACGTAGCCCAGGCTGGTATGACCCTGACCTTGAGTAGCATCCTGCGCTCACCAAGAATGATACCACGGTATAAAGAAAAAATTCTCGATTTCAACAATTGGCTAAGTTTCTGGTGTCATTCAAAGGGGATCCAGTGTCTATCCGCCTGGGATGACATGCTCGACAAGCCACGCTGCTTCGCTAGAGATGGCTTGCACCTGTCACCCTTAGGCTATCGAATACTGGCCAAGGCTCTTACCACCCCCATAGTGCCTTTTTAGGTAAGGCTCAAAAGACAAACCCACCGCCGTAAATAGCACAAGTAACAAAAAACTGAGGGTAATGCTACTCAATGCCAGAAGTCTAAACCTCAAAATGCACACACTTGAGGCACTCCTCAGTATGGAAAAAACTGATATATGTGCAGTAACAGAAACCTGGTTTAAGGCATCAAAGAGCACCCCAGCACTACCAGGCTACAACACATACCATACATTTAAGCCACAGAACCCAAACCGAAATACAAAAAGCAGGGTGTAACCATATTCATCAAGGATACCCACACCTCCAGGTTAGTGGCACAGCACAATGCTTCAGAGATCATCCATGTGCAACTAACAACGGGCAAAACTGCAATTCAAATTGTAGCTTGCTACAGATCACCTGCCATGTCCCAGGACCCCCATTCCATGTTTCTGGAAACACTTGAAAACATAAAGGTCCTATCAAACACCCTAATATTGGGTGATTTCAATTACCCAAACATTAACTGGGAGAACCACTCAAGTACTAACTCCCTTGCCCAACATTTCATAGAATTTATAAACTCAAATGCCCTGGTTCAACTGGTCAACACTCCCACCAGAGGTTAACACATATTGGACCTGGTCATCACCAACATGGGCGAACGGTGTTCCATACCGGAGGTCAACCCCTTGCTGGTTAGATCTGACCATAAACAAATCACTTTGGATATCCACATTCTGCCCCCACCCCCGGACAAGGAAACCACTGTGAAAACATTTTCAAAAGCAAACTTCACGTTACTTAAGACCAAGGTGGAAAGTTTCAAAGCCCCCATGCTTAAGGATAATGCTATCCAAGCTGCAAAATCCTTTACTAATGCATTCTACGGGCACCTACAAGAATGCATGGATCATGCCATCCCAAGCAAAACCAAGACTCACTCCTCCAAGAAAAGGAAACCAGTCTGGTGGACTCCTGCCATAAACAAGCTATACAATAGAAGGAGGAAACTAGTACATAAAAAGAGTAAAATCCCAAGTAGGGAAGACATCCCTGATCAGTATCAGCAAGAAACGATGATCCTTCATAAAATCATCCAAGGTGAACTTTGAAAGAAAAATTTCCAAGGACTACAAAGATAACCACAAGGCATTCTTTAGCTATGTCAAGCATCTAAGTGGCAATGCTCAGATCTGCTTGGAGTTGGTGCAGAATGGCACAAAATACACTGAACTGACCGATATTGCCAACATCCTGGCAGACAGGTTCAGCACAAACTTTACCCCCCCTCTCACCCCCAAAAGGGCCCATAACCATACCAGAAGAATGTAGAGTCCCTAAAATCACAGACACTCAGGTTAAAACAGCCCTCTCCAAAGCCAAAAACACAGCATTAATGGGACTGGATGGTGTCCCAGGCTGTGTCCTACATGAACTCAAAGACGAACTAACCTTTCACCTAAACACACTGTTCAAACTCAACCTCTCCACAGGCTACGTACCCATAGAGTGGCGCACAGCAATGGTTATTCCGCTCCACAAAGGTGGAGCCACAACAGACCCCAGGAAGTATCGTCCTATAAGCCTGACTAGCTTGGTCTGCAAGGCTATGGAGCACATCATCATGGAACGCATTAACAAAGACATTGAGAACCTCCAAACACTGGACCCTACCCAGTTCAGCTTTGTTAAGGGCAGATCATGCCTCCTAAACCTGGTGGACTTCTTTGAGACAGTTACCAAGGCTATAGATGAGGGAAAAGTGGTACACACAGCCTACCTAGACCTTGCAAAGGCCTTCAACACCATTCCCCATTCTGGTATTATAGACAAGCTCACCAGCCTGAACATAAACCCCTACATCACAAGATGGGTTGCCAACTGGCTCACAGACAGAACCCACATGGTGAGAGTTGCAGGAGCTAGGTCCGACTCTAAACCGGTTACAAGTGGCGTTCCCCAAAGCTCAGTCCTAGGACCCCTCCTATTCAGCATATACTTCTCAGAGGTACAGGCAAGCATAGGAGGACTATGGCTGACCAAGTTCGCAGACGACTGCAAACTAGGGGCTATAACTGACTCTCCAGCTGACACAGACATCCTCCAAAAGGGACTCACTGAGACGGATACAGGGTTGCCAGATGTCCCTATTTGGGTGGGACTGTCCCGAGATCAGCAGCCTGATCCCGAGTCCCACACTGCCGGTTTAAATCCCGCGCAGCCTCCGCTTTTTTTTTTGATTGGCCCGTATACCGGCATACGGGCCAATCAAAAAATCGCTAAACACGGAGCTTCTTGTGTTTAATGCGGAAGTTCCGCATTAAATACAAGAAGCTCCGTGGTTAGCGTTTTTTTATTGGCCCGTATCCTGGTATACGGGCCAATCAAAACATCGCAAAACAGAGCTACTTCTGCTTAATGTGTAACTGCAATGTTCCGCATTAAACAGAAGTAGCTCCATGTTTAGCGATTTTTGATTGGCCCGTATACCGGTATACGGGCAAATCAAAACATTGCAAAACAGAGCTACTTCTGTTTAATTCGGAACTGCGATGTTCCGCATTAAACAGAAGTAGGTCCATGTTTAGAGATTTTTGATTGGCCCATATACCGGTATATGGGCCAATCAAAACATTGCAAAACAGAGCTACTTCTGTTTAATGCGGAAATGCGATGTTCCGCATTAAACAGAAGTAGCTCCATGTTTAGAGATTTTTGATTGGCCCGTATACCTGTATACGGGCCAATCAAAAAAATCGCAAAACAGAGCTACTTCTGTGTAATGCAGAACTGCGATGTTTCACATTAAACAGAAGTAGCTCTGTGTTTATTTATAAAAATAAACACAGAGCTACTTCTGTTTAATGCGGAACTGTGATGTTCTGCATTAAAGACATGGAAGACCTTTTTTTTTTTTTTTTTTAAGTCTTTTTTTTTTTTAGACTTTGTCCCTACCTGGCCAGTCGGAAATCTGGCAACCCTGGATGGATACCTGGTGTCAAAATCATGGCCTCAAGCTAAATGCCAAAAAGTGCATAGTCATCCCCTTTGGAAAAAACAAAGTACCCACAAACTACCACATAGGTGGTAGTCCCCTAAATACGGAAGATATAATAAGGGATCTGGGGACCCAAGTAGATAGTAATCTCACCTTTGTAATCACATTGCCAAAGTGGTTATAAAATCCTTCTACATGGCCCACCTAATCACAAAAGGGTTCGCATCCAGATGAAAAGAGGTCATTGTGCCCCTCTACTTATCACTCATCAAACCCATCACAGAGTAGAATGCCCCATTTGGGATGTACCTAAACAGACACCTGCAACAGCTGGAAAGACCACAGAAGTACCTCACCAAGAGGATCACTGTCCTCAAATAGATGTCCTATGCAGCTCAACTGAAGAAACTCCAGCTGTACTCGGTTGCATACTGCCTACTCAGAGGTGATCTCTGCCTGACATACAAGGCCATGTCCAACCCAGAATTGATGGACATGCTCCACCTAAAGAAAACCTTATCCCCTCAAGCTGCACGCTCTAGGGATCTAAACCTCACCACAACAATAAATAGGACATGCTGGAGGGATAGATTCCTGTCCCAGAGACTTCCCATGCTTTGGAACAAGATTCCAATCTACATTAGGCAGAGCTCCTCGCTAACACTCTTCAAAAGAAACCTTGATGAGTGGATGGAAAACAGAAAGTTTACCCAGGGGATCACTTCAGTGGCTCTGCTGGACAGAGGCACAGGGAACTAATCTAAGGGGGCGGCAAAAGCCAACACATTCTGGCTAGGCTTATAAATGCCTTCGGGCAGATAGCCTAGTACCTACCTATGAACCTATGAACAGTCAGAAAATGCTATACAGCCAGCTCCCTGGCCATCGCTGCCAACTGTCAGAGTACCTTGTACCCCCTTGCTTTTTTAGAAACAACATCATTGTAGTGTTGTCTGTGGCCACTAGAAGAGGACCCAGAGCCCATCAGTGGTGAAGAACTTTTAAGGCATGAATCACTGCCATATCCCTTGTATGTTTATGTGCCTTGGCATGTCCTCAGGACTCCACAAGCCTTGCACTTGAACTCCCATGGCCACTGCTACCAAACAAAAGGCTCCAGGGTCATTAGCCTAGTACACACCTATGAACCTATGAACACTCCATCTGGATAGACTGGGATGCTATCTGAAGAGAGAAAGAGAGTCATGGATTCAGAGGCAATTGATCCCACCTTCACTGCAGTATCTGTTTCACTAATCACAGTACCAGTACCTGGGAATCCAAGGGATGAAGGTGCTGAGTCCAACAATTCTTCAAGTATCACTGAATTTATTCCCATGTGTAGTCTGGCTAGCAGTATCATGAAGATCGCTGATGCCATAAAGCATAGAAATTTGAGGAACTCTTTTGCTGAGGCCATGTTTAGAAGAGAGAGAGATCCAAGAAAATGCCCTGTTAAGTCAGAATGTCTTCTGGCAGGAAGGCCATTCTTTTTACTGAGTCTGTCTAACACCACAGGAAAACAATTTGTTGAGAAGATGTGAGTAAGGACTTTTGGAGGTTTAATTTGAAGTCCATGTAAGAAACAAGGGATGCAATCTTCTCTAAGGAGTCCAAGCACCTATATACAGAATATGCTCAGATCAGCAAGTCTTCCAAATAATGAAACATCTGTATACCTAGAGCTCTTCTATAGGCAACCACTGAGACCAGACACTTTGTAAACGTGTGAGGCGCAGTAGATAGCCCAAACAGTAATGCAGAAAACTGACAATGTAAGCCAGACACAGCAAATCTAAAAAAAAATTACTGAAAGTGTGACTGATAGAAATATGATGATGAGCATCCTTGAGATCTAGATTCACCATAAAACAGTGGTCTGGAAGCAACATAAGACCAACTATAAGGTGAGCATTTTGAGATTTGCCACTTTTACAAAGGTGTTTAGAAAGGGCAAATCTAGGATGGGTCTCCAGGAGTGCTTTTTATGGTACCAAAAAGATTCTGGATTAAAAAATGAAGTTATGCTCTTACCGTAACATTCCATCTGTGTTGTCCATCTTCATTCCATTAACCTGTGGGAATACGGTTCTGAGGCTCAGAACCGACCAGCCACATTCTTCCAGCTTGGGATTCCTGACTTGAGCTCCTCTTCCCTACCCATAAAGCCCTGCTCCCCAACAGTACCTCAGATCAAGTTTGCCAATAAAAGTATAACCACTATCAAACATTAAAACTATTCTACAAAAACATGCAGATCAAATATGTATACATAACACAGCTAAGAAAACATCAGGAACTCAAACAAAGAAATAAAGATTCCTTATAAATTCTACCAGGCTTCCTGAAGACTTGGATGGGGGAAGAGGGGCGGGAAAGTTAATGAAATGAAGATGGACAACACAAATGGAACGTTATGGTAAGAACATAACTTCTATATCTGATGTTGTCCACCTCATTCCATTAAACTATGGGACAGAGTCCCCAGCTACTATAATCCAGGGTGGCCATCAAGGAAGGATATTCCGGAGTGCAGCAGAACCAAAGGCACTTCTACTCCTGAAAATGATGTCCAATTTGTAATGCGTAAAGGAAGTATGGAGGTTTGACTAAGCTGCAGCAGTACAAATATCCTCAAGAGAAATTCTAGACCAAAAAGCCTGAGACATGGCAAGGTATCTTGTAGAATGGGGCCTTACCAGTTCTGGTAATTGAATACCTTTGAAACAGTAAATAAATGTAATACAGTCCTTCAACCATCTCGCCAGCATTAACTTTGGTAACTACTCTACCTTTCTTAGCATTCGAAAAGGAAACAACTGATCACACTTCCTGAAGGGCTTGGCTCTATGAATATAAAAACAAAGCTACCTATGAACATTAAGCAGATGCAAGGTGTAACCCCCTCCCTTATTTTGATACTCAGGAAAAAAGACTGGAAGATTGATTGACTGATTAATGTTACTCTCTTTAGCCACCTTGGGTAAAAATGAAGGATTAGTATGCAGAGGTACTCTGTCTTTGTGGAAAATCAAATATGGAAATTTTGAAGAAAGAGCTTGGATTCAGACACTCTCCTGGCCGAAATAATAGCTACAAGAAATAGGATCTTCCAGGAAAGAAATTTCAAATCCACAGTGGCTGAGGGTTCAAAAGTGGGATGAACTAAAGCTTGCAGAATCATAATTAGATCCCAAGGGGGAGTAAGATATTTGACTAGTGGCCAGACAAGAAAGGTGTCCCTGAGAAAGTCCTTACACAGTTTTGAAGAAGCAAGAGATAAGGAATCAAACTCAACATGAAAACTGGAGAAAGCAGCTAGCTGAACTCTGACAGTAGAGTAACTAGCACCATCCTTGAAAAGGGAAGCCAAAAAGTCTAATATGACGGTTACCGGGGCTGTAAAGGGATCTATTTGTTTTTGTTCAGCCCAAAAAGAAAATCTCTTCCATTTGCTCTTGTAAATTTTCCGTATGGAAGCCCTATGGAATGAAATCTATATTTTTTGAACAGGGGAAGACAGCCTCAGAGATCTCGACATCATCAGAAGTGGAGAAACCATGTGGTTAATTTCAGGACCTGAATGTCCAGATGTGGATGTCCCAACCGTTGACAGAGCAGACCTGGACTCAGAGTCAATGTCATCGAGGGGGCAAATCAGGTGAGACCAAAGAAAATTTACCTATGTTTATTGATGCCAAAAGGGGCAATGAGGATTACTTTGCTTCTTAACCTGGGAGCTTTCTGTAGGAACTTGGGAATCAATGGAAGAAGAGGAAAAGCATAGAGCAGACCGGAGGGCCAAGCATGAACAGCAGCATCCCTGGGGGACTGTCCCTGAGGGGGGATCAAGGTAAAATACCTGCTGTCTTTGTTGTTCAAAGGGGATGCAAAGAGATCACAGCAAGGATTACCCCATTTCTGGAAGATCCTGCCTGCCATTGAATAATTCAGGGACCACTCACGAGCCATCAGTAACACTCGACTGAGCCTGTCGGCTAATATGTTGGACTCTCCCAGAATGGACTCAGAGTCAATATCATCAGGGGGGGTAAATCAGGTGCGACCAAGAAAATTGACCTATGTTTATCGATGCCAAAAAGGGGCAATGAGGATTACTTTGCTTCTCAACCTGGGAGCTTTCTGTAGGAACTTAGGAATCAATGTACGAAGAGGAAAAGCATAGAGCAGACCGGAGGGCCAAGCATGAACAGCAGCGTCCCTGGGTGACTGTCCCTGAGGGGGGAATCAAGGTAAAATACCTGCTGTCTTTATTGTTCAAAGGGGATGCAAAGAGATCACAGCAAGGATGACCCCATTTCTGGAAGATCCTGCCTGCCATTGAATGATTCAGGGACCACTCACGAGCCATCAGTAATATTCAACTGAGCCTGTCGGCTAATAAGTTGGACTCCCCCAGAATGTGCTTTGCTACCAGAAATTGCCCACTACCACACTCTCATTGCTTCTTGACATAGAGGGTAAGACCTGGTCCCTCCCTGTTTGCTGATGTACCAAACCACTGACAAACTCTCCATTTGGATTGCAATAGTCCCCCAAGGTAGAAAGCTGTCTAGTTCCAGCAACACTAGAAGAACCGCTCTCATCTCAAGTACACTGATATACAATTTGGTCTCCTGGGGCATTCAACTGCCTTGGAATGTCTGGCCCAGACAATGTCCCCTCACCCAAACTGGGAGGTGTCCATGGTCAACGTGGTGACTGGGGAGGGAAGAAAGAATGGGTGCCCTTGAGTGACTTCTGAGGAGTGAAGCCACCAAAGTAGAGACTCCTTGCACATAAAAGACAGGCTGATGGGAAGATTCAAAGGATTCCTGAGAAGTGATCATTGTACTGCCAAGTTCCATTTTAGTATCTGCATGTGAAAACATGCCATGGATAGGAGAGTTATGGCTGCTGCCATGGAGCCTAACGCCCTGAGAGCTAAAGAGGCTAGGGGTTTTGGAGTGGTCAAGATCTGGCTGATGTGAAATTTTAAATATGATACACTGTCCATGATGAGGTAAGCATAGGATGTCCTTGTGTCTAGGTGGGTCCCTATGAAATCTATGGCTTGTAATGGATTCAACTGTAAGTTGACAGTTAAGTTGAGGAAGTAATCCCTGGCCTGAAAAAGTAGACAAAAAGAATAAAATGAATGAGTAACACAGCTGATAAAACTGTTAAGTTTAATAAAAAAGATAAATGGTGAGTGCTTTCATGTATACAACACTTCTTCAGATCAACTACCATCTGGTTGGGGCGGTCAGGAGCCAGTCGTCCAGATATGGAAATATCTGATAACACTGCAGTCAGAGATGAGCTGCAACTACTGCTAGACATTTGGTGAACACCCTACGGGCTGTAGTGAGGCCAAATGGAAGTGCCCGGATCTGATAGTAACTGGCTCCCAGCCTGTAACACAGAAAATGCCTGGAGTGCCTGTCCATTTTGATATGATAGTATGCATCCTTGAGGTCAATAGAGCACATCCAATTGCCCATCTTTAGGAGAGGTAAGAACAAATAAATCATGATCTCTCTGAACTTTGTGTGTTTCACTGACTTATTCAGAGAGGTCAGATCCAGGATAGGTCACAAGTCCCTGTTTTCTTGGGTACTAAAAGGAATCTGGAGTAAACGCCTAATCCAACTTGATGGGGAGAACCTCTTGGATGACTCTTTCTTGCACTAACTTTTTTTATTTCCTGGGCCACATCCTCCCTCTGACTGGGTGGCACATTGGGAAGGTGAAGATTTTGTTTGGAAATGTTGGAAAATGAAATGAAGTATCCTCTGGATATGATCCTTACCACCCATTTGTCATTTCTGATGGGCTCCCAGGCCTCTGGGTGCAAGGAGAAATGTTCCCCGATTGCTTCCAGAGGAGAGCAGTCACACAACAGTTTAGAATCACTGGAAAGGCTTGTCTGTGATGGTTTCCTGAGACCCCTGATTTTATGGACCCCTTTGGTTGAGTGAGTGGCGTCTCCCATTCTGACCATATCTTCTGCTGCTTTGGGGGAAAAGTCTCCTTGAGTGTCCTGGAGGGGACCCTGCAACATCCAAAACCATGTCTTCTTACTTCCATGCTGGTTCCTGGAGAAGGTCCATTATGGAGTAGAAAAATGGATTCTGATGGCAGACAGGGTCTTACCATCTTTCTCACTTTGGGATAAAGTGTCATGTACCATGGGCCCAAACAAGGTGGAGCCATCAAAGTGACCATTAATAAAGGACTGTTTGAAAGGCTCCACAAAATCTCACAGCCTCATCCAGGCATGGCATCATATGGCAATGCCAGAACCAGCCACCATTGAAGTACCCTCCTCAGCGTGAGAGATAAGCCTCATGGACACATTGGCTAAGGAGTATAGGGTGGCCTGCCTAGATGAAAAAGGCTCCCATTACTCGGTAGGCATGGACCCTGGGACTGAGCTGGGACTGAGCTAGAAGGTTCATAGGTAGGTACTAGGCTATCGGCCCTGGGGCCTATACAAGCACAGCCAAAAATGTAACCTGGCTTTTGCCACCCAAGAAAATTATTTTCCTGTGCCACTGTTGAGCAGAGCAACAGAGGTGATCCCTGGGGTTAATTTCCTATTTCCCATCCAATCATCAAGATTTTTCTTGAAGAGTGTTAATGAGGAGCTTTGTTTGATATAGATAGGTAGTTTATTCCAGGGTATGGGAAGTCTCTGGGACAGGACTCTATCCCACCGGCATGTGCTGTTTATTGTGGTGACAAGGTTTAGGTCCCTAGAGCATGTAGATCAGAGGGATTGGGATTTCTTTAAGTGGAGCATGTCCAGCAGCTCTGGGTTTGACATAGCTTTGTATGTTAGGCAGAGATCACCTCTGAGTAGGCAATATGCGACGGAGTAAAGCTGGAGTTTTTTGAGACAGTCTGCGTAGGGCATCTGTTTGAGGCCGGTAATCCTCTTTGTGAGGTATTTCTGCAGCCTTTCCAGTTGTTGTAGATGTCTTTTGAGGTACATACCAAAATAGGCATTGTGCTCTATAATGGGTCTAATGAGTAAGGAGTAGAGGGGAACAATGATCTCTTTTTTTTCTGGATGAGAAACCTTTTGTGATGAGGTGTGCCATGTAGAAGGATTTCCTGACTACTGTGGCAATGTGATTATCAAAGGAGAGACTACTGTCCACCTGTGTCCCAAGGTCTCTTATCAAACTTTTGGTGTTAAGTATACTACCGACTATGTTGTAGTGCATGGGTACAGAGTTTCTACCAAAGGGGGTGACAATGCAATTTTTGGCATTGAGCTTGAGGCCATGACTTTGACACCAGGCATCTGTCTCAGTGAGGCCCTTTTGTAGGATGTCCACATCATTAGGAGTTTCGATTATGGCTCCCAGTTTGCAGTCATCTGCAAACTTCATTAGCCAAAGACCTTCTGGTTAGCCTGTACTTCAGAGAAGTAGATATCAAACAGGAGAGTGCCCAGGACTGAACCCTGTGGTACTCCACTTGTCACTGGTCTGAAGTCAGATTTGGAGTCTGCTACTTTCACAGTGTGGGTTCTGTCAGTGAGCCAGTTGGCAACCCATCTTGTGACATAGGGATTTATACCTAGTTTAGTGAGTTTACCTATAATTCCAGAGTGGGGGATGGTGTCAAAAGCCTTTGCAAGATCTAGATAGGCTATGTGAACCACCTTACCCTTGTCTACGGCTTTGGTGACTGCTTCAAAGAAGTCTATCAGGTTTAGGAGACATGATCTGCCTTTTACAAACCCAAACTGGGTGGGGTCCAGGGTTTGGAGATTACCAATGTCTTTGTTTTATAAGTTCCATGATGATATGTCCCATGGTCTTCAAGTTCCTTGACTAAGTCCCTTTGTAGCTGGGTAAAATGCGACAAATAGTTCAACACCCCAAGCTCAAAGGTAGAGGAGGCATAGACTCTTTTGCCAAATCTGTCCAATGCCTGTGATTCTCTAGTCGGGGGGGGGTGGACAGAGGAGCTTTCCTGAGCCAGCTCCTTCTTGGTGGCTGCCACCACAACCGTGGCATCTAAGGGGATTCCTTTGGTCCAGAAAGCCTTATCAACCGGAGCACTCAAAATTTTGTCAGTGCATTTGGTAATTTTTTCCACCATATATGGCTCCTTCCAGGTCCTCGATGACACCAGCTGGGTGAGCAGGTCAGCCAGGGGTACACTTAGGTAGTACATGAGCTGGACCCAAAAGCCTGCCATAGTACTGATTCCTCTGGGGAAGGGTTTTGGGCAGACCAACTGCCCCTCTGGTTAAGGATTTCAAGGATGTCTCTGAAGGAGACCTCATCAGGTGGTGATTTTGGAGACCCTTCACCTTCCTTGAAACCAGTATCTGTAGTGAGAGATTCCATAGGGGAATCCATGTACCTCCTTTTACATGGCCTCTTCCGAGGGACTTCTTCGGTAAGGAGCTCCGGGGTGGTGTCAGAAGAAGCCTGGGGATCCACTGAGGGAATGGTATGGAGGCTTTCTGTGACTGGCTGTCCATGCATCAGCTCAGAGGCATCAGGCAAGGCATAGTATGAGGTGGGGAAAGTTCCATTAAAATAAGTGTCAAGGAACTCCTAGAAATGAAGAAGACCCTCTCCACAACCTCGAATGCAGAAAGGCTCCAAGCCACCTGAAGCTGTCTCACCAGAGCTGAAACCACTGGAGCAGACACCTCCCAGAGAGTAGAGGCCTCCCACTCTGAGGGAGAGTCAGAGTCGAGCTGTCAAAGGCCGAGGCACCAATGGGAAGAGTTGGCTCCAAAAGCTTCAGAGTTGAGGTCAACCCCAGAAGCAACCTCGATGCTACAGCTCCAAGACATGTCTGGAACTGAAACAGCTGGAGCCGCGCAAGTCAGGGAGAAAGTCGGAGGTGAAGAGATCTCTATTGGCTCTGACACCCTAGCACTAGGACCCAATGAAACCCACAACTAATTGGAGAAGGAGCTACCAGTTGGAACGGGAAACCCTCATGGATCCAGATGCAGACAGAGCAGACACAAGCCCCATCTGGATCTGTATCTTGAGAAATTGCCTCATAAGCTTACCAACATCTTTGGAGGACAAACTTTGGGAAGGCCCAGAAGTAGTGGAAGGGGTTCTGGAGGATCTCCTTGGGGAACAGGACAGAGACATCCTTGCATGAATAGATAAGGTAGACCCTGGCACCGAGACTGTAACAGCCAATGCCATGGGAGCACCATTCAGCCCCAGAGCACTAGAGGATGAACAGGGCAGAGAAGAGGCAGTGGTCACTGATCTCAGAGAGGAATGAGTCATTTCTGAAGGTTTCACCTTTTTCCTAGGTGGTTCAAAGGAAGATTGCACAGCAGATGGTCTCCTGGACTCCCAGGACTCCCTGGGTTTTTAGGAGGGGGTTGAGCCCCTGATGTAGAAGGTATCCCCAAGGTGGCAGAAGGAGGAAGCAACCCTTTTAAAAATCAATTTACTCCTCCTGTCTGCCAGAGCCCAAGGATAAAAAGCCCTACAAATATCACAAGGGGCATCCAAATGCTGAGGCCCCAAACAGTACACATACTCCTCGTGGGTGTCTGATAAGGGGATCTTCCACCACAGGAAGTGCACTTCTTTAAACCTAGTGGCTTTTGATCAGCCATCAGGAAAGTGAAAAAGAAACGAAAAGGCAGACAGAAGAGAGAAAACTTTTTTTTTAAAACACTTGATGGACAGAAACCTGAAAAACTAGATAAAACTAGAGAAGAAATAGAAAAGCAACAGGTAGGGAAAGAAACAACTAACAAAAAACACAAACACTTGGAGAAACTCAAGACAAGGAACTTGATGCAAACTTGAATCATGGCAAATGAGATCTGAGGTACTGTGGGGAAGTGGGATATTATGGGTAGGGAGGAGGAGCTCAAGTCAGGCGTCTCAAGCTGGAAGAAGGCGGCTGGTCAGTTCCAAGCCTCGGAACCATATTCCCACAGGTTAAAGGAAAGAAGTGGACAACATCAGATTTTTGTATATTACAGGCCCTGGATCTATGATCCCTGCTTCTACCATGTGATGGAACACTGGAGCAAACAGCTTTGTCTGGTCTGGTGGGTGTAGGAAAATGCCCCTGAAAGGGTGGGATTTTTTTATTCACTGCTAAATATATTCTCTGCAAATTATTCTCAGAATCCATTTGTATGAGATCATTTGTGGCCAGGTTACAGGGTTGCAAGACACAGCCTGAGGAAAGAGGAACAGAAGGAACAGAGAGGAGTGGGGGAGTGCCCTCTGACTTAGGATAGTCATTCCATTGCAGGGGCTGAATCCTTTTATGGAAAGAAACTCTCTTATTTGGTTTCAAAGAATTATTCTCCTGCCATTTCCTTTTGGATCCCTGACTTTTGTTTGGCTGGGATTTTTGTTTATCTGCCTCTTGAAGGAAGATGCCTTGTTTGGGCAAAACTTGGGTACATGAAACATCCTAGATACCCCATGCATTAATTTGCCTCTATCATCCCACTGTTTGAGAATCTATGAGGCCCAAACACCAATTCAGAGTGTATAAGTGCATTCAAAATTCAGCTTTTAAACCATCAGGTAAGTTCTGATTACAGAAGCAGCAGCATTTTTTGAGATAAGCATACCTCTCAAAGCATGTGTCAAAACCTGAGTCAAATTAGGAACAGTTTCACTCATATAAGCCTTCTGCTCTGCAGGAACAGCTGTAACAAAATTATAAAAATTGTACATACACTGTAAAATGAATTTCCACATATAGCCTTGATAATTTAACATTCTAAAGGCTAGATTACTTGAAAGTGACATCATTTTGCACTGAAGGGCTAATGATTTCCTCTTTATCAGGGGGAGTTGGATTAGATGAAGTCAAAGACTTTTTATTTAATCAAGCAGCTGGGGAGACTGCAGCTCAGTCAGCAGTTAAATAAGAAGGGATCTGTCATATTCAGGGAGATACTTTATTTTCTCTGAATCTGTTTAGAGATTGCTAGAATAGATATTGGTGTCCTGAAGGCAGCTTTACAAGCATCTACCAAGGCTGTTAAGAGAGGTGATAGCAACAGAATTGGGCATCTCGTCTTGTATAAGGTTATATACCCTTGCTTAGCTCTTGAGTAGTTCCTAACTACTCCCAAGCAAAAACACCAAATCTAGCAATCATCTGAGGAAAAGTGAACACTCACTGGACTTAAGCTGAAAAGGTCAGAGTGATTGGTCTCACTGTCAACCAGAAACTCACTGTTGTCTTTATCAGATTCCGCATCATTCTCTAAAACAACAGAAAGGTCTCTAGTCAGACTAGTGCTACAATCATGTATGGGAACACAGCCACCAGAATTAGCTGTCTGCAGAACACTATTAGCCAAGGAAACCCCCATCAGCCTTATAATCATCTGTAATCTGATTATCAGCTGTATGATGAAGCTTCTGTTTCTTTTTCTTGTGAACTTCACAGCTAGATAAAATATCTGGGGACAAAGTATTATGTTTAGCAAGGGGTCCCTTATCCTGGACTACTGTTGCACCTAAAGGGTTTAGTTCTCTCATACATGCACCAGGTACTGGAACTGCCCCAGAGGATGTGCCTAAACCCTGTTCTGTAGTGGCCAGCAAAGCTATACTAGAGAGAGATGGAGTAAATATAAGTGGTCTGCAGACTGAGCAGTGGCCCCAACAGAATCACTAACCAAAAGATGAGGCATATTTTTATTTTTTTTTCTAAGAGCAACTGGATTTAATTGAGGGTGGGTACTAGAGTTAGGAACCATCAAGTCAGATGAGAGAACACCAGCCAGAATAATAAACTGACAGTACTGAATTATGTATTACGATAAGTATGTCTCCACACAACTAACCTCTGCCAAACTGCCAAAAAAAACAATTTCAAATATGTTCAAATTTTATTTTATAATTGACAGAAATTAAATAATTTCCAGTACACAAAGTCCAAACAACAAAGCAACCAATGTGCCAAACTAGTGTTAAAAAATTAGTTCCACACACTTTAAAATAGTGTTTAATAGCAATTTAAACTATCTGTGGGCTTCATGAACAATGCTTATGTCTTAGCGCAATGAGCAGCAGTGCTAATTGCATATGCATGCTGCTCTTCACACACGAATACAAGCACATTTTCATGGCCAGCAGCAGTGTTGGCAGCCAGGAAAATGTCTTATGTAGCATGATTACACACACACTAAACAAACAGGTTTGCCTATAGGCAAATCTGTTGTGTGCTCATGCAGACAGCATGAAAGGCTACACAGGGCAAATAATGCAAGCTGTGAAAGGCAAGGAAAGTGCACTGAGTGTGATGTGCATATATTTCAAACAGATCACTACAGAAATAAGTAAGAGAGCAGGTGAAAGAGCAAATGAACTAAAATAGGTTGGTTACCAGTTAAGGAAATTGTACTGAGAGCAATGTGCACAGAAACCAAAGAGATGTATGCAGAAATATGTAAAACGAGAGGGTAAATGTTCAAACTATGGTAAGATAATTGATGTGAAGGTGCTTATATTACAAAGACAATTCTGTAATAATAAAATTTTGCAAAACGTATATAATATCAGTTAATGATGGTCACACTTCCTGTGCAAATACAGCTAAATAAAAGCAGGCATGATATATTAGGATGTGACAGTTACACAAATTAACATTTTAACAGAGAGGAATTACATGACATATGAATGTCATTAACATGCTGAGTTGAGATGACAGCTCGCAAGGACAGTACATACATAATGGGATATTTGCATAGCATGCATTTCGTCAATATAACATGTTGGAAAATAGGAATGGCTTAGAAGCCACAATCTCCTTTTGCAGGAATTAAATGAATTCCATCAATGTTAACACCGTTCTGTATATTAACTGTGTACATCACAGAAATAGGCCTAACACATGTTCACTGTTCTGTTTACTAACTGTGTACATCACAGAACTAGGCCTAACACATGTTCGAGAATGATCACCCTTGAAGGGAATTATGCAAGTCAATATTCTTATGGTTATGAATCTCATATCTAGGTGTGGGTGGTGTTCAAATACATGAGCAGAGTGTGACCCTTGCATAAGGCACTCTTGCCTGACACAGTTATTGTGCAGACAGATAAGAACAGATGCAAACACCACACTATGATGCAATGGGTATTGTCTAAAACAAACAATATTAATGTGTGAATTAAGAAAGGATCCCTGATAGTAAATGTCTTATCAGCATGTCAGGCTGATGGCAATTAAATGAGTATGCTTTGGTGAATACAACTGTGATCAGTCCTATATCAACGTTCCATGGTCAAGGAAGGTTTCCCTGTATGACTGTACACATAACACCCAAAAAATGGAACATATTTGTAAACACCACAGTGTGCCAAAGTAACACTCTCACCCTGACATTAGTAGAACAAATGTTTACTGCCATGAAATCCAAAACTATGGTTCACATGTGTTTGTGTAAAATATCAAGGCATAAGACTGATGCAATATAAGGGTTGTTGTATGACATCGGTACATTCACATAAAATGAATCCCTATGCTAGAATTGAACATCAAGCTGCAATGCTCCTCCAAATAACAATATGGTTATTAATCACATTTGCCACAGTGGAACTATTATCACATCTATTGAACTCCAACTATGTGAAGTCATTCAATCAGCTGTACTTTATTTGCCCATAATTTTTATCTGCTAAAATTGATGGGGGAGGCATTTCTCACTCTATACATACAAAGTATAATTGGGGGGACGTCTTTCCTGCAGAGCAGTTAAGGACACAGATGCTTACAATCACTCAATGTTGGTTTGAAACACTTGCCTAAGTGTTGAGAAAATCAACACCATAGTGGAATCAATGAAAGTGCCATGGTATAAATGCGTCACCAATTGTCATGTGTGTGTGGTTATGTGAAAGCATTACACCATGTATATGAATCATGGAATATGTATCCCTGTAATTACTAAGTAAAAATCTTGTATGTCAGACAACGTTGCCTGTTGCTAGGTATACCCAAACACACCTGTAGCCCACTGCTGTTGTCATTGTGAAGGTAGAACAGCAATTATGTACAGTGTGGATATATTCCTGTATTGGAACACGTGCCTTACTTAGGCAACAACATACATTACATTGTCTCGTGTCCTCAGTCCTGAGGAGGTGTTTCACTACAACTGTGATGGAACAACAATCTATTCAAATGACAGCATCAGTCTTCAATACAGCCTTTCCAAAGGAAATATACAGTAAACTCTTGCAACAGGGAATAACATGTACACAAGAGCATAGCGCATGTGGGTGAAAACCCTGTTAACAGCATGTACACTGACTGCAAGCAGTGGCATCAGGATTTGAACTATACAACGAACATCACAGGCAAATGAAAATTTGCTGAAGCACAAGCACGACTACAGATTTATTTGATGGCAGTGACACTGGACATTTCAATGGATGACATTACCATTGTGTATTACCTTCATATGTCTGATAAAAAGTCATTGTACTGCAGAAGCACACTGTATAGATATACCTCATAGTTATTTGCAGCCTGTTCTGCACAGTAAGAGGAAGAAACACATACTCACATTTGACAGTCATTCCTGTACCTGAACTCCCTATATATCAAAATAATCTAAACATAAGTGTATTAGATGCACATACCACAGGAGATATCTTACTGCATGTGAGCCACACTGCATCTCTGAAAGAATGACATCAGCTGTGTCATGCAAAGGAGATGGGTGTGCAAAAATTACTTCTACAGCTATGTAGAATTCTAAATATTGTCAATAGTAAGAGGTGTAACACACTCCTGCAGTCATTTGCTTTCTCTCTCTCTCTCTCTCTCACACACACACACACACACACACACACACACACACACACACACACACACACACACGTTGAAAGCTTTGAGATTAAAACCCCCTACCTATGCAATGTAGGACACAGTACTTAGTGGAAGAGCCACTGCAAAAGTCTGATGATACAGTGTGAGAGTAGTCTTTATACAGGATGACATCAGTGTGGTGTTGCAAAGAAGATGATGTTGGCAGAAGGGTCTGGCATTGATTTGAACTAACCCTGCAGTGCAAAGTTAACTCCAGACCACTACTTTATTGAGGCTAGTAGTTGTTAAGGCCATATGTATATGACTCTACACACACAGTCACATACAGGTTGACTTCTGTGATATTAGAGCACCCTACCTATCTACTGATACAATCTAAAGGACACAGTACTTCACATAAGTGCCACTGCAGAAGTCTAACTTTTACACTATGACAGTGCAGTTTAGATAGCATTAGCATCTGATTCTATGTTAGAGAAAATATTGTAATGTTGAAGGTTTTGTGCAAATCCATATTTGTTGATATGATGGAGTAACTGCAATGTTATGATCAATAATAAAAACATACTGCTGACTTATGCCAGTTATGCTATCATTAATGTATACTGCAGAGCTGAGAGTGACATGTACCTACCTGTCCTGTGTATATGAAACATGAAGCACACACACACACACACACACACACACACACACACACACACACACACACACACACACACACACACACACTTGTGAATACAGGACTGACTGAATCATTCACGGATCATCAGGTTATGATGATGGTATGTAAACCTTAATGAATGGTACTGATATTAGCAATGATATGTGCTCGTGCATGGGTAATGTGGACTGTCATTACCAAGCAATACTTAAGGTTCCAATGCAGGAGGGATAAAAAATGATGAGTTATATGTGTTATGGCTGGATTCACTATACAATCTCAAAATACTAAAATGTCGAATTTCAGTATTTCGAGACTGAATAGTGGAAAACCCACATACCCAAAATCACGAATAACACAATTGCGACCATTCACACACACAAACCAGCACATAAGCACACACACATACACCTACCTAACTACACTAAAACAAACGAAACAACACACACAAACACACAACCCTACTTATATATTCTAACTCTGAGGTCGCACTAAACACACAAACACACAAAAAACACCACCACACACACTAAAATCCCTACCCAATACCCTCACACACACACCACTTACCCGAAACCCCAGATAAATCCACAAACCACACCACATGTCACGAAAGCCACACCACGATAGCAGATTCGACACTTCCACATTCGGCATAGTGCAGTTTCGCGTAACTGCACATTCCACTATTCATTCTCGACATACTGAAATTCGACATTTCAGTACATCGAGATTGTTTAGTGAATCCGTTAAGGCTATATATGGTTGTATCCATCTGCACTTTAGTGCAGATCCAGTTGTTCAGAATGAAGTGGTCAGTTAACCACACAGTTCACTGCATTTCACATGAGTACATTATACAACTTCCATGTAATGAAGCAATATAATCCAGAAACAATACTTATTTTTGTTGCATATCTCTTCATAATGTACAATGCTGAGAAACAGATTTGTGAGGATGTTGGCAAAGTGTTTAGTGCATGTATAATTACACCTTGATGTGTTGAACTTGGACTGTGAAGTAAATGTTGTGATTCCAATTATATTTAAAATAGATCTGTTTTTATCTTAACATGCTGCTTACATATGCTCTGCATGTTGTATTATACATTCCTATGTTAACTCCAAAGCTCAGTTCAAAAATGAAATGCTCTGCTTGCCTTACCCACTTGTGTGATGGTACAATGCGGGCAGATTTCTCTGCTGAAGGAAACAGTGAAAACTTTAATTTGTTTTGCCTTTTACAGCACAAACAGGCTTAGTGGTGATGTGCATCCATCGGCACTCTAGACAGTTCTTACTGGAGAAAATCCACCTGTTAACCTAGCTTTCTCTGTGGCACAAGGTGTTATGAGCTAAATGAAAAAGCAGAGGTGAATCAGGGTTTGACTCCAATGTGCTGATCATTTTACAAAGAGTGCCAGAATGTGATTATTATAGTAACTTTTTATTGTGACTTTAAGAATACCTAGGAATGACTATTATAAATATGTTGCCTGGCCAAATTGTGTGTGTGATACTGAAATAATCGTTTATACCTACTACATGTGAGACATACTTCAAGGGAAATCACAAGTTAAATGAGTGCACAATGTGATGTGAGGTAAACACTCACCGCATTTTCAATATCACATAAAATGCTATTTGGCATCACATACCACAGTTGCTCATTGCTAGACCTTGTGCAAATGCTGAGGACTACAACTAATCAAACAGAAGGGGTTTAGACAGATACATAGTCAACTCATTCACAGGAAAGACATAAAAACAGGCAGTAAGAGTTTCATCTAATGAAAGTGTGGTGGTATGATTCATTAATGCACATCTTTACAGTGTGCCTTCAGTAGTCATCAGTCATACTCTGTATCAATAAGTGACAGCTCTGGGGATCAAGAAGCTGTAAGACAGGCAAAATCTGATGAAGACATGAGTAGAATAAGGGTGGTTTACTAAATCTTTCTTATGGTCATGGATGTGTTAGCAAATGCTTAACTGGATAAAAAGTAACATTATATGTCATAGAACATATCATACAAGCAAAACATCACAGTAAGAAATAGGTGACATACATCTGGAATCAAACCCTTGATGCTATGGTCAAAAATGAATCTTCAGACAACTGACTTATCTCAATACTCCACAGAGGATATTGCTCTTGGCTACATCCAATAGTCAAAAAACTGCTGGGGTAAGGTTGACAATGATTTCCTTTAGTCTGTCTTTACTCTGTATTCACATCATACAGCATGTTTAAGTACCTTTGCATGACGAGAACCGGACTACTGTGGGTGATGGTGACAACTGACCCATTTTTGTCACAGGACATGAACAGCCATTTACCGTCACTCTGCATTGGTGTTTGATGCCAACATCTGCACAAATGCTGAGAGAAAAAAGGAAGACTTTCTTGTGGGCAATTTCTGACCATGTGTGCTGTATGTGATTCTATTTTTTGACCAGACTAAATGTGTGAAAAATGGTTTGATAGGAAACTGGTGAAACTGGGGGGAGAAGAAGGCAGGACACAGGAAAAAGAACAGAGGAATTTGCAAGAAGGGAGTGGGACAGAACCATAGCTATGCATAAATGTATAAGTGTAACCACAATTTGCTGAATTTGGACTGCCACCACATCAAGGGTAGGTGACAACAATAGAATAATGTTGTACGATCAACTGTACCAAATCAAGTGTGTCAAGAAGACACATAGGTGAAGTGGAGAACTATGTATGGTTCAGTGTTTTATTTATTTATTTTTTTCAGAGAGAGAGAGAGAGAGAGAGAGGAATGTTGGGAAGGTGCATAAGAATGTGAGGGTCAAGCAGGAAGGCTAGATGAGGAAGCTTGCACAGACATACAGGACAAACAAGATAGACAAGGATGGTGATGGAAACAAAAGGTTGGGGGACACCATGATTGGGGAAAGTAGGGGATATTGGAGGCACACCCATGTCAAGCCTGAGAATAGTAAGAATATAATTCTCATCCTCAGAACTGTCATCACTATCTCCTATCTCAGTTTTATGTGTCAGTGCTCAAAGTGGCATTGTCTTGGCAAACTGGCAAAGCACCTTTTCTACACGGCCAATTCGGGCATCAATGTCCAATTCCATTATACCCTTAACCAGCCCTGTCAGCTCTTGGTGGGTGACAAAATCACCGCCTCTACTAATACTACTCCAGGAGGGTACCAATGCACCAGCTATTAGGGCAGAGCTACCTGATGCAGATGGGGCAAGTAGGGCAGGGGTTGTGGAGGCAATGCTGACAGCTTGGGACCCTGACGTGTTAGGTGTCAGTGTTGCAACCTATGGAGGGATGGCAGGCTGAGCAGCAGTGGTCAGCCTACTTCTGTGTGCTGCATGTCAGTTTTTGTAAAAATAAATGTGTGATGATAGAATATTTTAAGGCATATAAAATATCCCCCCAAATAAATAAATAAATAAATAAAATTAAGAGAGAGAGAAAGGGTGAGGTAGGACAGAAAAGAGAGAGCATTAGATCCATGGCATATCACATCCTTATATAAATTCAGAAAGGAAATAGTTATGATTATCAAGTCTATATAGTTTTGCCACATCCAGGTATGATGGGATGGTCTTACTCTGTTGTACTATTAATCATTTGCACTGCTATGATGTCATAAATAAAGCTATTTATTTCAGTATTGCTGTACTGCATACAATTACAACAGTTATTAGGCCTTCAGTAAGGCATACATACCCTGTGCCTCTCTGAGGTGAGTTAACCTGTCTTGATGCACCCACCTCCCCATTCACTGCAATGGCATCAGCAGCTGTACAACACAGAAGAAGAGAAGAAGAGACATGAAAGCATATTGAATAACAGTCTTGTCTGGGTCCTATATTCTATATCATTTAACACCAATGGGTGAGTATACTTACACAACTGAGGGATGTCAGCAATTCTAATGTCATCCTCCCGTCAGCTAAGGAGTTCCTTCTTGCACCATTTCAGGTCACTTTAGTGGTGATAACAATTATTTCCAGTACATGGGATGCCATTTGCACTGGAGACAACCTTGGCTAATATCTTCTAAGCCTCAATCTTATACTAAGACCCAGTGCAGTTCACCTGCAGCAGCCTACAGTTGTAACACTTCACAAGGAATGCCACAGAAATCCTGGACTCCTCAACACCCCACCTCTGAGTTCTAAATTCAGCACCATCATCTCCCCACACCAGCTATGCCAGAAGAGGTCAAGCAGCAACTCTAATTCTGAATTGGTGCTTAATTCAAATCTTGCTTTTAACAGCTATTGTGCAAACACGTGCAGCCATGCCAACTGCATTTACACAATGGAAAGCACAAAGGGGCATTTGCAAACAAACAGGAGGGTATTTAATCAAACAGCACTGAAGGTGTGAAACATAGAGGTCAGGTTTGCCAAGTGTGATGCTCAACCTATTCATACTTTTTCAGATGGTCAACACTAACAGGCTTAATGACTTGGCTTGTTATTCTTGGTGTATTTGGAGGTTAAATAGGATGACTTGGCCCATAACTTTCTGGAATTAGGCACAGTAAAAAGTTAGTTGACCAATGTGGGAATCAAACTTAAGGAAGAAATACTGCATACATTTCAGTCAAGGTGATAATTTGTCAGTGCTGCAGGAGAACACCATTTCAACCATATTCACAACAAATAAACTGCATTCAGTACAAATAGAGATATATACTTCAGATAGGCCTGTATGTGTTTGGCTTTAGGAGGTGCAAGCTGCATTCCCATGAAAGAGGTAGTATTACTGTCTGTAAATGTATGTCAGATGGACAGACTTTTATGAGCTGTTAAGTACAGGCTCAGGTATGACATATACATACTTCCATACATATACTGTCCTAAGCACGGAGTTGGGCTATGTGAGGAGAAAAGATGACATTAAAAAGAAGTTACATACTCACCATAACGTTCCATCTGTGTTGTCTATTTTTTTTCTTCCTCATCTTATGGGTTCGAATCCAACTCAGCCATTGCAAACGCTTATGGCAACCAGAAAACTCTCAAGCTACTCCCTTACACACAATGCACTAACCCCAAGTACCTCAGATCTTGTTTGCTAATATCAGCAGAAAGATGCACTGAAATATAGATATCTGGAGCCATGTTAACAGGAAGTGGAATAATTAGAAAAACACTCGCTCTTCCAGGGACAACAGGGCAGGGGGTTGATTGGAGGGGAGTTGAGGAAGAATGAAAATGGACAACACAGATGGAATGTTATGGTGAGTACATAACTTCTTTATCTGATGTTGTCAGTTTTCATTTTGTCCTCAACTTATGGGAGAAGAGTACCCAGTGACCTAGATCCCTGGGAGGAGTCAAGGAAGGATATTCCTGAGCACCATTCCAAATTATGCTCTACCCCTGGAGACCATATCCAATTTGTAACAAGTAACAAAAGTGCGGGGAGTAGCCCAAGTAGCTGCTGCTCAAATGGCATCCATGGAAGATCTAGATGGAAAGACTGATGACATACCCTTGGCTCTAGTGGAATGAGCTCATAATGGTTTTGATAAGGTAATGCCCAATTTGTTGTATATATAAGAAATACAGTCCATAAGCTATCTGGACAGAGTAATTTTGGCAACAGGTTTTCCTAGTTTTATGTCAGAAAAGGAGACAAATGACTTGTCAGTCTTCCTAATACTTTGTGTTCTGTCCAGGAAAAAAAATGCAGATGCCTGTGGACACCCAATAAATGCAACATGTATTCACCTTTGTTAGAAAACCAGGGGAAAAATACCAGCAAATTGATGGACTGATTAATATTAGAGTCTGAAACCACTTTAGAGAGAAAGGAATCATTAGTTCTTAAAGTGACTCTGTCTTTGTAAAAGATCAAATAAGGCGGTTTAGAAGACAAAGCCTGAATTTCTGAAATTCTACTAGCAAAAGTAATGGCTACTAGAAAAACTGTTTTCCAAGAGAGATACTTTAGTTTACATTTAGCTGCTGATTCAAAGTGGGGTTGAGTAATTTGCTGCAAGACCAGATTAAGATGCATAGGGCACTAGAGTCTCTAAAAGGAGGTCTTAGAGGAAGAGTACCTTGCAAAAAGGTTTTCCATAGTCTGTGGACGGCAACTGAAACACCTTCAAATCCTGTGTGAAAATTTGAGATTGCTGCTACCTGGACCTTCACTGTGGATGACCTCACTCCATCTTTAAAAAGTTTGGCTAAGAATTCAAGAATACTACACAAAGGGGCTGAAAATGGATCAATGTTATTCTTGTGGGCCAAGTAAGCAAATCTTCATTTACTGGAATAGAATTTACGTGTTGATGGTTTATGTGAAGATAAAAGTATCTGATGGATTGGAAAAGAGAGCATAGGTTGTCTGGCTACTAATAGAATTGGAGAAGCCAGGTAGTCAGCCTGACGTTTGGTATGTATTTATGAATCATGCCTGTCAGATGAGACAGGAGGTCTGGAGACAGATCCAGAATCCATGTCTGGTGGAGTAAGTGAGGCCAAAGGAAGGGAAACCAAATCTGTCAAGGCCAGAAAGGTGCAATGAAGATAACTTTTCTCTTAAACATGCTAACTTTCTGCAGAAACTTGGGTATCAGCATGATTGGGGGTAAGCATAAAGAAGGCCAGGGAGCCAATTGTGAAACACAGCATCTCTCAGTAACTCTCCCTGTGGGGAGTTCATAACAAAGTAGCTGCTGCACTTCTTGTTCAGAGAGAAGCAAAAAGATTGCAGCAAGGCTGGCCCCACTGACGAAAAATCATATCTGCCACATTTTGGTTGACAGACTATTCGTGAGGCAGAAGAATGCACCTGCTCAGACTGTCTGGTATCACAATGGACTTTCCCAGAATGTGTGTTGCTATGAGAAAGTGGTTGAATGAGATTGCCCATTGTCACACTCTGAGTGCTTCTTGACACAAGGGGTAAGATTTGGTTTCTCCCTGATTGTTGATGTACCAAACTACTGACATATTGTCCATTTGAATTACAATCATCCCCAAGGGGAGAGCTTCTTGAAAGGCCTGAAATGCTAAAAGCACCATTCTCATCTCTAGAACACTGATATGCAAATTGGCCTCTTTGGGGGATCAAGTGCCTTGGACTGTCTTCCCCAGATAATGCCCCTCCCACCCTAACTGGGAAGCATCCCTGATCACTATGGTCTTGGGCTGAGGGAGAATGAAAGGACGTTCTTGTAGGACCTGTTCTGATTGACTTCATCACCTGTGATCTCTCTTGAACTCTGTGTAATACATATCGGGGATGACATTGTTTGGTAAAGTATTGACCATTGTGTGGTTAGCATCCATTGTAGAATTCTCAAGTAAAACACGGCTAAAGGTACTAGAGTTATAGCTGCTGCCATTGATTCTAGGGCTTGAAGAATCAAGCGAGCAGAAACTTTGATACTGCAGATTATTTTCCTGACCTGTGCTCTTAAAGTTTGAACTCTTAGAGAAGGCATTGAAGCTATCATTGACTTTGTGTTGAACAAGGCTCCTATAAACTCCAAGTTCTGAGTAGGTTCCAAGTGAGATTTTTCGTAGTTTATGGTTATCCCCAGATAAGAGCATGTCTGAAGAACCTGATTTCTTCCCTCTATTACTTGATGCTTGGTTGGGGGCGGTAATGAGGCAGTCATCTAGATATGAAACATCCAGAATCCTTGCAGTCTCAAGTGAGCTGCCACTACTGCCATACATTTGGTGAACACCCTGAGGGTTGTGGTGAGACCAAACGGCAGAACTCTGAATTGGTATGGCTGGCTTCCAGACAAACGCGTAAATACCTTCTGACATGCCTGTTCATTTTTATGTGATAGTAAGCATCCTCAAGGTCTATCGAGCACATCAAGTCATCCTTGCCCAGAAATGGGAGAATGGACTGAACTGTCACCATCTGAAACTTGGTGACGGTTCAGTTCCTTGCCCAGAAATGGAAGAATGGACTAAACCATCACCATCTGAAACTTGGTGAGTCAAACTGATTTGTTCAAGTTGCTGAGATCCAAGACTGGTCTCCAGTCCCCTGTTTTCTTTGGCACTAAAAAGAATCTTGAGTAAGTTCCAGGTTCTATCTGGTCTGGTGGGACCAGGTGGATGACTCTTTTTTTCTAGCAACTGTTGTATTTCAAGGCTTGCTTGTTCCCTCTGACTGGGTGGAAAAACTCAGATTTTTCTTGAGACTGGAGAAAAAAGGGAAAAAGAGTATTACATAACCTCTGGAAATTATCCTCTGCACCCATATATCCGTGGTTATCTCTAGCCAGGCTCTCTGGTGCAGGGATAATCAACCCCCAATTGCCTCCAGAAGGGGACAATCGGGCCTCCTTTCAGGAGCACTGGAAGGGTCTGTCAAAAAAGGAATCTCTAGACCCTTGGTTCTGCAGTGTCTACCATTGGAGTATCCCCCTCTACCTCTGGGAGAACCTCCTCCAGGTGTGTCCTGGAAAGGACCCTGGGACTTTTTGAACCACATTTTTCCAGTACCTTGTTGATTCCTGGAGAAGGATCTTTAGGCATGGGAAAAATGTATGGTCATGACAGACGAGGTCTTTCCATCCTTTTCACACCTGGATAATTTTATGTGATTTTGCGGAGCCCTTCAAGTCTTCATTCATCAATATCCCCTTTGACAGAATGTCTTTGTTTGCCCCCAAAGTTAAGGTAAAGTGTCCTTAACTTTGGGGGCAAACAAAGACATTCTGTCAAAGGGGATATTGATGAATGAAGACTTGAAGGGCTCCGCAAAATCACATAAGACCATCCAGGCATGTCTCCTTATGGAAACTCCAGAACCTGCTGCCCTTGAGGTTTCTTCTGCCGCATGCGAAATTAACCTTATGGAAGAATTGGAGATTGATTGCAGGGTAGCCCACTGAGAAGTAACAGATGCTGACTGCTTTAGAAATGGATCCCTAAAGGGTATCAGAGCATTCCTTTATCAGGTCTCTCTGTAACTTAGTGAAATGTGCCAAATAGTTCAGAGACATTAAGGCAAAGGTCACTGAAGCACATACAAGCTTCCCAAACCTGTCCATCGACCAAGACTCCTTGTTTGGAGGATGGGCAGTAACATTTTTTTTTTGGATAGTTCCTTTTTTGTGGCTGCTGCCATGACCATTACATCAACAGACACTCCTTTTGTCCTAAACTGTCTGTCCTCTGATGCTGTTAAAATTTTGTCTGGTCTCTGGGGGATTGATTTAATGGTGTCTGGGCCATTCCATGCCCACCATGAGATTAAATGTATGAGGTATTGGTGAGCGGAGTTACCCAGGAGGTAGCTAGGCCAGTACTGAATGCCTCCAGGAACACAGACTCCTCTGAAGGGTCACTGAACTTACAGACACCTCTCTGTTTCAGGATTTCAAGAATGGCTCCAAACTGGACATCTTCAGGAGGTGACCACGGGGACCCTTCACCTTCGTCAAAGTCTATGTCTTCAGTGACTGACTGCTCAGAAGAGTCTAAGTGCTTCCTCTTGCACATTCTCTTCTTAGAGACCTCCTCAGTGGGGTGCTCTGGGGAGGTATCAGAAGAGGTGGAAAGACGCTGCTGGGAAGCCTTTGGTTTTTGTATCAGCTGTCCCTGTGGAGAGGGTAGATGAAACTCTAAGCAAAGAGGTGGTAAGTCTGTAGACTGTGGATCCGAGGAGAAGGAAACCATCTTTGTCAAGGATGCTGACAAAGCTCTCTCCATCACTTCAAAGACAGATCACCCCAGAGAGAAACAGGACCCCAGATCCATTAGGGCAAGACTCTTGACCAAAGTCTGTCTCTGCTCTGAGGAGAACTCCCCCAAGGCTGAAGTCAGAGCCAAACTAATCCATGACAAGGTCCTGAGGTGCAGAGATGGCTCCAAGAACTTCAGAGTTGACTGTGGCATCTCGGACCTGACAGGCCAACTCCAAGAGCTCTCCAGATCTGATGTTAACAAAGAGCTCAAAACAAGCTTTGGATCTGAGGATAAGGATACTCTCTGATTCAATGCAGACAGTCTCAGACAACTCAGATCCAGTATCTCCAAGACCAGGTATGGAGTTGGAGGAGGAACTTGGACAGGGGAATTGGTGGAAGGTCAGCTCTCCTGACCCAAAAGGGTAGGAGTCGATGGAACACTTTACATGCTCTGTGCCAGGAGAATCCTTCTCACTAACCTTTCCACATCTTCTTCCATAAGGCTCCTGGAAGAGCAAGTGGACATGAGGGAAGGAGACCTAGGTCTCTCCAAAAATGGAGAAGGGACTCCAGGTGGAACAGGATCCACTCAGGGGGTGTATCTGGTCCTCAGAAGGAGAGTGGAATGGGCTGTGAGATCTGACATTTTTGGTGTCGGATCCAAAGTGTGATCCGACAGATGCCTAGGTCTTGTAAGCTTCAGATCTGATTTTGAAGTCAGATCCAATAGCTCTTTTGTAAGGAGTGTTGGAGCTAAGTGTGAATTTGAATCCTGCAACTTCATCAGTTTCTTTATAGGATCCGAACAGTCAGTCAAATCTGAAAAAGGTGTTTTCTTAGATTTCCCAGATGATCTTGTAGAAGCTGTAGAAGTACTTGGAGAAATAGTCTTTTTAGCTTTTTCAGGAGAAGCTCCAGATAAGGCTTCAGAAAAGGAAGATGGAAGCACCCCTTTAAGAATGAACTTATTTTTATGCTCCATAAAAGCGCTAGGGTTGAAAGAGTGGCAAATGGAGCGATCCTGCTGGAGGTGATGAGGTCCAAGAGTAAACACATAAGGAAATGTGTATGTGAAAGCGATATTTTATGACTGGTTTTGGTACACTTCTTGAAACCAGCCAGTTTCTCTACCATTCTGACACTGTAAAAGGTAAAAGAAATACTACAGAAAAATATTCAGGAATGTATAAAGCTATATATAAATGTTTTTGTTTGTTTTTTAAGAGAAAAGAAAAAAACTACCAATGATGGTATTCACAGTGGGAAATACATTGAAAAGTATAAGAGAGGGAAGAGTACTAACAATAGTATGAAAAAAGTACACTAGTATGAAAAAAGAGAGGTTTTAGACAAAAAGAGTAATACAACAAAGTAATTAGACTGAAAGGAAATATATTTTTTAAAAGGAAATAACGTCAACTTATCTCAATTATGAAGAGTCGCTTGAGAGCACTGAAAAAACATGTCTTTCGCTGTAAAAGTGGCAAATGAGATTTGAGATACTTAAGGTTGGTGTATTGTGGGTAAGAGAGTAGCTCGAGAGTAGCATGAGCTTTTGCAATAGCCAAGTTGGATTTGAGGGATCGGATCTGAACCCATAAGTTGAGGACAGAATAAAAATTGACAACATCAGACCTTAAGTATTCTGTCCATCATAGATATGCAAATGCATTTTTAATTCATTATCATAATTATCCTGCTTAAACAATTACATACACATTCAAATGTGTTTCATAAGTAAACCATTAATGACATATGCTACACAGAAAAAACAATAATTAGATATTTCTTGCAATAAACATAATTACAATAGCCATGTGTATGTAGTGTGAACTTCCCAATCAAAGTGTTGTTAAAAATTGCATTCTGACAACTTTTGTAAAAATATGTGTTATCTTTATCTGGATTTGAACCATAGATTACCTGTCTTCTAGTTCTTAAGTCAGTGCACTTATATCTTCTGCCACAGAGACAGTTGCACAGCAGGTGTATGTTCTTCACTCAGTGCTCTCCAGAGTTTTGATGTCTGTGCATTGCCATTATGCCTATTTGGGGTACAGAAGGCTGCCCAAATAAAATGCTTCACTTTTTTCCTTAAGCAGGTAACCTTGATCGCATGCTGCTTAGCAGCGAGCAAGTGCACACTGTAAGAAACAGAAAAAAAAGCATATGAAGTTCTGATGAAAGCAAGTCATAAATCTGGAGTAATAATTTCAGCATTCCCATCACACTATATGGATTTGAATCCCAGAGCAATTCTGTTAAGGGCGCAAAGTCTCTGTATGTATAGCTACTGCCACAGAACAGATATATAGTATGTGCACATCACTCACTCATTAATAATACTGACGAGTGCTGACAAAACAATTTGTGCTAATGAAGATTACAGAAATGACATTCTTCTCTCTTTACTTCAACTGTGAGCCCTGTTTGCACTTTGACAGCAGTACTGAAATTACACAGGCACAAAAAACATATATATAACAATTTATGTTCCACACAACACAACACAAGCTGCACTTTCACTTCTGCTGCAAACATTCCAAGCAGAATATGGCTTTAAGCTGGATTCAGACCCTGCATCTACATTCCTATTTCTTTAAAATCATTTCATTTAACCTGCATACTACAATGACACTTAAATGAGGTGGAATATGTCTGTTGGGAGAGCATTAGACTGAAGATCTAATGGTCCCTGGTTCAATCCCGGGTCTCAGCAATGTCCTTTGAGCACTTAGATGCAATACAGAATATCTTCTGTTACTGCTGTTCAGAGTGCTGTGCCACTCTGGCATGCACTACTGATGGCATGCCAAAGTAAATTTCTCAGTTTGTACCTTGCGCAAGGCACTCTTGTTTACTGCTTCAGAATGGTGCCAGACCAAAGTGCACTCTGCCAAAATGTGTGCAAATGAGGAACACACACAAAAAAAATGTCAGTAGTGACAAATATCAGGGAATGATAATGAAAATGCTGGATTGTGAAGTTTTGTAGATCTTTGTGTGGTACAACAAGGTCATATGCTTATAGAACATGAATTATTTCTGTCAGACAGCACACTTTCTGGATTCAAACCCTCAATTCAGTGCAATAAAAGCACACACCCAGTTGTGTTTCTCATCCTGCTTTGCCACCAACACAGGATCACAAAATGTTGCTTTCTCATTGATTTGATCATGTCTAGACCAATGTGATATTGGCAAATACTTTACCCTAATAATAGGCCATACCATATTAATGTCGGGTTGCCCAGACTGCCAGGTATTAAGTCCCTATCAGTTGATTAAGTTGTCAGAAATTCAAACTCCATATGGTCAAGACCATATGATCAAATTTTTGAAAACTTGAAGCTTTTGAATGGCGATCGCAGTTCAGTGAGAACTGGGAAATTTCCACTTTTCCTCACTGTAGTATGACCTTGGAGCTGGTATATATAATTTGCAGTGGGTGTGTGGGGGCTTTCCCCTGCAAAAATGTAAAAAAATGTAGATTTTTGTGTTTTTTTTTATTTTTTTGGATGTTCGAGTTTTCAGAAATTCATTCTTATGGTCTCGTCAATATTTTCTTGAGTTTCCAAAAAGTCAGTCATCTAATATAGAACCCAACTATTTCTTCTCTTTAGTTTTTGAGCATCTTCCTCTCCTCTCAGTTTAACTACAGAAATGTAATGTCATAGGGATTTATTTAGATCTTTATTTCAAAGCATAATATAGCTGATCATCATTTCAGATGGATTTTAAGCAAAGGATGGGCAGTGTGCTCCTAGTACAAGGATAACAATTGGTAAGATTGCTCTCAGAGCTCTCAATGTGCTTACACTTCTTATTTTAAGTCTATTCTGCATGATACACACACTTCAGAGAGAGGAGTCTGTTTAGAATTCTTGTTGATGTAGTCGGAGCAATCAATAAAACTTGCAAGCCATTAGCAGCTATAAATTGTCATTGCTCCTTCTTGCAGTCCAAGGGTGTGTGAATGCAATTGTGTAACTACTTACAGCATGTTTACATCCCCTACACCAAGTGATTTTGGGCAGTATTCAGGAATGTTAATGCCTTCACACCTCATTTGCAGTTTCACAGTGCTCAAAGGGCTGAATCTACACTATATAAAGGTAATGGTGCAGTTATGGAAGTGGAAGGAGAAGAAACTGATTGGATAGAGACAGACCATTACTGCTAGTCACTTGCAGGAGATTGTTATGCAAATTACTGCACTATGTCTCCATAAACTGCTTACATTTTCATATTTTAATATTATAATATGCAATAGAAAAATAATTTTGATATGTATGTCATTTTAAAGATTCACTGCTGGTACACTGCACATTTCTCAGTTCTTGCTGTGATTTCCAAGTTAGTATGGTTACATAATAGCATTGTGTTATCATTTGCTATTGGAATTTCACCAGTTGCTGCAGACAACTGCATTTTGTGTTTATCATAATTGTCAATGGGTTATGCATGTGTAGCTAATGGAGGTGTTATGTTTCTCACATGGCTCGTGGCAACCTCCACAACAGTGGAGAGACCAGTGGAATTTTTTCTGGGCAGTTGAACTTTGAGTTTTTGCCTAGTTATTGATAATCCTGCTATCCAGTAGTCATTTATACAACTGCTGTCATCATTACAGAAATGTTAACAGAATGGATGTAATGCAAATGTATTAATGTTTCTTTTTGGGTGATGGGTGCTCCTTTACCTTGTGTGTAGTCCAAAATGAGCATTGTGTGCTCAGCTGTTTTGTGTTGAGGATGGGTGCACTGATTTGGTTTAAGAAGAATGCTTCCTGATTGTGCTATAAATGTGTTTTTTTCTGTTTCATTTCATACAGGATTATGACACTCAGACCATCTGTTCCATGACAGCCACCATTCAATGATGCAATACACAGAATGAGCTCATCATTGAAGCCTTACTCACATCCTGGATCATTCCTGCTTGACAGAGGCATACGTCTGCCAGAAAAGGCATATGACAGCAGGTGGTTGCTGACATAAACAAAGTGGGTAGCCATGCCAGAAACTATAATCAGGTGTGGCTCCATGTCACTAATATGATGATATCAGCATGCAGGAGGGCAGCTGCAGTAGCATGAGAACAGACTGCTACCGGGAGGGGGGTCCTGCTTGGAGCCACCATTCACTGAAAATTAGCATTTCCTGCCCGCCATCAGAGATCCAGACAGCTCAGCAGAGGGTTCATACAGACTTCTTGATGTTGATGCTGAAGTGGACAACAGGCCAAGCAGGTACCAAGATGAAATCCCACATACACTATATGTATAAGGCATTTAATGGCTTTCTAAACATCTTTCTGTGTTACAACTTCTACATCTAAAATCATCAAGATGTGTGCCTTAGAAGAGAGAAGAATCCACCAGTGATTGTTTTGTGGGTCAGTCTGATTAATTCTGTGATATTTCTTACGGGAGAGTTAGGCAGAGCATCACTCTCTTATCCTTGTGTCATGTGCATTGTGATGCTTATTAGCCTTCTTTCCAGTGACTTCCCCTTTTTTTCAGGGACATCAGAATTACCATATTGAAGCAGGAAAGCTGCAGCACCAAGAAAACATCAGCCTGGGACAGGAATGTGATATAAAAGAACTTAAGCAAGAGGGAGTGTATAAATATTTGGGAATTGATGAAGGATCGACAATAAAACATGAACAAATGTGAATAAAACATAGTAAGAAATATTTTAGAAGACTAAAATTAATACTGAAACCAGCACTGACATCTAGGAACAAAGTCTAAGCTATAAACCAATTTGCTCTTCATGTTCTAACTTACAATTTTGAAGTGATTGACTGGCCCCATAAGATACTTGATTGGATGGACAGGAAAACAAGAAGGATATTTCATGCTCATCAAATGATTTATAAAAAATGAGTGTATACCAAGACTATATATTCCCCATTCTGTAGGAGGTATGGGCCTCCTCAAAATTGATTACATGTATAGATCTGCAATTGTAGGACTGCATACATATCTGCTGACCTCATAACACCCAAACTTAGTGAAAGTTTTAAAACAAGAGGAGAATAAGTCTAAGATGACTTCCCTGCTTAGTTTAGCAGAAGCATGGAAATCAAACGAGAAGTAGATAAAAATCAGGCAGCAAATGAATGTGCCAAAAAACAAAAGAAAGAATATAAGGTGAAGGATCAGATGAGAAGGCAAGAAATGTGGAAAATGTATAAATGTAGTTGCAAATATAGAAAACTCTTGGAACAACCTCATGTAGATCAGGATCAAATGCAGGAATGGTTAAAGGGAGGTGAATTTAAACCAAAAGACGAAAGGTTAATATTGTCGGCCCAAGACAGAATTGGAAACAGTTGCACATCTTGCTGCTGGTTGTGATATACTCATGGCAGAAGGACTGTATACTGAAAGGCATAACAATGTGGCAAGATTGTTGCATTGGGGATGGTGCAAACATTATTATACTGAACTAGCTGTGAAGCATTGGAAATGAGCCACAAAGCATTATAGAGAATGATGAAGTTTATATCACATGGGATCACCCATCACCAACAGTTCAAAAACAGATGTAAGAAAATGAGATCTAGTATTCCATGAACAGAAGACAAAAGCAGCAGTGATCACTGAAATGCTACACCCAGTGACTACAGTGTCTTACGTACAGAGAGGGACACAAAGTCATACAATACCAGAATACCCATACCAGAATTTGCAGGCAGAAATGAGGGTAATGTGGAAGAAGGATACCCAGACAGTTCCAACAGTAGTAGGGGAAATGGGTCTTATAAAAAAGAACTTACAATCATACTTAGATATATTACCAATACATGAAACGCCATATGAATTGCAGAGGAAGTCAACACTGGACAATTTGTGGGTGCTGCAAAGAGCACTTCTGGCTAATATCAAAGATTGAAACAATACTAATTTCAAGAATTTTAATCATACTTTGACTTAGATATGGGGTCCATTCCACATCATGGTATTAGGAACCCAAAAGACTTTGAGAAATGAAAAAAAAACACCTGCAGATGGTAAGCACAAACTTTCTTTGATTAGTAATAATCATTACTTAGGTGTAATCTGAGGAAAAAGTAAAAAAGTATTATATTTTTTTAACATCCGAAATTGTTTAAATTGAGTGGGCAGAACCTAGTTTCTCTCCTGCTTGTGTTTATTAGTTATTATTACAGGTGGTCCTGCCAATGGTAGTGCAGAACATATGCCAACTGATGTCAGAGTATTGGTAGCCTCTGATGATGATGATGGTGATGATACAGAGTCAGTGGGTGCAGATGTTCAGTCTGACATTGAGATTGTGGCTCACACATCCACTGGCCTTATTTTGAGCACAGTCAAGCTTATGCAATACCATTCCACTGAGGCCTCAGATATAGGGCAGGTTGAGGGTGACATGTTTTATCAAGGTAGTATGATTACTCCTATTGAGTTGCAGAGCTGGTTGAGTCTACCCATAGCCATGGTGAGAGTGTGGCACCACACAGGAGGATTGCTAGAGGTGCTCAGAGGAGGCCTATTATCCACCCTCACCCTGATGCTGTTGTGTCTTTGCGTGTCACCAGATGTATGTATAAAGCCATCATGGAGGCACAGACACATTCCACCAGGGCCTTGGAAGAAATTGTGCAAGTCCCAACAGGGCACATTCTGATGTGCATGACAGCCTCAACCATGTGGGTGACTCACTGGATAGGATAAGTGACACACTGAATCAGGCAGTATCTGTGATGGAACATCTGCTGGTGAAGGGCTGGTATCCACGTGTCCATAGAGCCACAACGTCCTCTGGTGTTGGCCAATGTGGTAGTGCCAGATATTGCTCCCATAGTGGCATTACTTCCACTGCTCTGTCAGTGATTGAGGTGTCCACACCCAGACATGGTAGGCTACAGTGTCATGGTCCTGGATGTAGTCATAAAGAAAGCTCATCCAGCAGACATTGCTCATGTTCAGTTAGCACCTCCACTTTGAGCCAGAGATATGAAAGTAGCAGTGCAACTCCTGGCAGAAGTCAGGATCAACAACACTGAACTGGAAAATCTGCTATGCACAGCTCATGTCTGTTTGCCATAGCAAGACACAGTGCTAGCACAAAGCTTGTTGTATTCATGCAGACATACACACACATTTCACAAAAACTGCCCAGGCTGTAATGCAAGCTACTTGTATATGTTGCCAATGATTATAAGGAACAAGGGAAAGCAGAGGCAGTTCATTTGTTGCATTCAGTGACATGACTGATGTCAAACCCACCCTCAGAAGGGACAGCATAGGGGTGAACCCCCACCCATATCACCCGGTTAGTCTGTTTTACTTTGGATGGTGATAGGAGACCATTGGTCACCATATGAGTAGAGGTGATACTGTGGCAAAATGTTCTGGTAGATACTGGAGCAGCAGTCTCAGTAACAAATAGATGAAAAATAAATCATTAACAGTTATTTTGGGATTCATGGAAACTCTGTAGTAGCTGTCAGTCCTCAACCAGTTGACATTATATTTGAAGAGGACGGAGGGCCACTAAAGGCAACTTTTTTGTTCCATTCTAGCTGTAATACGACTATTTTAGGGATGGATATATTATCATAACTGGGAATGGTGACATATTTCTCAAACAGGATTCTATGGAGGACGGTGCAGGGACCAGAGGAGACCGAATATGCACAATGTATGGAAACAGAAGTAGATTAAACAGAAAAAGGAAAGAATTGAGGTGGAATTGTCACATGAGCAAAAGGAAATGTGGGAAAAGTTGCCAAATACTTTTCAGGTTTTATGAACAAAATCCAAAACAGATTGTGGTAAATTAAAGGAGTCTATAGTGGTAAGTAGTCCAGATGATTTTATTCCACCTTTCCAAAAACAGTACACAATTACAACAGAAGCTCAAAATGACATGAGGAAGTGCATTCAAATGGGAGCAGGTAGGCATTATTAAAAAGGGACGTAGTCCAACAAATTCTCCTATATAGCCAGTGTTAAAGAAGGATGGAAGCTACAGACTGGTTCTGGATCTTAGGAAGGTAAATAGCTGCACAATCCCAAGAACTGTCAGCAAGAATTAAACCCACTAGTAAGTACTTTTCAGTTACTGATTTAGCAAATGTTTTTTTCACTGTTCCATTGCAGAAAAAGGAGTGGCAAAGGTTTGCATTCACTTTTGAAAATCAATAGTATGTGATGATGCGGTTATCTCAAGGGTTTCAAAATAGCTCAGTGATTTTTCATCAAATTCTGTGACAGATGCTGCAAAAAATAAAGCTGCCAGATAATGTAATTCATTACATTGATGACATTTTGATACAATCAGAAACGGCTGAAGAGCATTACAGGCATTTAAAGAAGATGGGCATTACAAGACGCAGGGTTCAAAGTAAACAAGTAAAAATACAGTTCATAAGGCAAGAAGTAACATGTTTAGGGACTATAATAACACCAACAGACATGACACCTTATAAAGAGAGGTTAAAAAGAATATTAGGCTTACCAATGCCTTTGACGGTGGAACATTTACATACATTTATAAGAATCATGAATTACAACAGAGACTTTATTGAGGGTTATGCAGCAGTAGCAGCACTAGTGTACAAGATGTTAATGGAAGAAAAAACTTGCATAACATTGCAATGGGGTTCATAGAAGAAAAGGCTTTCAAAATGTTAAAGCAAAAGTCAGCCCAGGCTATGGAATTGTTAGAGTTGATAGCTCTGAATAGCAAGGTTACTTTCTTCTTGCAAGCAGCAGCAGGTCCTGAAACCATATGTGTAGCTTTACTACAGGCATAGCCATTAGGGAAGTCACCAGGAATGGAGCAAAAATGAAGACCAGTTAAATAGGAAACTCACACTGATGGAAAAGGGATAGCATCCCTGTATACAGCAACTTCTGGCAATTTACTGGGGAATTAAGCAGACTGTATGTATATTTGACTTTGTTTTCAAACGTGATAGTTCAAAACCCACATCAATCAGTTAAAACTTTATTGTATACGACAGAAATGGAAATAATAACAGAAGGGGTGAGTCAAATGGTATTTTCAAAATGGCTAACTACACTTAATACAGAAAAGATTCACACTGAGGTACAAAAAGAAAAAGGAATTAAGGCAGAATTAACACAGTGCACATTGATAAGTAATGTTAGGGAACAAAGCAATATTATGTATACCTGACCTTAAAGGGAGCAGAGATACCTTATGTCCCTTATGGTTTGGCAAAACAGCTTGTAATGTTCAGTCATCAACTATTGGGACACAAAGGAAAAGAAAAGCTATGGAAGGTGGTAAAAGAAAAATACTGGTACCCAAACTAAAATGTTGTGTCAGGTACTACAGGATGAATGCCTGATTTGTTTACAAACAAATCCCACAATAAGAAAACCACAGATGTATTTTATCCATTGGCATTTGTTTACAGGGATAGTCCACTGGGCCATTAAGAGCCCATTTTCAATGGAGGGCTGTGGTGAAAAGCTCCACAAAAAACATAACCATAAACATAGAACATGAGTTAACATTTGTAAAGTTCCACAAAAACATGCATATGGAGAAATAATTAACAATTAGTAAATGTAAAGGTAAAACAGGATTTGGAAATTAGTTACAATTAAAACAAACAGAATACAAAGTGAGACAAGTCATATGTAAGAAGGTTAACACTGTATGACACTTCTGCCAGAAAAGTAGTAGGTTACTCAAGACATTGTATAGTTAGTGGTCATTAAAAATAGGTAAGAAGAATATGTAGTGAATAAGAGAGTAGAAATAAGTATATATTTAAAAAACAGGGGTAGACAATTGTTTGAAAGGCAGGGGATTGGTGCATGTGCAGATCCAGATAGAAGATGCACAGTGTGAGACAGCACTGAATTCCTGGACAGTTTGAATATCTTCTTTGGAAGATTTGAGGAGAGAAACAACAGGTTGGCACTAAAGCAGTGGTGCACAACCTTTCTGTGGGGAGGGCCACTACATGAATTCTTAATGCATCTGTGGGCCACCTCAAAACATAGTAAATCATTACGAGTTAATAGGTACAGGTGACTGGAATTTTTACTTAAGACAGCAGTCATGCAATTGCCTGTTTTCTGCCTCGACTTTGCATTTAACTTTATTCTGGTTTGCAGCCATGACTTATTACAAACTCTTGCAGAAGGTTACTATAGTTTATATACTACAAGTTACAAATAACAAAGAATAGTTACTTCCGCAGCTAAAATTAGAGGTGTGTACAACTGCAGTCAATTAGGTAAGTAAGCACATGCTGGAAAGTTTGCGTGACTGGAGTAAGGCATAGCATTTTTTCACTTTTTTTAAAAATGTTTGGTCACTCTCTGGGGGCCGGATGGTGTTGCGTCGAGAGCTGGATTTGGCCCCAGGGCCAGATGTTGTGCACCACTGAGATGTTGTGCACCACTGCACTAAAGCTACCCTCCAATGAGAAGGATGCTGTGTTCAAATTCAGTACAGAGGAGGTGAAAAGAGAGCTAAGGAAGGTGAACCCCAGGAAGGCTGCTGGCCCAGACAACACACTGGGCAAGGTGTTAAAAAGCTGGGCTGATCAACTGAGCACAGTACTCACGAAAACATTTAACACCTCTCCTGCCATGGCGAAAGGACCCTCATGCTACAAGGAAACAAACATCATTCCACTGCCTAAGAAAACCTCCCTCTCCAGCCTTAACGACTACAGACCAGTCGCTCTGACATCCACTGTTATGAAATGTTTCAAGTGGCTGATCAAAAAACATTTGTCATCGGACGTACCTCATGATTTGACCCTCTACAGTTTGCTTACAGACCCAACAGATCCATGGCTGATGCTATGTCATTAGCACTACACAACTCTCTTGAACATCGAGAGGGCAAAGACAAATATGTGAGGATGCTGTTCATAGTTTTCAGCTCAGCATTTAATACAGTGATACCAATACAGCTGATTGAAAAATTGGCATATATACTGTAGGAGTCAGTAAACATCTCTGTAACTGAATCCTGGATTTCCTGATTGAGAGGCCACAGAGAGGGAATTAGGGTAAGAACACATCAAAGTCTATCAAGATTAATACCAGTTCCACAGGAATGTCTTCTCAGTCCACTGTTATTCACCATCTTGATCCATGACTGCTCTGCAAAGTGCAAGTCCGTCCATATCATCAAGTTTGCTGATGATACCACAGTCATGGGACTCATCAGAAAGAAGGATGAAAGAGCATACAGAGAGGAGGTGGCATCTCTAATCAGTTGGTGTGAGGCCAACAACCTTGACCTGAATATAAACAAGACCAAAGAGACTATCACTGACTTCAAGAAAAAGAAAACAAATGGCCCAGTGCTCATGATCAATGATAAGAGTGTAGAGAGGGTTAAGTGTATGAAATTCCTAGGCATCTGCATATCAGAGGATCTCTCATGGTTGAGAAACACCAGCCAGTTGGTAAAGAAAGCGCACCAACCTCTCCATTTTTTGAGAAGGCTGAAGAAAGCTAAGCTCCTGCCTCATATCCTCCCCACATCTATAGAGGTGCTATTGAGATCAGCCTCACCAGCAACTTCACAGTGTGGTTTGGAATTTGTACAGCTACGGAAAGGAAGGCACTACAGATAGTGGTGAGGGTCACACAGAAGGTAATGGGTACCCGTCTTTCATAGATACAACTTTACTCTGCAAGAAGCATCAGAGGGGCCACCAAAAGAATGCAAGACACCATGCATCCAGCGCACAGACTGTTTAAGCATCTGACATCCAGTAAAAGATATTGCAGCATCCGCTGCAGGACTACTGGCTTCAACAGCAGTTTCTACCCGACAGTAGTCAGACTTCTGAACTCGGGCATAAGTCCCAGAGAACTGGACATTGACTAAGTCAGTTCTTTCTTTTTTTCACAAATACCTATAGTCTGTTGTATAATATATACCACACAAAGTCCAAGTAATTGCAATATTTATTTATATTACCCCTATCAAGTGCAATGTTAGACAGACAACTTAGGCAATGTGCAATCTGTAATGTGTCTTTAAATGGGGTAGTTATTATAACTTAGCAGAGGGTATACTTATTCTGTACGCAAGTGTTGGAATTTTTCTGCTCTTTTGTACTGGTACTGGGAATAGCATTGTATTCATTCTTTTACTCGTGGTTGTTTTACTTTCTGTTTGTAATCTCGAGGAGATGATGTACAAAATTTCATTTAGCAACATGTGTTTGGTCCTAAATGACAATAAAGTTTACTTTTGAATTTTTTTTTTGGAAAAAAGAGGTAGTCTTGTAAAGAACTTTTGAATGATGCAAGTTTTGATTAGATCTAATAGCTAATGGCAATAGCTATGGGAGAGATAGGCACCAAAATCTGGAAGATTTAGAATGGAACCACTTAAAGAACACATTTCTACTCTACATCAGGAGATCAGTAGAAACCCAGATCTAACACAGTTCCAACATATCCTGTATGGGGTCACTCCAAGAATACAACGGCATATGGCCACTATTATTAACCAGAAAAAAGGTAAATTTCAAAGGGATGTCTTACAATATCATTCTAAAAATGTTTATCCTTTAAGAGCTGCACAATGATATAAATACATATATATATGTGTGTGTGTGTGTATATGTGTGTGTGTGTGTGTGTGTGTGTGTGTGTGTGTGTGTGTGTGTGTGTGTGTGTGTGTGTGTGTGTGTGTGTATAATGTAAAGTGTAAAGTGGTAAAGTGTTAGTATTATGCATGTTGGGCACAGTGGTATAGATTCTTGGCATCCATAGGCTTACCCTTCTGGATTGTTCTACATTGTTCTAGACTGTTCTGCACTGCTCTACACTTTTCTTTATAGGCAACATGAGACTGACATCAGGAATTCTAGAATAAGGAGCTCATTCCATTGACAACAGTATAAAACCAAAGGAACTCACTGGGTTGTGGTTCTTTCTGGGCAGTTTTTCTGAGGAAACTTCATCGGCAGAAGTGGGAAATGAAAGTAGAGCTACCAGTCTGGCACAGGCAGGGACACTGGCCCAAATATCAATTTATAAAAGGACTTTGATGCATTTATGTTGTAAAATATAAGTGAGTCTTGACAGAAAGTATTTTAAAGTCAGTTGGTTAATGCTTATTGTGGCTTAACTGAAATAAATATATTGACTCAAACTTAGACAGTGTAAATCTGTATCTATTATGCTCCTCTCTGCTTTAACACTAAGAAAACCTAATGCTGACTGGGATATATCTCCTGTTAGTGGCCCTGAGTTGCTATCTACTTTACTGAAAGTTTTGTGTTTCTTATTCACACACACACTCCCCGGGATTTCCCATGTGGCGGACTACCCGGAGGTACTGGGTGCAATAGACTGCACGCACATACACATCAAGTCACCACCCGGTGAGCAGGGTAGGCACGACATAAATCACAAGGGATTCCCCTCCATCAACTGCCAGGTCATGTGCAATGCCCAGGGCATTATCATGGATGTGTGTGCCAGCAGTCCTGGAAGCTATCACGACTCCCACATCTGGCATGCCTCACAGCTGCATCAGGTATTTGCCAGGGGGGATATCCCATATGGCCACCTGGTGGGGGATGCTGGCTATGCACTGGAACCATGGATGATGACACCCATCAGAAATGCACACACAGCCACGCAAGAATGCCTTAATGAGGCACACGCAGAAACCAGAATCATCATAGAGCATGTGTTTGGAATGCTGAAATCATGGTTCCATTGCTTGTACACATCTGATGGAGCCTTGCAGTACTCTCCAGGAACGTATGCCCACATCTTTATAGTATGTGCCATGCTACACAATATGATCCTGCGGAAACAGCTGCAGCAGGGAACAGAATGGTGAAGGCCCTCACAGCCCACCACCATTGCCAAGGGACCCACAGGCACAGGGGGGCTCAGACCATGAACACCCTGTGCTAGCCCCAGTAGACAAACAGAGGCATGCCCAGTATGCCCATGCCTTGGCAAAGAGGGAACGTATAGCACACATACTGACAGTGTAGGCACTCATGGACTAACACCCTTCTCCACCTGCACACACAGCAAACATGGATGGCACACACACACGACCAACTGTAAATTGTCATGTATAGGTGGTCTACTGTGTGCATCCTACATAGGCAGCCCTCAACTATTGTACACACAACTGCCATTGGCACAAGGTAAGTCAATACCTGAACAGTATATTAAGCTATCAGCATGTGTCCATACTGTATGTACAGGTTCATAGATACATAGGTAGGCACATGGCTAACCACCGAGGCCACTCATAAGCATAGGCAAAATGTGTCTGCTGTCGCATCCATCAATCAACTAACTGTCCCTCTGTGGAGCAGAGCCACTTGCGGGATCCCTGGGGTGTAGCTACTGTTCGCCACCCACTCTGCGAGGTTTCCCCGGAGAATTAGTGAGGGGTTTTGTAAAATGTAATCAGGGATGTGTTTCCAAATAATGGGGAGTATCCCTGAAAGGAATCTTCACAGATGTGTACATGTTACATAGTATACCTTAAACACAGCTTGCATATATAGCTAGTTCTCCACAGAATAATAAACATGTGAAACACACAACCGCTGAAATGTGCATTCATCACCCTTGCACTACCAGTGCCTGCTCTGAGAAGTAAGATATCACTGCCAGGATTAGAACACAACCATGTACACATTCATCACAATAACATACCACTAAGCTACCTGAGATGTACCAATGGCAGTTGTGTATACTGACAGGATAAAACTCAAAAGGTATGAATGTGTTGAAATAGGACAAACTGGCATGTACACAATGAAAGGTGTATGTTTTATATATACTATATATATATATATATATATATATATATATATATATATATACACACACAATTATATATATATATATACACACAATCATATATATATATAGAGAGAGAGATATGTCTATATATGGGGATATACATATATATGTAGATATATAGATAGGTTAACAAAATCTACATAACCATGGAGGTACATATAAATGGGATACTTACCACATACCGACTGCTTTACATACCGACGCACGTAATCCCGAGGCTTAAGGTCCGAAAGAACACAGTACCGAAACACCAGATGCGCAAGGTGTAATCTAACGATGTTAATGGACAGTTAGTCAGTGCTTCTGGTGTTGTGGTTTGGGTAGGTTACTGTGTGTACGTGTGTTTCTTAGGGCTGTAGTGTGTGTAAGTGTGTGTTCTGTGTGTGGTGTGTGTTGTTGGGGACTGTAATGTGTGGTTGTGGGTTAGCTTTGTGCATCTGTTTGCGTGACCTAGGATGTAGAATATTAAAGTAGTGGGTGGTGTGTGGGGCGCAGACACCTAAATGGGGTGTGAAGGGGGGCTTGGCCACGTGCTCATATGCAGTGTAGGATGGTTTGTTTGGATGTGTTGGGTAGCAGTGTGTCTTTGTGTGCATGTGTGTGTTCCATGTTCGTGTTACCTTCGCAAGTTACTGTCGATGTCGGTAATGTGGGGTATGGGAGTCTGTTCCCGGGACTGTGTGTGTCGGAACACTGTGGTTTTGGAATTCCGTAGGTCTCCTGTATACAGTGGTTGAAGTGTTCACATATGTGTATAACATAGACCATAGCAATCGCACATTCCGCCAGTAACAACCTTTATGAACAAAGGATATGGAGAGTATATGCCTATACACCATTACAAATATGTGCTATGGACATGAGCCAATGATAGTGTTACAATCTGTTCCACTTTGCGAGGGACACTCCCTCTTTAGGCGGTTGTGTCCTGACCAAATATATTAAACGTGGTGAATGTCCTGGGATTGTAGGACATAATTATGTCCCATATGTACTGTAATAGTTGCATACAATAGTTATTTCTGTATCTAAAGTATCTAAATGGTACAGGAAACAGGATAAGCTACTAAACTGCTACAAGAAAAAGCTTATAATTAGGCAAGAAAGGAAAGTTCTATCCCTTGTACGGACTGTGGGTTTGTGTCGGCTTGTAAAATCAGATGTGTGTCCCGAAAAGGACCCACTATGGACATATGAAAAGGTGGCAACCCTAGCCAAAGACGGTCAGTCACCAACACAACAACAATGACTGCAAATACCTATGACAGAAATACACAGCTATCATGTAGCAACACTTTATTACATTCAGATTTATTTCCGAAGGGATTCAAGGACTAACATCATCTGCATGCTATACAGGAACTACATAGCAGTGCCTTAATGAATCAGCCTGCAAATACCATTGTAGTAGTCCACAAAAGGAATAGGTGTTCAAATAGGGAAGGAACCTTCACGCACATAGTGATTATGTATAAAAGCAGTTCCTACACACCTGCATCTGCTAAGCACACCCACCAACATCACCCCCACACCCAAACATATTACAATACAAACTGTAATAACATCATAAATCATTCACACATTGTACGACATCTGCAGAAGCCTTAACATACCTTGTCAGAGACACAGTAACATGGCCCTAAGTGAAATAACGGCTGTTATACAATGGAACAGCTGCTGATGTAATAGGGTTTGTTTGCACTAATCCCATTTCAGAGGGTTGTGCGTACACCTGGATGTGTTAGCAATTAGTGAGCAACAGCACAGTATTCTACACTTGTACACCAAATCAAGGATGTCTGGTGAGCACACTGTACACCACATAACAGTTCATACATAGCCATACGGCCTTGAGCTGGCCAAACATCCTTGCCAGACTTAAACATCTGCAGAAGTATCAGGTACAAACAAACCCTGCATAAGTAGCACTGTTCCGAAATATAACAGCTGTACTCACATGTAGAACTAAATTGTCTAGCCATTACACACAGTCCACGGGAGTCATGAAGCTAATATATCTCTGTATGTCTCCATATGGCTGTTGAAATATATCGCAATAACAAATCTAGGCCGTCTCCCTCGAAAGTAAGGCAAACGGACAACCCCTAAAAGGAGTACTCACTTATACACCACTGTTGCCATGGTATTGGCTAATGGAGTAGCTGCACAGCTGATGTGCATCCAATTAACTACTTTGGAACAGCAATTGTTGGACAGGATACCACGTTACCTATATGTAACTAGAAAAGGATGTGTCATCACACATTCAAACCATCCGTATATACCAGCAGAACATTACAAATATCATTGAAACACAAACCGAAAAGGATTGAATCAACTGTTAACGATACGTCGGGTTACTAATAAGGTATGTAGAACAGTCAGTATGTCTGTGTATGTAGTACTATTCTGTAGTATTTAAAGTGCATGCAATCCATATAGTGGAAACAGTTATCTTGTAGTGATGTATTGTTGAGCATAGTAATGCTTGCAGTATTTGTGTGTACTGCTGTAGGTCACAAGGCAAACACCGCATACACCATAAGGGATGCTATATAAGGGCTTTGAACAGAAATACTCCTCACCAGCTGATGTCAGTGGCAGGATTGGTCCAACAAGTATGTGCTATAACAGGGGATAGTATATGTTGATGTATTGTAACTGTAGCCATATGTATGGGTGTAATACAGAGTATCTCCTCCCCCTTAAAGAACCATCACTCATTTACCTTTATCCATTACCCTACCACTCTATCCACAAATATCCCTACATTTAACCACCTTAACCTAAACAAATGGCTCAAGGATCCTGTAAACCCTTACCTTTATTACTACTCCGAATTATACTTATCATTCCCTATCTACTTACTCTCTACGAACACCATAGATTCCTAGGACTGCATACCCACATCACACACACCTCTGACCTTACCCCCAGCACCACTCATAGTGTTAGCAACCTCCCCAGCTCAGCTAAGTACTCAGCAGCCATATTTCATAGACTCCATCACATCTCTCAATGTAACCCACTAGCTAGAAAAAATAAGAACCTAATTTTTAAACTTCTACAACTCATCCTAAAAGTCCAGGTCCACTCCCTGTTAGATGGTGATATACACCCTAACCCAGGTCCTACCACTATCACAGCTACACAGCCTGATACACCAACAAATTCAATCACACAGACACTTACCAAGTCCCCCAACTCTCTCCTGATAGCTCATCTTAATATTCGTAGCATCAATAACAAAATAGCTCACCTGCATGCCCTTATTGATGTTTATTCCTTTGACATCCTCTGTCTGTCTGAAACATGGCTTAATCCATCAATACAAGACAGTGCAGTTCTACCCCCTGGCTATAATATCATAAGACGTGACCGCAACAGTAAAAAAGGAGGAGGCGTAGCCATACTTTATAAGAATGGATTACAAGTTACCTTGTTAGACTCCAAACCTCCACTTTGCAACAATGCAAAAATTCTTCTAACTAAGGTTCAGCTTAACAAAAGCAAAGCCATATATCTATCATGTGTCCATCTTCCCCCAGGCAATAACATCAACACATTAGAGGCTATCCTCAGCTGGCTCTCAAGTAACTACCCCCAAGAAACCATTATACTTGGAGATTTTAACATTAACTGGAACTCCTGTATATCTGAGCAGCCTTCTACTCATATCAACTTATATGGTTTTACCCAAACTATAACATCCCCAACCCGCACCAATAAAACTAACAACAAAACTAGTACCCTTGACTGGATACTCACTAATACCCCCCAACTAAACTATAAAACAGGCACCCTCCCTGAGGACATAAGTGATCACTTGCTTACCTATTTAATCAGAACAAAAACTGTCATCCTAAACTCTGCCATCTGTAGAACTATTTGCACTACCAAAAATTTTAACCCTGCTCACTTTCAAGCTGAACTAGTCACCTGTGACTGGTCACCCCTGAAATACCTCCCAATAGATAATGCCATGAAATACTTTAACTCTAAATTTCTAACCATTTTAGACAGCCATGCCCCATTACACAAAGTTAGAATTAGAACCAAACCGGCACCATGGCTCACCAAAACGACCAAACAAAAAATCCTCCAAAGAAATAAACAATGGGCCAAATGACGCTCAAAAAGCTCCTCAGACCACCTGCAATTCAGACAGCTAAGAAATGAAACAAAAAAAGCCATATTAGCCGATAAAAGAAACTACTACTACCAACTACAACAAACCAACCAAAATAATCCCCAAAAATTCTGGCGAGGTATCAATAACCTCCTACACCCTGGATGCTCAAGTACTCCCTCTCTCTCTGGCTCTGATCACAACAATCCCATCCAAATAGCTGACTCATTTAATACGTTTTCACTGAAACCATACAATCCCTAGCCAACCAGCTATCTCCTAGCATCCCAGGCTCTGCCACAACCTTTACCAATAATTCTCATCAATTTCATTTTCAGCCAGTGCCCACTTCACTTATCTGTAACCTCATACAGAAACTTAAACCCACTACTCTCTGCTGATAAATTACCTGCAGAATACCTGCAAAAGCTGCTAAAGTCATAGCCTACCCCATATCCATCCTCATTAACAGAACTATTTCTGAAGGATCTATTCCCCTAATCTGGAAAGTCTCTCACATAATTCCCTGCATAAGGGCGGTAACTCCAAAGAGTTGTCCAATTATAGGCCCATAGCTATTCTATCTCCTTTGGCAAAAATGATGGAGAAATGTATACACATACAACTGTTAACCTACCTACTCGATCACAATTTATTAGCACCCTGTCAACATGGCTTTAGACCATTTCATAGCACCACCTCTGCTCTCTTATCCTTCACTAACCATATTAACAGCAATCGTAATATTGATACTCTATCCTCAGCTGTTTTTATTGACCTGTCCAAAGCATTTGACATGGTGAATCACCACCTCCTTATAGACACACTCAAAAACCTGTCATTGGACAACCATACTATACAGTGGTTCCAATCATACCTACATAACAGGCAACAGGCTGTACTATGGGAAAATACTTTATCTTCCCACGTCCCAGTCACTCTAGGGGTCCCGCAAGGATCTATATTAGGCCCATTACTCTTCTCCATCTTTACAAATGACCTTCATTCTGTAATTCCTCAAGCTGACTGTATCCAATACGCTGACGACTCCACACTCATATGCGCTGCTGCTTCTCAATCAGAACTTCAGTCACTAACCCAAATTACCTTTAGTACAGTTGAAAACTGGCTCCTACAAAGACGTCTTATCCTTAACCCCAAAAACAAAATGCTACTTTTACCCCACCCACAGAACCTCCCCACTTAACTTTACTATTACTTCAAATGATGGAACTATAATATCTCCTGAACCAACCACCAAACTACTCGGGGTATTAATAGATAACAACTTGTCCTTTGAACCTCACATTAACAACACCATAAAAATAGTAAACAAGAAACTAGGTTCCCTCTATAGAATAAAACCCTTTCTTACACCTCCAGCCAGGGTTACTATTGCTCGTACCCACCTCATCTCTACCTTGCTCTATGCCTCCCCTATCTATACCAAAATATGTAGAAGTAATCTGAGTAAACTTACATCCTCCTACAACAATATCGCCAGATTTGCAGCTGGGTCCTCCTATAGAACTCATCACTGTATCAATCTGAATCAGTTAGGATGGTTAGAGCTGCCAAATTTAATACTTTTCAATCAATTAATAGTAGCCCATAAGATCCTGTATTTACCTCAAAATACACCCATACTTACATCCCTAGTCATCCCCTATAATAACCTCAAGACCTTACGCTCAGCTAATAACCTACTTGTACAAATATCAAAATCCAACAACTTAGCTGGTGACACCTTGTTCTCCAATACAGTAGGTAAAGCCTGGAACATCCTCCCAAGCCAGCTAACCTCAATATCCTCTGTCAGCTTATTTAAAAGCAAGCTTAAACCCTACCTCAAATCACACTGGCTATGCCCCTGTGTTAACCCAGACTAAGTACCTAACTATTAACTAGACTCCCACAATTCCTAGCCTATCATGATCTTGTGTTGTCTCACTAATTTTTAGTGAGCTTAACCTTCCTTAGGATTTTTTTCTCATGTAAATAAGTATATACTGTGGAATGATCAAACACCTTCATATAGTATCACAACCTATGTGTTAAATAACAGTAGAAATCCTTCCTTGTTTGCTGTTCTTCTATACTCTTATCTATTGATCTCTAGTGTTTTTCTTTCTTAAGTTTTTGTAAGACCTTAGTATCTCTTATCATAAATTACTAGGTGTATCTAATTTTGTAATATGTTATAAAGATTTGTACTACACCATTTCTAATACAAATGTATTAGTCTTATTCATCTATTCTTAGATAAATTTTTCCTTTTTCCTACTGAAATATAAAATATATAATCTTAGGCTTGTACTATAATTGTTAAAACTTATGTACCAAATTATACTGTTATTGTCTTTGTCTTGACCTTTTATGTTGTTGTAATTTGTGGAGCTTTTCTCCCCAGGCCTCCACTGAAAATGGACATATATCCAGCTGGACTAGCCCGGTCAACAAATGTAAAATAAAAAATAAATAAAAATAAATAAAATAACATGTGGAAGGTTTGGCCACTGTGCAAGTATGTTTTGCATTGTGGGATATTGTGCCAATAACTGTGTAATGTAGAGTATTGTAGGCAGATATGTATTACAAGCTACATAGCATTACTGTAATGGCAGGCAAACATTAGTTATGTCAATCGGCATTTACAATACACAATAACAGGATACATATGTCTTTTAGTGAGCCGAAAGCTTATCAGCATGATAGCAAAGTAAAATGGAAGAGCTATTTAACTATTCATGCACATAAGATATGCAATATGTGCAAAGGTAGATACTAGGCTGTCTTACCAAGGGTATCTGTAAGCCTAGCTAGCGTATGTTGTCTTTCACCACCCCCATAGGTTGGTTCCCTGTGCCTCTGAACGGCAGAGCCAATAGTTCCCTGTGCCTCTGTCCTGGGTACATGTCTGTCTCCCATCCACACAGCAACATTTCCCTTGAAGAATGCTCATGTGGTGCCCTGCCTGATTCACATTGGAATCACATTCCAAAACATAGGGAGTGTCCGGGTCAGGAATCTATCTGTTCAGCACGTCCTACTCATCGTTGTGGTTAGGTGTATATCACTAGAGCATGTGGCTCTCAGGGGCTTCTGTTTAGGTGGAGCATATCCAGCAATACAGGGTTGGACATGGGCCTTGTATGTCAAGCAGAGATCACCTGTGAGTATGCAGTATGCAACTGAGTACAGCTAGAGTTTCATAGGTTGGGCTGCATAGGTCATCTGTTTGAGGTCAGTAATCCTCTTGGTGTGGTACTGGTGTGGTCTTCCAAGCTGTTGCAGTTGTCTTGTAAGGTATATCCCAAATGGGGTGTTGTATCCTTTAATGGGTCTGATATGACATGTGCAGAGTCACAATGGCCCCTCTGATCTGTATGTAAACCCATTAGAGATTAGGGGGCCCATGTAGAAGGATATTCTAACCACCTTGTCATTATGGGTACCGAAGGAGAGATTGCTATCTACTCGTGTTTCCAGATCCTGTAATACCTTTTTTGTATGTAGGGGACTCGCACCTATGTGGTAGTCTGTGGGTAATTAGTTATATCCAAAGGGGATGACTATGCACTTTTAGGCATTCAGTTTGACACCATGATATTAACACCAGGTATCCGTCTCAGTGCGACCCTTCCAGAGGGTGTCTGTAACAGCTGGGGAAACAATTATGTCCCCTAGTTTGCAGTCGTCTGCAAACCTTTTCAGCCAAAGCCCTCCTGTGCTTGTCTGTATGTCAGAGAAGTATATACCGAACATGAGGGGTCCTAGGACTGAGCCCTGGGGGACGGCAGTTGTAACTGGTATACAGTCGGACCTAGGGTATGCAACTCCTACTGTGTGTGTTCCGTCCGTGAGCCACTTTGCAAACCATCACATAACATAAGGGTTAATGTTCAGGCGGATGGGTATGTTGATAATACCAGAAGGAGGAATGGTGTTGAAAGCCTATGAGAGATCTAGGTAGGCTTTGTGGACCTCCTTACCCTCATCTAATGCCTTGGTAACTGTCTCTAAGAAGCCCACCAGGTTTAGGAGGCATGGACTGGCCTTAACAATGCCAAATAGGGAGGGGTCAAAGGTTGGGGGTTACCCAATGTCTGACAGTGATCCATGATGTGCACCATAGCCTTGCAGACCAGGCTAGTCAGGCCTAAAGGGAAATAGGTCCCTTGGTCTGTTGTGGCACCACCTTTGTGGATTGAGATAACTGTTGCTGTGTGCCATTCAGGGGGCACTATGCCTGATGTAAGGCTATTATTGAACATGGTGCATAGGTGAGGAGACAGTACGATCCGAAGTTCATGTAAAACACAGCCTTGGATGTTGTCCAGTCCCATGGATGCTGTGATATTGCCTTCAGAGTGTGCAGCTTTGAGAGGGATCTGCCAGGATGCTGCCAATATCCATTGTTTCTGCAATGTTCATGCCTTTGTGCTGTAATTCAGAGCAGATCTGGTTGTTGACATCGAGGCTCTGTGGTTTTTGTTGGTATTAGTTGCGTTAAAGTTTTCATAGCTAGCTTTGGAGGATCGTATAAGGGATCTCACCTTCTTACTGAGGCTGGCCAGGGATCTCCTCCACGCATGGTATTATACTCTCGTTTGCAACAGTGTCTTCCTCCTGTAGTACAATATGTTTATGGCAGGGGACCACCAGATTGGTTTAGTTAATTATGAGTATAGTGTCCTGGTTCTGTTTGGAATAGCACAAGCCATGCACTCCTGTAAGTGCTTATAGAGTACATTTGTGTAGGATTCAGCAGTTGTAACAGTACTGTCTATCTGCATGGGTGTCATGACGTCCACCACATCTGCCTTAAGAAGCATGTAGTTGGCCTTGTAGACATATTATACTGTGGTTCACTTAATGGGGGATAGGTGCAGGATGTGGATATCAATGGTGTTCAGTACATGGTCTGATTGGAGCAACGAGGAGTTGGCTTCACGTGTGGAGCACCAGTCACTCATGTTGGTAATGACTAGGTCTAGGATATTGTTGCCCCTGGTGGGTGTGTGGATATGTTGAGTCAGGGCATTGGTGTTTATGAATTCCAGAAACCATTGAGCTAATGTGTTGGTACACGAGTATTTTTCCCAGTTAATGGTGGGGTAGATACAGTGAGGCTTATGTGATGAGTGTGGTGTTGTGCGACTGTGTACCTTCTCCACATGACAGTCAGGCTCAGGCTTGGTTGGAGAGACCTTTACCTCCAGTTTGGCTAGATGAGTGCATCTCTCACAGGTTGTAGTGTTGGGTGGTAGGCGGAGAGGCTTGTCTGTGTACATGAGGCAATGTGTACATTGCCTCAGGATGTCCATATTCATCAGATAGACAGGTGAGAACACTGGCAGTTGACTCTTGGACATGCCTGAATATAGAACTACAATCACCTAGATAAGTGAGGAAAGTGAGTACAACAGCTATATTACTCTGCGCAAGTGAGAAAAGTATGTACAATACCTGTTCACCCTTACCTGTAGGTGATGTGGAAGATTGAGTGCTATAGTAATCATTAGCTTATGTACTGTTTACAAGTCCTGAACAAGTGCTTAGCATGAATAAGCAATCCAGATAGGGTCTTGGATAATATAAAAACACGGCCCCCTCCCCCCAACAGGTACACAAGCATATATCCAAATACACCACAGGGCCCCTGTACCCACAACTATGCAGGTACAAGCTGCACTCAGTCTGCATGTGACCTGCCCACATCACAGGTTGTATCATACACATATGGCAAAACAAGATGCTCTCCACGTACACATCATGTAAAACATAGCTCCATGTCAGGTTGTGTACACACTGAATGGTGCACACCAACAGGTATCACAACCCAACAAAGGGGGAGACATCACTGATAATGGGAAGTACTGCACTACTACCCTGCTGAGTCTGGTCTGGAAGGCCATGAACCTTGATCACTTAAGTGATGTCAGCAGTACAGATGTAGATGACAGTATGGTTGATGTCACACTGCATATCATAACCTTGCCAGGTCATAGGACATCATCACCCATACTGTGTACCACCTACATTCGGTATACTAGATGTACATTCCTATGTCACAGGAGTGTTTAGCAACAGGACTGCCGGCAGAAACAACACTACAGAAGGTGTCTGAATAATATGTGATCATCACACCAGTGGCAGCTACAGTATGTCAGGGTTAATGAATTCTATTCCCCCTCATTGTAGTCCATACCTCACAGACAAACAGAAGGCATCTGCCTATTGAAGTATGCAAATGACTATGACCTAGGAGCAATAGCTGACTTGCATTGTCACCCCTATGTTAATAACCCTGTACCCATGAACTACCACCTAGGCAGCGGTCATCATAATGGACACGTGTGTGAGGGATGCAGCTGGGCAGTTGTCTTTCCTGTGATAGCTACATCACCACACCCATCAAGGAGTCATATGTGGCAACCCTAATAATAATAGGGTGCCATTCATGAATATAGAGATCATTGTCCAGCCATACAGACCACTGAAGTGACCCATATCAGATCACATATTTCCTTTAAGGGGTATTGGCCATGTGCAGATGGCCTTCACCAGCCTTCCCATTCCCCATCTCCACTATGTAGGATGATGCATGCCCTGAATAAATCCATGTCCAACCCAGTGATGTCAGACATGCTACACGTACTCATCCTGATCTCGAACACATACTTCATGGACATCCACCTACCACATGCTGGACAGATCCTTGTCCCATACACTTGACATAGTCCTGCCGTACTATGCATTCCTGTCCATCAAAGCTGCACATCGCTCCCCTCTCAGACATGGTGTGATGACCGCATGGTAACACATGGTATATGTATCATTAACCCTGTGGATAGGTAATGTGGCACTGCTCCACCTGGCCCCACAGACCCACCTTTCAGCTACTGCCAGGTAACCTTTCATCCTAGATGCATACATGGCCCATGGCATATAGCCCACTAGTTGAATTTGACTGTACATGCCATAGTTGATATCCATCCCTGCAAATACCATCTGGCTGGCCAGTGTCCCAAATGTATCACATGTGCAACACAGGTGATACATGGTGGGATGTTGAATCGCTGTACAGTGCCGTGTAGATGTATAAGGCAGAACACATACATGTAAAACCTTATGTGAGCTTGTCTGCAGGGTCACAGGTCATGTCTGTTAAGGCAATGTAAGTCCTTATATGTGACATAAACACTGCATTAAGGTAAACTGCATTAATGTGGACACATCCAGCCATGTGCTGATAGGTAGGAACACCAGTACAGGCAAACAGACATACCCACATCAAGACAGCAACCACATAGAGTATGAGCAATGTAATCAGGTGACACACACACACAAATATGGTGATAATATCCACTGAACACTGAGTGACACAAACACATCGGTGTCATGTAGGTTTGCAAATACAACTATTTAAACTGAAGTAATGCGATACACATGTATGTTCAGCTGTAGCTCTGTATGTCTCTGAGGTACTGTGACCTGTCTCCATCATTATGTCTTCCAGGTATGCCACGTGCAAGGCTTCCCCTTTTTACGCGCTTGGAGGATGAGGCCCTCATCCCATACCTACTCGATAATCATGACATCCTGTTCAGCCATGTGCTACAGGATGCACAGCAGCAGGATGCCCTGTAGATGGAACTTCGCAGGAGGGTTAATGATGTGGGTGGCCAAAACCGCACATACCAGCAGGTGCACAGACACTGTACAGTCCTCATTAGATGGGCGAAACAGCATGCGAATGCAATCACCAGGGAACAAGGTGCAACAGGTGGTGGACCACCAACCCAGCCCCCACTCACATGTACCGATGAGCAGCCTGGGGACACCTGCAGAATCACATCCTCAAGCCTTAATCAATATTGTGGTGGTGGGTGTCTCTCAACCACTGAGCCTGGAGTTGCCTGATAAGTCAGTACTGCACCTATAACAACTATATTCCATATAGCTGCATGTGTCATTGTACAATATGTAATGTAACATCATATGCAAGGCATGTATATACACATGCCGCATACTATAGTATGCTACTCTGTGTATGCACACATGTGCATACACCATAGTATAGTCTAATGTACTGGTGTATATGTTATGCACATTGCTCCCTGTAGCCTTTATACAGGGGTGGATTATGCTCATACTGCTGTGTTACTCCTATTTAGGTACCTCTGGCATTCCGCGGCGACAGCAGCCCGTTGCAGGTGAGAGTGTTATTATTTATCAGGAACGGTAATGCACAAATCTATCTGCCATGTGGCCATTCACAACATGTGCACATAATGTATGGTCCTGTCACAATATACAGGTTGGACTTGCAATGCATCACAATGACTATCCATGTGCCACACTTGCAAACTATGTGAATCATGTCACCTACATGAATCCTGACAAACTTTATTGCCAGATGTGTTGACAGCTGTCCATACAATGGTGGAGGAGCTGTTCACTTTAGGAACATACAACAGATCTGATCTACACATGTGATGGAATACAAACAGTACTACACAGTGGGATGGAGTATGGCCAGCACACAGGTTTCACCGGTGTGGATCATAGCCCTGCTATGAATGTCACACAGTGTGATGTGCTATTTTGACATGTCCATAACATCTATTGGCCTGGCTGCTGCACTGCCTACCTAACCTGAAAACATATCCCACATACCACCCTTTATCTGCATAACCCTGTTGTCAGTGGAGCATATATGTCATATGGGACAACACAGACAAGTGAAATAGATACCCATCACTATAATTTGGACAACACATGTACACACATGGCCATGGAGTATGGCCAGAGACATGGAGCAACACACACACACTAGAAGTGTTGTGCTTGTGTGTACACCCTGTCGTACAATGGCTACACATGATTCGGCCATGGCCTTTATATAATGGCCATAATGCAGATGTGTAATGCTAGACATCCTACAGGCCTGTGCACATCTTGTGTAGGCGTAACATCAATGCACCACATAGGATGTGTTGAACATCTTGAGGGTGTTGCAACATGACAGCAGTTACCTGTACAGTATCCACATCAGGCCACAGATACAGTACATTCCCATTGCTGGTGATGGACATAAATGCCATACTAGCTCCTCATGTGTGTGTGTGTGTGTGTGTGTGTGTGTGTAGTACACAGATGTCATGTGGGACATGGGGTACCAACGTGTTTTCCATGTCTGCACATAGTTGCCAGACTGCAGCAATATGGTTGCAGATGTGCAGGGGTGGCATCCGTATACCCATCAGTGACCTGTGTCACAACTTCCACATCATGGTTTAGTGTGTATACACCTCAGTGACATGGGTCACATTCCACAGTATATATGTATTGTATCTCAACACAGTCATGGCTATGAACCCTGTCTGTACATCACACTGTATAGCACTAGAGACTTCTCATGATTCCCTGCAATGGACATGCACATCAGCTAAATTTGCAGTATATCTGTAGGGTAGACAGACAACACTGAATTGGTACACCATTGCCCCACTGTATATTCGACAGGACACCATTGTGTTAAACATGTATGCATGTCATTGCACATGTCAGCAGACCACATGTCATACTACATGTGATTATCAAGGTCATATGCCACACATCAGGCAGGTGTACTGTTAACCTGTGCTGGTCCACATGGTGTAACACAGGGATGTATGCCAACCACTACTATGATTGTGTAATCTGCATGCAATCTGTTATCACACATGCATACTGTGTGCAACCTAAGGATGTATGATAGGTCTTTACACACAGTGCAGACTGGTTAAGTTGTTGACTGCAACTGAGCTGAAAATATAAGTATCTTGATTTTTAGATTATTTTTACAGATTACTGTTTTTAAAATTTAATATATATATAGCACTTTGTCTATTCTGTATCTTTACAAATCCTTATCTGTTTAAAAACTTTCATTTGTGTCTCTAGTGCTTGCTGTCTGTAGGCTATTGTTTTAACTGAAGCCTTTCCTCTGTGTAATTATCTTTTGGCTAGTGAGGGCTGGTTCTTTTGTGTTCTTGTAAAAAAAAAAAAAAAAAGCTGTTCTGGTATTTAAGCCCTAACTTTGATAGGGTTTCTGTCTTTACACACAGTGCAGACTGGATAAGTTGTTGACCGCAACTGAGCTGAAAATATAAGTATCTTGATTTTTTTTGATTATTTTTACAGATTACTGTTTTTAAAATTTAATATATATATATAGCACTTTGTCTATTCTGTATCTTTACAAATCCTTATCTGTTTAAAAACTTTCATTTGTGTCTCTAGTGCTTGCTGTCTGTAGGCTATTGTTTTAACTGAAGCCTTTCCTCTGTGTAATTATCTTTTGGCTAGTGGGGGCTGGTTCTTTTGTGTTCTTGTAAAAAAAAAAATTCTGTTCTGGTATTTAAGCCCTAACTTTGATAGGGTTTCTGTCTTTACACACAGTGCAGACTGGATAAGTTGTTGACCGCAACTGAGCTGAAAATATAAGTATCTTGATTTTTTGATTATTTTTACAGATTACTGTTTTTAAAATTTAATATATATATATAGCACTTTATCTATTCTGTATCTTTACAAATCCTTATCTGTTTAAAAACTTTCATTTGTGTCTCTAGTGCTTGCTGTCTGTAGGCTATTGTTTTAACTGAAGCCTTTCCTCTGTGTAATTATCTTTTGGCTAGTGGGGGCTGGTTCTTTTGTGTTCTTGTAAAAAAAAAAAAAAGCTGTTCTGGTATTTAAGCCCTAACTTTGATAGGGTTTCTGTCTTTACACACAGTGCAGACTGGATAAGTTGTTGACTGCAACTGAGCTGAAAATATAAGTATCTTGATTTTTTTGATTATTTTTACAGATTACTGTTTTTAAAATTTAATATATATATATAGCACTTTGTCTATTCTGTATCTTTACAAATCCTTATCTGTTTAAAAACTTTCATTTGTGTCTCTAGTGCTTGCTGTCTGTAGGCTATTGTTTTAACTGAAGCCTTTCCTCTGTGTAATTATCTTTTGGCTAGTGGGGGCTGGTTCTTTTGTGTTCTTGTAAAAAAAAAAAAAGCTGTTCTGGTATTTAAGCCCTAACTTTGATAGGGTTTCTGTCTTTACACACAGTGCAGACTGGATAAGTTGTTGACCGCAACTGAGCTGAAAATATAAGTATCTTGATTTTTTGATTATTTTTACAGATTACTGTTTTTAAAATTTAATATATATATATAGCACTTTGTCTATTCTGTATCTTTACAAATCCTTATCTGTTTAAAAACTTTCATTTGTGTCTCTAGTGCTTGCTGTCTGTAGGCTATTGTTTTAACTGAAGCCTTTCCTCTGTGTAATTATCTTTTGGCTAGTGGGGGCTGGTTCTTTTGTGTTCTTGTAAAAAAAAAAAAAAAAGCTGTTCTGGTATTTAAGCCCTAACTTTGATAGGGTTTCTGTCTTTACACACAGTGCAGACTGGATAAGTTGTTGACTGCAACTGAGCTGAAAATATAAGTATCTTGATTTTTTGATTATTTTTACAGATTACTGTTTTTAAAATTTAATATATATATATAGCACTTTGTCTATTCTGTATCTTTACAAATCCTTATCTGTTTAAAAACTTTCATTTGTGTCTCTAGTGCTTGCTGTCTGTAGGCTATTGTTTTAACTGAAGCCTTTCCTCTGTGTAATTATCTTTTGGCTAGTGGGGCTGGTTCTTTTGTGTTCTTGTAAAAAAAAAAATTCTGTTCTGGTATTTAAGCCCTAACTTTGATAGGGTTTCTGTCTTTACACACAGTGCAGACTGGATAAGTTGTTGACCGCAACTGAGCTGAAAATATAAGTATCTTGATTTTTTGATTATTTTTACAGATTACTGTTTTTAAAATTTAATATATATATATAGCACTTTGTCTATTCTGTATCTTTACAAATCCTTATCTGTTTAAAAACTTTCATTTGTGTCTCTAGTGCTTGCTGTCTGTAGGCTATTGTTTTAACTGAAGCCTTTCCTCTGTGTAATTATCTTTTGGCTAGTGGGGGCTGGTTCTTTTGTGTTCTTGTAAAAAAAAAAAAAAAAAGCTGTTCTGGTATTTAAGCCCTAACTTTGATAGGGTTTCTGTCTTTACACACAGTGCAGACTGGATAAGTTGTTGACCGCAACTGAGCTGAAAATATAAGTATCTTGATTTTTTAATTATTTTTACAGATTACTGTTTTTAAAATTTAATATATATATATAGCACTTTGTCTATTCTGTATCTTTACAAATCCTTATCTGTTTAAAAACTTTCATTTGTGTCTCTAGTGCTTGCTGTCTGTAGGCTATTGTTTTAACTGAAGCCTTTCCTCTGTGTAATTATCTTTTGGCTAGTGGGGGCTGGTTCTTTTGTGTTCTTGTAAAAAAAAAAAAAAAAGCTGTTCTGGTATTTAAGCCCTAACTTTGATAGGGTTTCTGTCTTTACACACAGTGCAGACTGGATAAGTTGTTGACCGCAACTGAGCTGAAAATATAAGTATCTTAATTTTTTTTGATTATTTTTACAGATTACTGTTTTTAAAATTTAATATATGTATAGCACTTTGTCTATTCTGTATCTTTACAAATCCTTATCTGTTTAAAAACTTTCATTTATGTCTCTAGTGCTTGCTGTCTGTAAGCTATTGTTTTAACTGAAGCCTTTCCTCTGTGTAATTATCTTTTGGCTAGTGGGGGCTGGTTCTTTTATGTTCTTGTAAAAATAAAAAAAAAGCTGTTCTGGTATTTAAGCCCTAACTTTGATAGGGTTTCTGTCTTTACACACAGTGCAGACTGGATAAGTTGTTGACCGCAACTGAGCTGAAAATATAAGTATCTTGATTTTTTTTGATTATTTTTACAGATTACTGTTTTTAAAATTTAATATATATATATAGCACTTTGTCTATTCTGTATCTTTACAAATCCTTATCTGTTTAAAAACTTTCATTTGTGTCTCTAGTGCTTGCTGTCTGTAGGCTATTGTTTTAACTGAAGCCTTTCCTCTGTGTAATTATCTTTTGGCTAGTGGGGGCTGGTTCTTTTATGTTCTTGTAAAAATAAAAAAAAGCTGTTCTGGTATTTAAGCCCTAACTTTGATAGGGTTTCTGTCTTTACACACAGTGCAGACTGGATAAGTTGTTGACCGCAACTGAGCTGAAAATATAAGTATCTTGATTTTTTGATTATTTTTACAGATTACTGTTTTTAAAATTTAATATATATATAGCACTTTGTCTATTCTGTATCTTTACAAATCCTTATCTGTTTAAAAACTTTCATTTGTGTCTCTAGTGCTTGCTGTCTGTAGGCTATTGTTTTAACTGAAGCCTTTCCTCTGTGTAATTATCTTTTGGCTAGTGGGGGCTGGTTCTTTTGTGTTCTTGTAAAAAAAAAAAAAGCTGTTCTGGTATTTAAGCCCTAACTTTGATAGGGTTTCTGTCTTTACACACAGTGCAGACTGGATAAGTTGTTGACCGCAACTGAGCTGAAAATATAAGTATCTTGATTTTTTTTAATTATTTTTACAGATTACTGTTTTTAAAATTTAATATATATATATATAGCACTTTGTCTATTCTGTATCTTTACAAATCCTTATCTGTTTAAAAACTTTCATTTGTGTCTCTAGTGCTTGCTGTCTGTAGGCTATTGTTTTAACTGAAGCCTTTCCTCTGTGTAATTATCTTTTGGCTAGTGGGGGCTGGTTCTTTTGTGTTCTTGTAAAAAAAAAAAAAGCTGTTCTGGTATTTAAGCCCTAACTTTGATAGGGTTTCTGTCTTTACACACAGTGCAGACTGGATAAGTTGTTGACCGCAACTGAGCTGAAAATATAAGTATCTTGATTTTTTGATTATTTTTACAGATTACTGTTTTTAAAATTTAATATATATATATAGCACTTTGTCTATTCTGTATCTTTACAAATCCTTATCTGTTTAAAAACTTTCATTTGTGTCTCTAGTGCTTGCTGTCTGTAGGCTATTGTTTTAACTGAAGCCTTTCCTCTGTGTAATTATCTTTTGGCTTGAGGGGGCTGGTTCTTTTGTGTTCTTGTAACAAATAAAAAAAAAGCTGTTCTGGTATTTAAGCCCTAACTTTGATAGGGTTTCTGTCTTTACACACAGTGCAGACGGGTTAAGTTGTTGACGGCAACTGAGCTGAAAATATAAGTATCTTAATTTTTTTTGATTATTTTTACAGATTACTGTTTTTAAAATTTAATATATATAAATAGCACTTTGTCTATTCTGTATCTTTACAAATCCTTATCTGTTTAAAAACTTTCATTTCTGTCTCTATTGCTTGCTGTCTGTAGGCTATTGTTTTAACTGAAGCTTTTCCTCTGTGTAATTATCTTTTGGCTAGTGGGGGCTGGTTCTTTTGTATTCTTGTAAAAAAAAAAAAAAGCTGTTCTGGTATTTAAGTCCTAACTTTGATAGCATTTCTGTCTTTACACACAGTGCAGACTGGTTAAGTTGTTGACTGCAACTGAGCTGAAAATATAAGTATCTTGATTTTTTGATTATTTTTACAGATTACTGTTTTTAAAATTTAATATATATATATAGCACTTTGTCTATTCTGTATCTTTACAAATCCTTATCTGTTTAAAAACTTTCATTTGTGTCTCTAGTGCTTGCTGTCTGTAGGCTATTGTTTTAACTGAAGCCTTTCCTCTGTGTAATTATCTTTTGGCTAGTGGGGGCTGGTTCTTTTGTGTTCTTGTAAAAAAAAAAAAAAGCTGTTCTGGTATTTAAGCCCTAACTTTGATAGGGTTTCTGTCTTTACACACAGTGCAGACTGGATAAGTTGTTGACTGCAACTGAGCTGAAAATATAAGTATCTTGATTTTTTGATTATTTTTACAGATTACTGTTTTTAAAATTTAATATATATATATAGCACTTTGTCTATTCTGTATCTTTACAAATCCTTATCTGTTTAAAAACTTTCATTTGTGTCTCTAGTGCTTGCTGTCTGTAGGCTATTGTTTTAACTGAAGCCTTTCCTCTGTGTAATTATCTTTTGGCTAGTGGGGCTGGTTCTTTTGTGTTCTTGTAAAAAAAAAAAAAAGCTGTTCTGGTATTTAAGCCCTAACTTTGATAGGGTTTCTGTCTTTACACACAGTGCAGACTGGTTAAGTTGTTGACTGCAACTGAGCTGAAAATATAAGTATCTTGATTTTTTGATTATTTTTACAGATTACTGTTTTTAAAATTTAATATATATATATAGCACTTTGTCTATTCTGTATCTTTACAAATCCTTATCTGTTTAAAAACTTTCATTTGTGTCTCTAGTGCTTGCTGTCTGTAGGCTATTGTTTTAACTGAAGCCTTTCCTCTGTGTAATTATCTTTTGGCTAGTGGGGGCTGGTTCTTTTGTGTTCTTGTAAAAAAAAAAAAAAAAAGCTGTTCTGGTATTTAAGCCCTAACTTTGATAGGGTTTCTGTCTTTACACACAGTGCAGACTGGATAAGTTGTTGACTGCAACTGAGCTGAAAATATAAGTATCTTGATTTTTTGATTATTTTTACAGATTACTGTTTTTAAAATTTAATATATATATATAGCACTTTGTCTATTCTGTATCTTTACAAATCCTTATCTGTTTAAAAACTTTCATTTGTGTCTCTAGTGCTTGCTGTCTGTAGGCTATTGTTTTAACTGAAGCCTTTCCTCTGTGTAATTATCTTTTGGCTAGTGGGGGCTGGTTCTTTTGTGTTCTTGTAAAAAAAAAAAATTCTGTTCTGGTATTTAAGCCCTAACTTTGATAGGGCTTCTGTCTTTACACACAGTGCAGACTGGTTAAGTTGTTGACTGCAACTGAGCTGAAAATATAAGTATCTTGATTTTTTTGATTATTTTCACAGATTTCTGTTTTAAAAATTTAATATATATATATAGCACTTTGTCTATTCTGTATCTTTACAAATCCCTATCTGTTTAAAAACTTTCATTTGTGTCTCTACTGCTTGCTGTCTGTAGGCTATTGTTTTAACTGAAGCCTTTCCTCTGTGTAATTATCTTTTGGCTAGTGGGGGGGCTGGTTCTTTTGTGTTCTTGTAAAAAAAAAAAAAAAGCTGTTCTGGTATTTAAGCCCTAACTTTGATAGGGTTTCTGTCTTTACACACAGTGCAGACTGGTTAAGTTGTTGACTGCAACTGAGCTGAAAATATAAGTATCTTGATTTTTTGATTATTTTTACAGATTACTGTTTTTAAAATTTAATATATATATATAGCACTTTGTCTATTCTGTATCTTTACAAATCCTTATCTGTTTAAAAACTTTCATTTGTGTCTCTAGTGCTTGCTGTCTGTAGGCTATTGTTTTAACTGAAGCCTTTCCTCTGTGTAATTATCTTTTGGCTAGTGGCGGCTGGTTCTTTTGTGTTCTTGTTAAAAAAAAAAAAAAAAGCTGTTCTGGTATTTAAGCCCTAACTTTGATAGGGTTTCTGTCTTTACACACAGTGCAGACTGGATAAGTTGTTGACTTCAACTGAGCTGAAAATATAAGTATCTTGATTTTTTGATTATTTTTACAGATTACTGTTTTTAAAATTTAATATATATATATAGCACTTTGTCTATTCTGTATCTTTACAAATCCTTATCTGTTTAAAAACTTTCATTTGTGTCTCTAGTGCTTGCTGTCTGTAGGCTATTGTTTTAACTGAAGCCTTTCCTCTGTGTAATTATCTTTTGGCTAGTGGGGGCTGGTTCTTTTGTGTTCTTGTAAAAAAAAAAAAAGCTGTTCTGGTATTTAAGCCCTAACTTTGATAGGGTTTCTGTCTTTACACACAGTGCAGACTGGTTAAGTTGTTGACTGCAACTGAGCTGAAAATATAAGTATCTTGATTTTTTGATTATTTTTACAGATTACTGTTTTTAAAATTTAATATATATATATAGCACTTTGTCTATTCTGTATCTTTACAAATCCTTATCTGTTTAAAAACTTTCATTTGTGTCTCTAGTGCTTGCTGTCTGTAGGCTATTGTTTTAACTGAAGCCTTTCCTCTGTGTAATTATCTTTTGGCTAGTGGGGGCTGGTTCTTTTGTGTTCTTGTAAAAAAAAAAAAAGCTGTTCTGGTATTTAAGCCCTAACTTTGATAGGGTTTCTGTCTTTACACACAGTGCAGACTGGTTAAGTTGTTGACTGCAACTGAGCTGAAAATATAAGTATCTTGATTTTTTGATTATTTTTACAGATTACTGTTTTTAAAATTTAATATATATATATAGCACTTTGTCTATTCTGTATCTTTACAAATCCTTATCTGTTTAAAAACTTTCATTTGTGTCTCTAGTGCTTGCTGTCTGTAGGCTATTGTTTTAACTGAAGCCTTTCCTCTGTGTAATTATCTTTTGGCTACTGGGGCTGGTTCTTTTGTGTTCTTGTAAAAAATAAAAAAAAAAGCTGTTCTGGTATTTAAGCCCTAACTTTGATAGGGTTTCTGTCTTTACACACAGTGCAGACTGGATAAGTTGTTGACCGCAACTGAGCTGAAAATATAAGTATCTTGATTTTTTGATTATTTTTACAGATTACTGTTTTTAAAATTTAATATATATATATAGCACTTTGTCTATTCTGTATCTTTACAAATCCTTATCTGTTTAAAAACTTTCATTTGTGTCTCTAGTGCTTGCTGTCTGTAGGCTATTGTTTTAACTGAAGCCTTTCCTCTGTGTAATTACCTTTTGGCTAGTGGCGGCTGGTTCTTTTGTGTTCTTGTAAAAATAAAAAAAAAAGCTGTTCTGGTATTTAAGCCCTAACTTTGATAGGGTTTCTGTCTTTACACACAGTGCAGACTGGTTAAGTTGTTGACTGCAACTGAGCTGAAAATATAAGTATCTTGATTTTTTGATTATTTTTACAGATTACTGTTTTTAAAATTTAATATATATATATAGCACTTTGTCTATTCTGTATCTTTACAAATCCTTATCTGTTTAAAAACTTTCATTTGTGTCTCTAGTGCTTGCTGTCTGTAGGCTATTGTTTTAACTGAAGCCTTTCCTCTGTGTAATTATCTTTTGGCTAGTGTGGGCTGGTTCTTTTGTATTCTTGTAAAAAAAAAAAAAAAAAGCTGTTCTGGTATTTAAGCCCTAACTTTGATAGGGTTTCTGTCTTTACACACAGTGCAGACTGGATAAGTTGTTGACAGCAACTGAGCTGAAAATATAAGTATCTTAATTTTTTGTTTATTTTTACAGATTACTGTTTTAAAATTTAATATATATATATAGCACTTTGTCTATTCTGTATCTTTACAAATCCTTATCTGTTTAAAAACTTTCATTTGTGTCTCTAGTGCTTGCTGTCTGTAGGCTATTGTTTTAACTGAAGCCTTTCCTCTGTGTAATTATCTTTTGGCTAGTGGGGGCTGGTTCTTTTGTGTTCTTGTAAAAAAAAAAAAAAGCTGTTCTGGTATTTAAGCCCTAACTTTGATAGGGTTTCTGTCTTTACACACAGTGCAGACTGGTTAAGTTGTTGACTGCAACTGAGCTGAAAATATAAGTATCTTGATTTTTTGATTATTTTTACAGATTACTGTTTTTAAAATTTAATATATATATATAGCACTTTGTCTATTCTGTATCTTTACAAATCCTTATCTGTTTAAAAACTTTCATTTGTGTCTCTAGTGCTTGCTGTCTGTAGGCTATTGTTTTAACTGAAGCCTTTCCTCTGTGTAATTATCTTTTGGATAGTGGGGGCTGGTTCTTTTGTGTTCTTGTAAAAAAAAAAAAAAGCTGTTCTGGTATTTAAGCCCTAACTTTGATAGGGTTTCTGTCTTTACACACAGTGCAGACTGGTTAAGTTGTTGACTGCAACTGAGCTGAAAATATAAGTATCTTGATTTTTTGATTATTTTTACAGATTACTGTTTTTAAAATTTAATATATATATATATAGCACTTTGTCTATTCTGTATCTTTACAAATCCTTATCTGTTTAAAAACTTTCATTTGTGTCTCTAGTGCTTGCTGTCTGTAGGCTATTGTTTTAACTGAAGCCTTTCCTCTGTGTAATTATCTTTTGGCTAGTGAGGGCTGGTTCTTTTGTGTTCTTGTAAAAAAAAAAAAAAGCTGTTCTGGTATTTAAGCCCTAACTTTGATAGGGTTTCTGTCTTTACACACAGTGCAGACTGGATAAGTTGTTGACTGCAACTGAGCTGAAAATATAAGTATCTTGATTTTTTGATTATTTTTACAGATTACTGTTTTAAAATTTAATATATATATATAGCACTTTGTCTATTCTGTATCTTTACAAATCCTTATCTGTTTAAAAACTTTCATTTGTGTCTCTAGTGCTTGCTGTCTGTAGGCTATTGTTTTAACTGAAGCCTTTCCTCTGTGTAATTATCTTTTGGCTAGTGGGGGCTGGTTCTTTTGTGTTCTTGTAAAAAAAAAAAAAAAAAGCTGTTCTGGTATTTAAGCCCTAACTTTGATAGGGTTTCTGTCTTTACACACAGTGCAGACTGGATAAGTTGTTGACTGCAACTGAGCTGAAAATATAAGTATCTTGATTTTTCTTTGATTATTTTTACAGATTACTGTTTTTAAAATTTAATATATATATATAGCACTTTGTCTATTCTGTATCTTTACAAATCCTTATCTGTTTAAAAACTTTCATTTGTGTCTCTAGTGCTTGCTGTCTGTAGGCTATTGTTTTAACTGAAGCCTTTCCTCTGTGTAATTATCTTTTGGCTAGTGGGGCTGGTTCTTTTGTGTTCTTGTAAAAAAAAAAAAAAGAAGAAGCTGTTCTGGTATTTAAGCCCTAACTTTGATAGGGTTTCTGTCTTTACACACAGTGCAGACTGGTTAAGTTGTTGACTGCAACTGAGCTGAAAATATAAGTATCTTGATTTTTTGATTATTTTTACAGATTACTGTTTTTAAAATTTAATATATATATATAGCACTTTGTCTATTCTGTATCTTTACAAATCCTTATCTGTTTAAAAACTTTCATTTGTGTCTCTAGTGCTTGCTGTCTGTAGGCTATTGTTTTAACTGAAGCCTTTCCTCTGTGTAATTATCTTTTGGCTAGTGGGGGCTGGTTCTTTTGTGTTCTTGTAAAAAAAAAAAAAAGCTGTTCTGGTATTTAAGCCCTAACTTTGATAGGGTTTCTGTCTTTACACACAGTGCAGACTGGTTAAGTTGTTGACTGCAACTGAGCTGAAAATATAAGTATCTTGATTTTTTGATTATTTTTACAGATTACTGTTTTTAAAATTTAATATATATATATAGCACTTTGTCTATTCTGTATCTTTACAAATCCTTATCTGTTTAAAAACTTTCATTTGTGTCTCTAGTGCTTGCTGTCTGTAGGCTATTGTTTTAACTGAAGCCTTTCCTCTGTGTAATTATCTTTTGGCTAGTGGGGGCTGGTTCTTTTGTGTTCTTGTAAAAAAAAAAAAAAAAGCTGTTCTGGTATTTAAGCCCTAACTTTGATAGGGTTTCTGTCTTTACACACAGTGCAGACTGGATAAGTTGTTGACTGCAACTGAGCTGAAAATATAAGTATCTTGATTTTTTGATTATTTTTACAGATTACTGTTTTTAAAATTTAATATATATATATAGCACTTTGTCTATTCTGTATCTTTACAAATCCTTATCTGTTTAAAAACTTTCATTTGTGTCTCTAGTGCTTGCTGTCTGTAGGCTATTGTTTTAACTGAAGCCTTTCCTCTGTGTAATTATCTTTTGGCTAGTGGGGCTGGTTCTTTTGTGTTCTTGTAAAAAAAAAAAGAAAAGCTGTTTCTGGTATTTAAGCCCTAACTTTGATAGGGTTTCTGTCTTTACACACAGTGCAGACTGGTTAAGTTGTTGACTGCAACTGAGCTGAAAATATAAGTATCTTGATTTTTTGATTATTTTTACAGATTACTGTTTTTAAAATTTAATATATATATATATAGCACTTTGTCTATTCTGTATCTTTACAAATCCTTATCTGTTTAAAAACTTTCATTTGTGTCTCTAGTGCTTGCTGTCTGTAGGCTATTGTTTTAACTGAAGCCTTTCCTCTGTGTAATTACCTTTTGGCTAGTGGCGGCTGGTTCTTTTGTGTTCTTGTAAAAAAAAAAAATTCTGTTCTGGTATTTAAGCCCTAACTTTGATAGGGTTTCTGTCTTTACACACAGTGCAGACTGGTTAAGTTGTTGACTGCAACTGAGCTGAAAATATAAGTATCTTGATTTTTTGATTATTTTTACAGATTACTGTTTTTAAAATTTAATATATATATATAGCACTTTGTCTATTCTGTATCTTTACAAATCCTTATCTGTTTAAAAACTTTCATTTGTGTCTCTAGTGCTTGCTGTCTGTAGGCTATTGTTTTAACTGAAGCCTTTCCTCTGTGTAATTATCTTTTGGCTAGTGGGGGCTGGTTCTTTTGTGTTCTTGTAAAAAAAAAAAAAAAAGCTGTTCTGGTATTTAAGCCCTAACTTTGATAGGGTTTCTGTCTTTACACACAGTGCAGACTGGATAAGTTGTTGACTGCAACTGAGCTGAAAATATAAGTATCTTGATTTTTTGATTATTTTTACAGATTACTGTTTTTAAAATTTAATATATATATATAGCACTTTGTCTATTCTGTATCTTTACAAATCCTTATCTGTTTAAAAACTTTCATTTGTGTCTCTAGTGCTTGCTGTCTGTAGGCTATTGTTTTAACTGAAGCCTTTCCTCTGTGTAATTATCTTTTGGCTAGTGGGGCTGGTTCTTTTGTGTTCTTGTAAAAAAAAAAAAAAAAAGCTGTTCTGGTATTTAAGCCCTAACTTTGATAGGGTTTCTGTCTTTACACACAGTGCAGACTGGATAAGTTGTTGACTGCAACTGAGCTGAAAATATAAGTATCTTGATTTTTTGATTATTTTTACAGATTACTGTTTTTAAAATTTAATATATATATATAGCACTTTGTCTATTCTGTATCTTTACAAATCCTTATCTGTTTAAAAACTTTCATTTGTGTCTCTAGTGCTTGCTGTCTGTAGGCTATTGTTTTAACTGAAGCATTTCCTCTGTGTAATTATCTTTTGGCTAGTGGGTCTGGTTCTTTTGTGTTCTTGTAAAAAAAAAAAAAAAGCTGTTCTGGTATTTAAGCCCTAACTTTGATAGGGTTTCTGTCTTTACACACAGTGCAGACTGGTTAAGTTGTTGACTGCAACTGAGCTGAAAATATAAGTATCTTGATTTTTTTGATTATTTTCACAGATTACTGTTTTAAAAATTTAATATATATATATATAGCACTTTGTCTATTCTGTATCTTTACAAATCCTTATCTGTTTAAAAACTTTCATTTGTGTCTCTAGTGCTTGCTGGCTGTAGGCTATTGTTTTAACTGAAGCATTTCCTCTGTGTAATTATCTTTTGGCTAGTGGGGGGGCTGGTTCTTTTGTGTTCTTGTAAAAAAAAAAAAAAAAAGCTGTTTCTGGTATTTAAGCCCTAACTTTGATAGGGTTTCTGTCTTTACACACAGTGCAGACTGGTTAAGTTGTTGACTGCAACTGAGCTGAAAATATAAGTATCTTGATTTTTTGATTATTTTTACAGATTACTGTTTTTAAAATTTAATATATATATATATAGCACTTTGTCTATTCTGTATCTTTACAAATCCTTATCTGTTTAAAAACTTTCATTTGTGTCTCTAGTGCTTGCTGTCTGTAGGCTATTGTTTTAACTGAAGCCTTTCCTCTGTGTAATTATCTTTTGGCTAGTGGGGGCTGGTTCTTTTGTGTTCTTGTAAAAAAAAAAAATGCTGTTCTGGTATTTAAGCCCTAACTTTGATAGGGTTTCTGTCTTTACACACAGTGCAGACTGGTTAAGTTGTTGACTGCAACTGAGCTGAAAATATAAGTATCTTGATTTTTTGATTATTTTTACAGATTACTGTTTTTAAAATTTAATATATATATATAGCACTTTGTCTATTCTGTATCTTTACAAATCCTTATCTGTTTAAAAACTTTCATTTGTGTCTCTAGTGCTTGCTGTCTGTAGGCTATTGTTTTAACTGAAGCCTTTCCTCTGTGTAATTATCTTTTGGCTAGTGGGGGCTGGTTCTTTTGTGTTCTTGTAAAAAAAAAAAAAAAAGCTGTTCTGGTATTTAAGCCCTAACTTTGATAGGGTTTCTGTCTTTACACACAGTGCAGACTGGATAAGTTGTTGACTGCAACTGAGCTGAAAATATAAGTATCTTGATTTTTTGATTATTTTTACAGATTACTGTTTTTAAAATTTAATATATATATATAACACTTTGTCTATTCTGTATCTTTACAAATCCTTATCTGTTTAAAAACTTTCATTTGTGTCTCTAGTGCTTGCTGTCTGTAGGCTATTGTTTTAACTGAAGCCTTTCCTCTGTGTAATTATCTTTTGGCTAGTGAGGGCTGGTTCTTTTGTGTTCTTGTAAAAATAAAAAAAAAAGCTGTTCTGGTATTTAAGCCCTAACTTTGATAGGGTTTCTGTCTTTACACACAGTGCAGACTGGATAAGTTGTTGACTGCAACTGAGCTGAAAATATAAGTATCTTGATTTTTTGATTATTTTTACAGATTACTGTTTTTAAAATTTAATATATATATATAGCACTTTGTCTATTCTGTATCTTTACAAATCCTTATCTGTTTAAAAACTTTCATTTGTGTCTCTAGTGCTTGCTGTCTGTAGGCTATTGTTTTAACTGAAGCCTTTCCTCTGTGTAATTATCTTTTGGCTAGTGGGGGCTGGTTCTTTTGTGTTCTTGTAAAAAAAAAAAAAAAAGCTGTTCTGGTATTTAAGCCCTAACTTTGATAGGGTTTCTGTCTTTACACACAGTGCAGACTGGATAAGTTGTTGACCGCAACTGAGCTGAAAATATAAGTATCTTGATTTTTTTGATTATTTTTACAGATTACTGTTTTTAAAATTTAATATATATATAGCACTTTGTCTATTCTGTATCTTTACAAATCCTTATCTGTTTAAAAACTTTCATTTGTGTCTCTAGTGCTTGCTGTCTGTAGGCTATTGTTTTAACTGAAGCCTTTCCTCTGTGTAATTATCTTTTGGCTTGAGGGGGCTGGTTCTTTTGTGTTCTTGTAAAAATAAAAAAAAAAGCTGTTCTGGTATTTAAGCCCTAACTTTGATAGGGTTTCTGTCTTTACACACAGTGCAGACGGGTTAAGTTGTTGACGGCAACTGAGCTGAAAATATAAGTATCTTAATTTTTTTTGATTATTTTTACAGATTACTGTTTTTAAAATTTAATATATATAAATAGCACTTTGTCTATTCTGTATCTTTACAAATCCTTATCTGTTTAAAAACTTTCATTTGTGTCTCTAGTGCTTGCTGTCTGTAGGCTATTGTTTTAACTGAAGCCTTTCCTCTGTGTAATTATCTTTTGGCTAGTGGGGGCTGGTTCTTTTGTGTTCTTGTAAAAAAAAAAAAAAAAGCTGTTCTGGTATTTAAGCCCTAACTTTGATAGGGTTTCTGTCTTTACACACAGTGCAGACTGGATAAGTTGTTGACTGCAACTGAGCTGAAAATATAAGTATCTTGTGTTTTTGATAATTTATACAGATTACTGTTTTTAAAATTTAATATATATATATATAGCACTTTGTCTATTCTGTATCTTTACAAATCCTTATCTGTTTAAAAACTTTCATTTGTGTCTCTAGTGCTTGCTGTCTGTAGGCTATTGTTTTAACTGAAGCCTTTCCTCTGTGTAATTATCTTTTGGCTAGTGGGGGCTGGTTCTTTTGTGTTCTTGTAAAAAAAAAAAAAAAGCTGTTCTGGTATTTAAGCCCTAACTTTGATAGGGTTTCTGTCTTTACACACAGTGCAGACTGGTTAAGTTGTTGACTGCAACTGAGCTGAAAATATAAGTATCTTGATTTTTTGATTATTTTTACAGATTACTGTTTTTAAAATTTAATATATATATAGCACTTTGTCTATTCTGTATCTTTACAAATCCTTATCTGTTTAAAAACTTTCATTTGTGTCTCTAGTGCTTGCTGTCTGTAGGCTATTGTTTTAACTGAAGCCTTTCCTCTGTGTAATTATCTTTTGGCTAGTGGGGGCTGGTTCTTTTGTGTTCTTGTAAAAAAAAAAAAAAGCTGTTCTGGTATTTAAGCCCTAACTTTGATAGGGTTTCTGTCTTTACACACAGTGCAGACTGGATAAGTTGTTGACTGCAACTGAGCTGAAAATATAAGTATCTTGATTTTTTTGATTATTTTTACAGATTACTGTTTTTAAAATTTAATATATATATATAGCACTTTGTCTATTCTGTATCTTTACAAATCCTTATCTGTTTAAAAACTTTCATTTGTGTCTCTAGTGCTTGCTGTCTGTAGGCTATTTTGTCCCACCCTCCCGCCCTTTTGGTGTCTTGCTCTTATACTTGGTGGCTTTGCAGTTGCCCGCCCCTACTGTGACACTCCTCCCAGTCTAGTGTCATTAGCTCATTCTGCCTAATACAGAGAGAACATTTGATAAGGCCTTCTGTTCCTCCTTTTTCCCTTTCAAAAAGTAAAACAAAACTTTTTTTTTTTTCGCCTGAACCTCCTTGTGTTCTGACTGTGCTTCTCAAACATTTTGGAATTATACAGTATATTTCAGAGCATTTATTATAACTGTAATAGCCTTAATATTGCTACAACTCAAGTGCTCTAGGTTGCACTGCATCTGAAGTGTTTGTGTGTTTTAGCTGCTTTTCTGTATATATAGACTTTTCTGTTTCTTTTACTAAATAAGCTCTGTAAAGTTGTTTTATTGCATTTCTGCCTGTATTTCTGAGTTTTTTTTGCACTTTTAAAGTTTGTTTTTGCTTAGTTTAATTGGTAGGCTACACACTCAAGTGCACTAGCTGAATTAAAGCATTTACTGTGTTTCTATACCTAATTTCTGCTACTTTGTAAAAAAAAAAAAAAAAAATATCCTTGTTTCCCGCCTTTACTGAACTAGAATAGTCCAGTCTTCAGGTATTGCTGATCTCTGGGCTGTGTCATAGTTCCTGTGTTGCCCATATCCTTATTTGGATAGGAGGAAGCTTCTTTGTTCACCAGTGAGAGTGGGGAGCTCTGAGCAGCCTATCTGTCCCTTGAGGAGTGGTTCCAGCCCAGTGACCTGTAGCTTATGGGCCGTTTTGGGCCATTTCCTATCTCTTTCTAACCCCTGCTTTAAAGCCAGCTTTAGCGCACTTTTGCGCTTGTAATTTAAAGTTTGTCCTGTTTTTTGCATTTACCTGTTGAGGCTACACACTCAAGTACGCTAGCCTGTGTCACATATTTACTGCATTTTCCTGCTATTTGTTGACAAAAGAAAACAAAAAAAAATTATTATCCTTGTTTCCCGTCTTTCCAAACCTAGAGTGGTCCAAATACAGGCTTTGCTGTATTCTGGACTTTTGGAAAGTTCCTGTGTTGCCATTTCCTTTCTTGGATTAAGGGAGGCTTCTTTGTTCACCAGTGGCAGTGGGGAGCTTAGAGCAGCCTATCTATCCCTGGAGGAGTGTTCCCAGCACAAGAATCTGGTAGTCTACTGGCCATTTTGGGCCAATTTCTAGCTCTTTCAAATCCCCCTGTATAAAACCCGCTTTGGCAAGGTTTTTGCACTTGTTACTACTCAGCCAAGCTCCTCGTGGTCCTGCAGAGTGGTGCTAGCAGCAGAGAGGCTAAAAGAGTGACTGCTAACCTGATAAGTGTTTTTTCCTGCTACTACTTGGGCGACTGTCCGATCTAGCTAAACTGCAAATATTTCTGCTTCTAGAACTGTTTTAAACTGTCTAAAGTTGTTTTTGCACCTGCACTTTTAAAGTTTGTCCTGTTTGTTGCATTTACTTGTTGAGGCTACACACTCAAGTGCGCTAGCCTGTGTTACATATTTATTGCAATTTCCTGCTGTTTGTTGCAAAAAAGAAAAAAAAAAAGTTATCCTTGTTTCCCATCTTTCCTGACCTAGAGTAGTCCAAATACAGGCTTTGCTGTATTCTGGACTTTTGGAAAGTTCCTGTGTTGCCATTTCCTTTCTTGGATAGAGGGAGGCTTCTTTGTTCACCAGTGGCAGTGGGGAGCTTGGAGCAGGCTATCTGTCCCTGGAGGAGTGTTCCCAGCACAGGAATCTGGTAGTCTGTTGGCTGTTTTGGGCCAATTTCTAGCTCTTTCAAGTCCGCCTGTATAAAACCCGCTGTAGCGGCTTTGCGTGATTTTGTGCATAGCGCTTCATCGAGCAGCGCCGCTTATTTGGGTTTGAGCCTTGGAACTGATCTAGTTCTCATAATAAACACCCTATTCCTATGCTAAAGCCTAGCACTTGCTCACTAAAGCAATTATATAAGTCAGCACTAAAAAATTAAAAGCACTACACCCTCACAAACTCCCCTTGAGTAACTTGTTCCCCATTGGCCCTTTTTTCAATTATAAAGGAATTCCCAATACTATTCTAGCATGTCCAAAGGTCAGTTGTCAATCTCCTCTCCGGTCCAGCTGGTGAACCTGGGAATCTTGAGGCAATGTTACAACTGCCTAATGTACACAGACAACCCTCTCCTCCTCCCAACAAATTCCAACACATGTGAGAGATGCAACCATATAGCCAAACTGGAGGCTAAGCTCTCTCAACTCAGTACTGGCGTAACCAGTCAGGAGGAGAAGGAAACCACACTCACTACAATTCCAGTCTCACATAGACCTACCACGACAGCAAACCAAACACATAAACACACAAAAACATACTTGAGGCTCTAAATAAAAATCTGCCTAAGCAGCAGAGACCTCCAAAGCAGACACCCAAGCAACCGCTACCCCAAAACAAAACACATGCAACACATAGCTCACAAAGCCAGTGTGCCGAACAGTCACAGCCCTTAAGGCTAAACAACACACCTGATACACTTGTAATAGGTGACTCTATCATCAGGCACACTGACGTCCCGCTCACCAGGCTGAACAAGGAGAAGGTCACGGTGAGCTGCCTATCGGGTGCTAGGATCCGCCACATAACACAAGCACTCAGGTCACTCCAAGGCAAGTACAAATATGACTCAGTCATTGTCCATGCTGGTGTGAATGACCTGAGACATACCTCCCTGGACTACATGAAAAGAGACATAGAGGAGCTCTCTGGGCATGTAGCCCAGGCCGGTATGACCCTGACCTTGAGTAGCATCTTACCCTCACCAAGAATGATGCCACAGTATGAAGACAAGATTATCAATTTCAACAATTGGCTTAAGTATTGGTGTCATTCAAAGGGGATCCAATGCCTGTCAGCCTGGGATGACATGCTCGACAAGCCACGATGCTTCGCTAGGGACGGCTTGCACCTGTCACCCCTGGGCTTTCGGATATTGGCAAAGGCTCTTGCTACCCCCATAGTGCCTTTTTAGGCAAGGCTCAAAAGACAAACCCACCTCCATAGGTATCACAAGGGATAAGAAACTAAGAGTAATGCTACTCAACGCCAGAAGTCTAAACCTCAAGATGCATGCACTGAAACTCTCCTTAGCATGGAGAACATCGATATCTGTGCAGTAACAGAAACCTGGTTCAGGACTCCCGAGAGCACCCCAGCACTACCAGGTTATACCTCATACCATGCTTTTCGCCCCAAAACTTGGACCGAACCACAAAAGGAGGGGAGTATCGATATTCATCAAAGATACCCACACCTCCAGGTTGGTGGCAAAGCACGAAGCATCAGAGACTATCCATGTGCAACTAACAGTGGGTAAAACTGCCTTCCAGTTTATAGCCTGCTACAGACCACCCTCCCAAACCCAGGAACCCCACTCGGCCTTCCTGAGAACACTGGAAAATATGAAGGTCTCTACACCATTATATTGGGTGACTTCAACTACCCAAACATAGATTGGGAGCATTACTCTAGCTCCAACACCCTTGCCCAAAGGTTCCTAGAATTCATAAACTCAAATGCTATGGAACAACTTGTTACCACTCCCACAAGAGGGGAAAACATACTGGACCTGATCATCACCAACATGGGGACTCTATGCTCCAGACCAGAAGTGTATCCCTCACTGGTAAGATCAGACCATAAACTGATCTCACTGGATATTCACATCCGACCCCACCCCTGCCCAGAAAACCACAGTGAAAAACTTCTCTAAAGCAAATTTCACACTCCTCAAAACCGAGGTGGAATCCTTCAAAGCTCCCGGGCCTGTGGAAAATATGGCCAGACTGCAGAATCCTTTATAAATGCATTCTATGAACACCTTCAGGAATGCATGGATCATGCAATCCCAAATAAAACCAAGACCCAATCCTCCAAAGGCAGACGACCTGTCTGGTGGACCCCAGCCATAAACAAACTATACAATAGAAGGAGGAAGCTACTACATGATAGAGCAAAATCCCTAAAAGGGAAGGCATCTCTGATCAGTATTAGCAAAAAACTAAGGGCACTCATAAAATCGTCAAAGGCCAGCTTCGAGAGAAAAATTGCACAGGACACTAAAGATAATCACAAGGCTTTCTTTAGTTATGTTAGGAACCTGGGTGGGAATTCCCAGATATGCTCAGAATTAGTCCAAAATGACAAAAATACACAGATCCCACAGACATTGCCAACATCCTAGCTGACAGGTTCAGCGCAACCTTCTCCCCCTCCCCACCAAAAGGGCAAATATCTATCCCAGCAGAGTGCTGCCCCCGACATCTCAGATGCTCAGGTGGGAGCCGCCCTCTCCAAAGCAAAAAACACAGCATCAATGGGACCAGACGGTGTCCCAGGCTGCGCTTACATGAACTCCAAGAAGAGCTAAACCCAAACATAAAACTACTGTTCAATCTCAGCCTTACTACAGGATATGTACCCAAAGAGTGGCGTACAGCAACAGTGGTCCCTCTCCACAAAGGTGGTGCCTCAACGGACCCTGGAAACTATCGCCCCATAAGCCTGACTAGCTTGGTCTGCAAAGCTATGGAAAGGATCATCATGGACCTCATAAATAAAGATATTGGGGACCTACAGACACTGGATCCTACCCAGTTTGGCTTTGTTAAGGGCAGATCCTGCCTCTTAAACCTGGTTGACTTCTTTGAAACAGTCACCAAGGCCATTGACAAGGGGAAGGTGGTCCACACAGCCTATCTGGACCTCGCAAAAGCCTTCGATACAATACCCCACTCGGGCATTATAGATAAGCTCACCAGCTTAAATATAAACCCCTATGTCACTAGATGGGTTGCAAACTGGCTCAAGGACAGAACCCACATGGTTAGAATTGCTGGAGCCATGTCAGACTCCAAACCAGTTACAAGTGGCGTCCCACAAGGCTCAGTCCTGGGACCTCTCTTGTTTGGTATATATTTCGGAGGTACAGGCCAACACGGAAGGACTGTGGCTGACCAAGTTCGCAGATGACTGCAAACTGGGTGCCATAATCAACTCTCCAGCCGACACAAGCATCCTCCAAAAGGGCCTCATAGAAACAGACAACTGGTGCCAGAGCCATGGCCTCAAGCTAAATGCCAAAAGTGTATAGTCATCCCTTTGGCAAAACAAAGTGCCCACAAATTACCACATAGGTGGTAATCCATTAAGTACAGAAGAAGTCATTAGGGACCTGGGGACCCAAGTTGATAGCAATCTCTCATTTGACAACCACGTGGCCAAAGTGGTTAGAAAAACATTTTATATAGCCCACCTAATCATGAAGGGATTCACATCTAGATTAGGGAGGTCATCGTGCCTCTTTACTCATCCTCATCAGGCCCATAATCGAGTACAATGCCCCTTTGGGATGTACCTTACCAAACACCTGCAGCAACTGGAAAGACCCCAAAATTACCTCACCAAGAGGATCAAAGGGCTCAAACAGATGCCATATGCTGCCCGGTTAAAGAAACTCCAGCTCTACTCAGTGGCATACCACCTGCTCAGAGGTGACCTGTGCCTGACGTATAAGGCCATGTCCAACCCGAATTAAGGGACATGCTGCACCTCAAAAATCCAAATCCCATCGAGCTACACGCCGAGACTTGAACCTCAGCACTGAAATAAATAGGACATGCTGGAGGGACAGATTCATAACCCAGAGGCTCCCTTCACTATGGAATAAAATCCCAGTCCAGGTTAGGCAGAGTCCCTCATTGACTCTCTTCAAGAGGAATCTTGATGAGTGGATGGGAGATCATAGGTTTACCCGGTATCACTTCTGTGTCACTGTTAGACAGAGGCACAGTATACTAACCTCGAAAAAGGGCATAGCAAAATTAATTTAAAATGGGTGGCGAAAGCCAAACATACTCTGGCTAGGCTTATAAATGCCCTAGGGCAGATAGCCTAGTATGAACCTATGAACCTATGAACCTATGAACTACCACTATTATTGTCTGCGCTGCATGCCATCTGTCATATCACATGCATGTTGCATGCCTTCTTTATATCACATGTGTGTGTGTGTGTGTGTGTGTGTGTGTGTGTGTGTGTGTGTGTGCGTGTGTGTCTATTGTATAGATTGTAATGTACAGTTCTTGTCTGCCCTCACAGGTGATGTAGGTGCATTGCCCTCCTGCAGTACATCAGATTTAGTGTCCCCACAGACTCTAGCATTGATGATGAACATATGATTGGGTCACAGGCAGAGTTGTCAGGGGCTGAAACTGTGCCATTGGTTGCCATTCCATCTATATCCACCTCATCCCCACACACAGATCCCATACCTGCATATAACCCATCACCAGTGGCCATAAAGGAAGGACAGTTGGCATGTGGTAGCTTGGAGCAGGAAAGTGTGGGGGTTATGGAATGTGTGCCTGCACACCATGGTGTCAGCCAAACTACTGGTGGTGCCCCACACAGGCACGTGGCCAGTGCTGCCCATAGTAGGACCTCTGCCAACATGCTCCTGCACGACAGAGCACAGCAGCTGGTGTCACCAGACACATGTTTCAGGCTGTAATGGAAGCACAGGCACATGCTGAATGGTGCAACAGAGAAGATCCGAGGCTACAGAGGGCTGCTGTCCGTTCTTTAAACAACAGCATCCAGGCAATGGTAAACGCCAATAGCAGATTGCTGATGCTTTGGCTAGACCGTTGGGTGACATGGTTGGAGTCCTTGACCAAGGCATGACAATTCGCGAGCGTGAGCTGTCTGTGTTGGAACATCTGGTAGGAGTGAGGCATGGGGCACGTGGATGTAGGCCTGCTACATCAACTGTGTCAGGTCTACATGTACAAGCTACCTCACATGCCCGCTCCCATAGTGGCGGTAGCAGCAGCAGTGCATCTGGTGCTGTGCTGTCCACACCACAACATAGCAGGCCACGTGCACATGGCCCAGGATGGTCCCAACAGGGACACGGTTCCAGGGGACAAGTGACGCCAGTCAGTACCCAATCTGCACCTCTGTCTGATAGTGCCCGTGCAACCCCTGGCAGGCACAGGTCACATGTCCGTGGCGGACACTGTGAACTGTAAAACCTTACCTGTACAGTCTGCAGCTGTCAATAATACCCCTGGGTAGGCCAGACACATGGGAGAACTGTGTGCAGAAAAACTTTCAACGGGGAAGCATTTCCTCTGTGTAATTATCTTTTGGCTAGTGGGGGCTGGTTCTTTTGTGTTCTTGTAAAAAAAAAAAAAGAAAAGCTGTTTCTGGTACTTAAGCCCTCACTTTGATAGGGTTTCTGTCTTTACACACAGTGCAGACTGGTTAAGTTGTTGACTGCAACTGAGCTGAAAATATAAGTATCTTGATTTTTTGATTATTTTTACAGATTACTGTTTTTAAAATTTAATATATATATATATATATATATATAGCACTTTGTCTATTCTGTATCTTTACAAATCCTTATCTGTTTAAAAACTTTCATTTGTGTCTCTAGTGCTTGCTGGCTGTAGGCTATTGTTTTAACTGAAGCATTTCCTCTGTGTAATTATCTTTTGGCTAGTGGGGGCTGGTTCTTTTGTGTTCTTGTAAAAAAAAAAAAAAAAAAAAAGAAAAGCTGTTTCTGGTATTTAAGCCCTAACTTTGATAGGGTTTCTGTCTTTACACACAGTGCAGACTGGTTAAGTTGTTGACTGCAACTGAGCTGAAAATATAAGTATCTTGATTTTTTGATTATTTTTACAGATTACTGTTTTTAAAAAAAAAAATATATATATATATATATATATATATATATATATATATATATATATATATAGCACTTTGTCTATTCTGTATCTTTACAAATCCTTATCTGTTTAAAAACTTTCATTTGTGTCTCTAGTGCTTGCTGGCTGTAGGCTATTGTTTTAACTGAAGCATTTCCTCTGTGTAATTATCTTTTGGCTAGTGGGGGCTGGTTCTTTTGTGTTCTTGTAAAAAAAAAAAAAAAGAAAAGCTGTTTCTGGTATTTAAGCCCTAACTTTCATAGGGTTTCTGTCTTTACACACAGTGCAGACTGGTTAAGTTGTTGACTGCAACTGAGCTGAAAATATAAGTATCTTGATTTTTTGATTATTTTTACAGATTACTGTTTTTAAAATTTAATATATATATATATAGCACTTTGTCTATTCTGTATCTTTACAAATCCTTATCTGTTTAAAAACTTTCATTTGTGTCTCTAGTGCTTGCTGGCTGTAGGCTATTGTTTTAACTGAAGCATTTCCTCTGTGTAATTATCTTTTGGCTAGTGGGGGCTGGTTCTTTTGTGTTCTTGTAAAAAAAAAAAAAAGAAAAGCTGTTTCTGGTATTTAAGCCCTAACTTTGATAGGGTTTCTGTCTTTACACACAGTGCAGACTGGTTAAGTTGTTGACTGCAACTGAGCTGAAAATATAAGTATCTTGATTTTTTGATTATTTTTACAGATTACTGTTTTTAAAATTTAATATATATATATATATATATATATATATATATATATATATATATATATATATATAGCACTTTGTCTATTCTGTATCTTTACAAATCCTTATCTGTTTAAAAACTTTCATTTGTGTCTCTAGTGCTTGCTGGCTGTAGGCTATTTTGTCCCACCCTTCCGCCCTTTTGGTGTCTTGCTCTTATACTTGGTGGCTTTGCAGTTGCCCGCCCCTACTGTGACACTCCTCCCAGTCTAGTGTCATTAGCTCATTCTGCCTAATATAGGGAGAACATTTGATAAGGCCTTCTGTTCCTCCTTTTTCCCTTTCAAAAAGTAAAACAAAACTTTTTTTTTTCTTTCGCCTGAACCTCCTTGTGTCCTGACTGTGCTTCTCAAACATTTTGGAATTATACAGTATATTTCAGAGCATTTATTATAACTGTAATAGCCTTAATATTGCTACAACTCAAATGCTCTAGGTTGCACTGCATCTGAAGTGTTTGTGTGTTTTAGCTGCTTTTCTGTATATATAGACTTTTCTGTTTCTTTTACTAAATAAGCACTGTAAAGTTGTTTTATTGCATTTCTGCCTGTATTTCTGAGTTTTTTTGCACTTTTAAAGTTTGTTTTTGCTTAGTTTAATTGGTAGGCTACACACTCAAGTGCACTAGCTGAATTAAAGCATTTACTGTGTTTCTATACCTAATTTCTGCTACTTTGTAAAAAAAAAAAAAAAAAAAAAAAAAAAAAAAAAATATCCTTGTTTCCCGCCTTTACTGAACTAGAATAGTCCAGTCTTCAGGTATTGCTGATCTCTGGGCTGTGTCATAGTTCCTGTGTTGCCCATATCCTTATTTGGATAGGGGGAAGCTTCTTTGTTCACCAGTGAGAGTGGGGAGCTCTGAGCAGCCTATCTGTCCCTTGAGGAGTGGTTCCAGCCCAGTGACCTGTAGCTTATGGGCCGTTTTGGGCCATTTCCTATCTCTTTCTAACCCCCTGCTTTAAAGCCAGCTTTAGCGCACTTTTGCGCTTGTAATTTAAAGTTTGTCCTGTTTTTTGCATTTACCTGTTGAGGCTACACACTCAAGTACGCTAGCCTGTGTCACATATTTACTGCATTTTCCTGCTATTTGTTGAAAAAAAGAAAAACAAAAAAAAAAATTATTATCCTTGTTTCCCGTCTTTCCAAACCTAGAGTGGTCCAAATACAGGCTTTGCTGTATTCTGGACTTTTGGAAAGTTCCTGTGTTGCCATTTCCTTTCTTGGATAAAGGGAGGCTTCTTTGTTCACCAGTGGCAGTGGGGAGCTTAGAGCAGCCTATCTATCCCTGGAGGAGTGTTCCCAGCACAAGAATCTGGTAGTCTACTGGCCATTTTGGGCCAATTTCTAGCTCTTTCAAATCCCCCTGTATAAAACCCGCTTTGGCAAGGTTTTTGCACTTGTTACTACTCAGCCAAGCTCCTCGTGGTCCTGCAGAGTGGTGCTAGCAGCAGAGAGGCTAAAAGAGTGACTACTAACCTGATAAGTGTTTTTTCCTGCTACTACTTGGGCGACTGTCCGATCTAGCTAAACTGCAAATATTTCTGCTTCTAGAACTGTTTTAAACTGTCTAAAGTTGTTTTTGCACCTGCACCTTTAAAGTCTGTCCTGTTTGTTGCATTTACTTGTTGAGGCTACACACTCAAGTGCGCTAGCCTGTGTTACATATTTATTGCAATTTCCTGCTGTTTGTTGCAAAAAAGAAAAAAAAAAAAGTTATCCTTGTTTACCATCTTTCCTGACCTAGAGTAGTCCAAATACAGGCTTTGCTGTATTCTGGACTTTTGGAAAGTTCCTGTGTTGCCATTTCCTTTCTTGGATAGAGGGAGGCTTCTTTGTTCACCAGTGGCAGTGGGGAGCTTGGAGCAGGCTATCTGTCCCTGGAGGAGTGTTCCCAGCACAGGAATCTGGTAGTCTGTTGGCTGTTTTGGGCCAATTTCTAGCTTTTTCAAGTCCGCCTGTATAAAACCCGCTGTAGCGCGGCTTTGCGTGATTTTGTGCATAGCGCTTCATCGAGCAGCGCCGCTTATTTGGGTTTGAGCCTTGGAACTGATCTAGTTCTCATAATAAACACCCTATTCCTATGCTAAAGCCTAGCACTTGCTCACTAAAGCAATTATATAAGTCAGCACTAAAAAATTAAAAGCACTACACCCTCACAAACTCCCCTTGAGTAACTTGTTCCCCATTGGCCCTTTTTTCAATTATAAAGGAATACCCAATACTATTCTAGCATGTCCAAAGGTCAGTTGTCAATCTCCTCTCCGGTCCAGCTGGTGAACCTGGGAATCTTGAGGCAATGTTACAACTGCCTAATGTACACAGACAACCCTCTCCTCCTCCCAACAAATTCCAACACATGTGAGAGATGCAACCATATAGCCAAACTGGAGGCTAAGCTCTCTCAACTCAGTACTGGCGTAACCAGTCAGGAGGAGAAGGAAACCACACTCACTACAATTCCAGTCTCACATAGACCTACCACGACAGCAAACCAAACACATAAACACACAAAACATACATGGAGGCTCTAAATAAAAATCTGCCTAAGCAGCAGAGACCTCCAAAGCAGACACCCAAGCAACCGCTACCCCAAAACAAAACACATGCAACACATAGCTCACAAATCCAGTGTGCCAGGCACAGCCCTTAAGGCTAAACAACACACCTGATACACTTGTAATAGGTGACTCTATCATCAGGCACACTGGCGTCCCGCTCACCAGGCTGAACAAGGAGAAGGTCACGGTGAGCTGCCTATCGGGTGCTAGGATCCGCCACATAACACAAGCACTCAGGTCACTCCAAGGCAAGTATAAATATGACTCAGTCATTGTCCATGCTGGTGTGAATGACCTGAGACACCTCCCTGGACTACATGAAAAGAGACATAGAGGAGCTCTCTGGGCATGTAGCCCAGGCCGGTATGACCCTGACCTTGAGTAGCATCTTACCCTCACCAAGAATGATGCCACAGTATGAAGACAAGATTATCAATTTCAACAATTGGCTTAAGTATTGGTGTCATTCAAAGGGGATCCAATGCCTGTCAGCCTGGGATGACATGCTCGACAAGCCACGATGCTTCGCTAGGGACGGCTTGCACCTGTCACCCCTGGGCTTTCGGATATTGGCAAAGGCTCTTGCTACCCCATAGTGCCTTTTTAGGCAAGGCTCAAAAGACAAACCCACCTCCATAGGTATCACAAGGGATAAGAAACTAAGAGTAATGCTACTCAACCCCAGAAGTCTAAACCTCAAGATGCATGCACTCGAAACTCTCCTTAGCATGGAGAACATCGATATCTGTGCAGTAACAGAAACCTGGTTCAGGACTCCCGAGAGCACCCCGGCACTACCAGGTTATACCTCATACCATGCTTTTCGGCCCCAAAACTTGGACCGAACCACAAAAGGAGGGGGAGTATCGATATTCATCAAAGATACCCACACCTCCAGGTTGGTGGCAAAGCACGAAGCATCAGAGACTATCCATGTGCAACTAATAGTGGGTAAAACTGCCTTCCAGTTTATAGCCTGCTACAGACCACCCTCCCAAACCCAGGAACCCCACTCGGCCTTCCTGAGAACACTGAAAAATATGAAGGTCTCTCCGAACACCATTATATTGGGCGACTTCAACTACCCAAACATAGATTGGGAGCATTACTCTAGCTCCAACACCCTTGCCCAAAGGTTCCTAGAATTCATAAACTCAAATGCTATGGAACAACTTGTTACCACTCCCACAAGAGAGGAAAACATACTGGACCTGATCATCACCAACATGGGGACTCTATGCTCCAGACCAGAAGTGTATCCCTCACTGGTAAGATCAGACCATAAACTGATCTCACTGGATATTCACATCCCGACCCCACCCCCTGCCCAGAAAACCACAGTGAAAAACTTCTCTAAAGCAAATTTCACACTCCTCAAAACCAAGGTGGAATCCTTCAAAGCCCCCGGGCCTGTGGAAAATACGGCCCAGACCGCAGAATCCTTTATAAATGCATTCTATGAACACCTTCAGGAATGCATGGATCATGCAATCCCAAATAAAACCAAGACCCAATCCTCCAAAGGCAGACGACCTGTCTGGTGGACCCCAGCCATAAACAAACTATACAATAGAAGGAGGAAGCTACTACATGATAGAGCAAAATCCCTAAAAGGGAAGGCATCTCTGATCAGTATTAGCAAAAAACTAAGGGCACTCATAAAATCGTCAAAGGCCAGCTTCGAGAGAAAATTGCACAGGACACTAAAGATAATCACAAGGCTTTCTTTAGTTATGTTAGGAACCTGGGTGGGAATTCCCAGATATGCTCAGAATTAGTCCAAAATGACAAAAAATACACTGATCCCACAGACATTGCCAACATCCTAGCTGACAGGTTCAGCGCAAACTTCTCCCCCCCTCCCCACCAAAAGGGCAAATATCTATCCCAGCAGAGTGCTGCCCCCCCGACATCTCAGATGCTCAGGTGGAGCCGCCCTCTCCAAAGCAAAAAACACAGCATCAATGGGACCAGACGGTGTCCCAGGCTGCGTCCTACATGAACTCCAAGAAGAGCTAAACCCAAACATAAAACTACTGTTCAATCTCTGCCTTACTACAGGATATGTACCCAAAGAGTGGCGTACAGCAACAGTGGTCCCTCTCCACAAAGGTGGTGCCTCAATGGACCCTGGAAACTATCGCCCCATAAGCCTGACTAGCTTGGTCTGCAAAGCTATGGAAAGGATCATCATGGACCTCATAAATAAAGATATTGGGGACCTACAGACACTGGATCCTACCCAGTTTGGCTTTGTTAAGGGCAGATCCTGCCTCTTAAACCTGGTTGACTTCTTTGAAACAGTCACCAAGGCCATTGACGAAGGGAAGGTGGTCCACACAGCCTATCTGGACCTCGCAAAAGCCTTCGATACAATACCCCACTGGCATTATAGATAAGCTCACCAGCTTAAATATAAACTCCTATGTCACTAGATGGGTTGCAAACTGGCTCAAGGACAGAACCCACATGGTTAGAATTGCTGGAGCCATGTCAGACTCCAAACCAGTTACAAGTGGTGTCCCACAAGGCTCAGTCCTGGGACCTCTCTTGTTTGGTATATATTTCTCGGAGGTACAGGCCAACACGGAAGGACTGTGGCTGACCAAGTTCGCAGATGACTGCAAACTGGGTGCCATAATCAACTCTCCAGCCGACACAAGCATCCTCCAAAAGGGCCTCATAGAAACAGACAACTGGTGCCAGAGCCATGGCCTCAAGCTAAATGCCAAAAGTGTATAGTCATCCCCTTTGGCAAAAACAAAGTGCCCACAAATTACCACATAGGTGGTAATCCATTAAGTACAGAAGTCATTAGGGACCTGGGGACCCAAGTTGATAGCAATCTCTCATTTGACAACCACGTGGCCAAAGTGGTTAGAAAAACATTTTATATAGCCCACCTAATCATGAAGGGATTCACATCTAGATTAGGGGAGGTCATTGTGCCTCTTTACTCATCCCTCATCTGGCCCATAATCGAGTACAATGCCCCTTTTGGGATGTACCTTACCAAACACCAGCAGCAACTGGAAAGACCCCAAAATTACCTCACCAAGAGGATCAAAGGGCTCAAACAGATGCCATATGCTGCCCGGTTAAAAAAACTCCAGCTCTACTCAGTGGCATACCACCTGCTCAGAGGTGACCTGTGCCTGACGTATAAGGCCATGTCCAACCCGAAATTAAGGGACATGCTGCACCTCAAAAAATCCAAATCCCATCAAGCTACACGCTCGAGAGACTTGAACTTCAGCACTGAAATAAATAGGACATGCTGGAGGGACAGATTCATAACCCAGAGGCTCCCTTCACTATGGAATAAAATCCCAGTCCAGGTTAGGCAGAGTCCCTCATTGACTCTCTTCAAGAGGAATCTTGATGAGTGGATGGGAGATCATAGGTTTACCCCGGGTATCACTTCTGTGTCACTGTTAGACAGAGGCACAGTATACTAACCTCGAAAAAGGGCATAGCAAAATTAATTTAAAATGGGTGGCGAAAGCCAAACATACTCTGGCTGGGCTTATAAATGCCCTAGGGCATATAGCCTAGTATGAACCTATGAACCTATGAACCTATGAACTACCACTATTATTGTCTGCGCTGCATGCCATCTGCCGTATCACATGCATGTTGCATGCCTTCTTTTATATCACATGTGTGTGTGTGTGTGTGTGTGTGTGTGTGTGTGTGTGTGTGTGTGTGTGTGTGTGTCTATTGTATAGATTGTAATGTACAGTTCTTGTCTGCCCTCACAGGTGATGTAGGTGCATTGCCCTCCTGCAGTACATCAGATTTAGTGTCCCCACAGACTCTAGCATTGATGATGAACATATGATTGGGTCACAGGCAGAGTTGTCAGGGGCTGAAACTGTGCCATTGGTTGCCATTCCATCTATATCCACCTCATCCCCACACACAGATCCCATACCTGCACATATCCCATCACCAGTGGCCATAGAGGAAGGACAGTTGGAATGTGGTAGCTTGGAACAGGAAAGTGTGGGGGCTATGGAAGGTGTGCCTGCACACCATGGTGTCAGCCAAACTACTGGTGGTGCCCCACACAGGCACGTGGCCAGTGCTGCCCATAGTAGGACCTCTGCCAACATGCTCCTGCACGACAGAGCACAGCAGCTGGTGTCACCAGACGCATGTTTCAGGCTGTAATGGAAGCACAGGCACATGCTGAATGGTGCAACAGAGAAGATCCGAGGCTACAGAGGGCTGCTGTCCGTTCTTTAAACAACAGCATCCAGGCAATGGTAAACGCTCAATAGCAGATTGCTGATGCTTTGGCTAGACCGTTGGGTGACATGGTTGGAGTCCTTGACCATGGCATGACAATTCGCGAGCGTGAGCTGTCTGTGTTGGAACATCTGGTAGGAGTGAGGCATGGGGCACGTGGATGTAGGCCTGCTACATCAACTGTGTCAGGTCTACATGTACAAGCTACCTCACATGCCCGCTCCCATAGTGGCGGTAGCAGCAGCAGTGCATCTGGTGCTGTGCTGTCCACACCACAACACAGCAGGCCACGTGCACATGGCCCAGGATGGTCCCAACAGGGACACGGTTCCAGTGGACTAGTGACGTCAGTCAGTACCCAATCTGCACCTCTGTCTGGTAGTGCCTGTGCAACCCCTGGCAGGCACAGGTCACATGTCCGTGGCCGGACACTGTGAACTGTAAAACCTCACATGTACAGTCTGCAGCTGTCAATAATACCCCTGTGTAGGCCAGACACATGGGAGAACTGTGTGCAGACATACACGCACACACTGGACACATATGTAGGGCACCGCAACACACACATGCATAACATCCACACATGCCAAATTAGATCAAAGGCCCAAACCCACACACATGATGTCATCCAATGGTGCAGCCTAGGCCTCTGGCAAACATTAACACCCTGTGCATATGATGATGCCTGTGCCGCATCCCTGACATCCACACCATTAGTGCAGGGACATGCTCATATGGTCTGATGCACAGGGTGAACAGACTAGGATGATATGTGTAGTTTACAAATGTTGACAACTGTTGACAGTGAGCAGATATACCATGTAGTACAGGTGTACAATACTGTTAACAGTATGTGTCTTGTGTAACAACCGTACATGCATGTTGGTCATGTTGTTCTGCTGTCCTTCTTCAGGTCTAATTGCACGTGCCGGTGGATGTCAGTGTTTGCAGTTAAGTGTCCCATATGTCAATGTGGACTACTCACAGGTATGTATGAATATACCAGCATGCACCGTGTAGCTGCCACATACCAGTGAGAATGTCCCACGTTACAAACACATCTACTGTTCCAAGAGCATGATAGCTGTGTATTAAGCTACTGTGGCCACAGACGTGACATCCATAAAGGGTGACATCACAGGTACAGTTACATGGAGTGGTGAGGAAAGAGAGTGGTCTAGCTGATTACAAGGGTAGAGGCCAGTGGGAAGTGTGATGCCTCAATGGGAATCAGTAATACACGTTCCCATGACAGGATGCCAACACACAACTGCATCCACACACTCAAGTATTGACACACATGTATTCAGTGACACTGTAACACACACACACACACACACACACACACACACACACACACACACACACACTCACGGCTTCACCGACACAGTAACACACACTCGCAAACAGTTGCTACTGGTGTGCTGAAGACCCCCTGCCTATGTGCAAATCATCATTACAGTACTGTGCACCTACATGACGCGCCACAGAGAATACACATGTATAGGTAGTCAGTACGGCCTAAGATCGGGGACATCAACACAGATAGTTGAATGCATCACCTGCATGGTGGGTGGGGTCCTATCAGTTCAGTATGGTAACATACATCCTCACCCCAGGGGCCAGTCAGCCCTACATAAACACACTGTGGCATTCAGTAATTAATACACCTATGTCATGCACATACAGATACCTCACATATGTGAGATACATGCCCCTGCCTATGTTCTGCTTTATACATTGCAGTCTGTACAGATGTGTACACTAGTGTACAGGAGATTGAGTAACAATTGAGATGTATTCCTTACAATACGTGACAAATATGGACACACACGCAACCACACATGCCAGTACTGTGAATCTCAGACCTGCCTAGCTCATGTTATGTATGTCAGACATACAGCAGTATTGCACGCATTACAAACTGTACTGATGCTTTCTGTGCCAACAATGCTGATATATGCACTAGGGACATCATATCTATTAACAGGTGTCAAGTGATTTACCTTCGCTATCACCCTGACCGTTGTGTGTTATGTTCTTCAATTAACAAAAGCATTGCTTACCGGTTACACAGGGTATTGTAGGACCGCTTGTGACACACCTGTGAGCTGTCCACAGCAAACATCCATCTGCAAAGATGCCCCACCACTTAGTTATTTAAACATATCTGTCCATACCTGTGGTACATCTTTCTGTACATTCAGCATATCACCATATACAGTTGGCAATGTTGAGGCTGCATTGCAGCTGCATGATGTACCAGGTTACACACCACCTGCATACATCAGCAACTGCACATGCATGTTATCTGAACGCACAACACTACGAATACAGGAGTGCAGGTCCTACAATCCTGACATTTGGTCATGTTTGTAGGCATTACAATTGGTGGTTATGTGTAATAACACACATGACACATGGACTGTTGTATGATATGATGGGTTACCAGTACAGAGGGGATGTTATCTCTGTCAACATTGATATCACACCTTATGTACTGTTAGCATTCAGCAGCCATGGACCTACATTCCATGTGCATGTATGTAATGGCTGTAGCCACCTGTTTGCACAAAGAACTACAACAGCTATGCTATTTACAGGTAAGTTGTGTGTGTGGCATGTACATACCCAGGGAAGGTACATGTATGTCATATTCATACATGAGGGTGTGTACTGGTGTACAGCAACAGACATCTGCTAATAGTGGACAGTACTGAGAGCCCTTGGTATGTGTACAGCTGACCTGGTCACAGACAGTGGTATCACTGCATTGCATATCACATGATGCAACTGTGTCAGTGCATGTGTACTATCTACAGTTGATGTAGAGCTTAGTACAGTACACAGGTCAAGGGTCACATGGTGGCATACTTGTCTGTCATACAACATGTATGGTTGTGTGGTGGTGGTCCGAGGGCATGGTGGTGTCTGCAGTTTACATCCTAGAATGCAGCATGTGACACTGTGTCCTGCACATGGCTCATCTGTGATGCTTTTCATGGGGGAACAGTCACTACATGTGAGTGGCCTTTATGTATGTGGGTACACCACCTGGAGCGGTCCGTACCTGTGTTATGGCCCACATGTCTGGTTCTGAGGTATATGGTGGTAGTGCTATTGTGCACTACAGAGACATCAGCCAGGTGTTCCTCACTGCACAGATGTCAGTACTCCCCATTGTTGGATCTACAGTGGCCAGCTGTGAATATGGACGCTACACATCTAGCACGGGTTAGCATAAGAAAACAATGCAGTTGTCCTGTAGATGTATGGGAGTTAACCTGTGTTTAGGACATTTGCCTTGGAATGGCACTGTGTAGGCGGATGCAACTTGGGTAATATCCACACTCCCTTATATCATGGATGCATGTAATATGTGTCAAAGGCCTGCCTACTGTCAGCCATGTCATTCCAGAATGACAGCTGATTTGTTAAAGACCGCTGTCAAATATATGTAGAGCAGCATTCCCACTAACAATGACAACTACCAACACCAGAGCCCATTACAATGTGTTATTTACATCTACCTGTAATAGCATGGCCACTGTGGCCCTCCGTGTTTAGCATCAGAGTGCACCCCAGTCAGCCCTGTGCTACTAGGAGTATGAGCATGCCCAGTATATCCTTGTGTAGATGGACACATAGTAGTGCATTCTGACCAGCCCTGTACTACTAAATGTGTGAGCATGCCCCCTGTGCTACTAAGTGTATGAGCATGCCCAGTATATCCTTGTGTAGATGGGCATATAGTGCATTCCGAACAGCCCTGTGCTACTAAGTGTATGAGCATGCCCAGTGACACCTTGTGTTGGTTATGTGCCTCTGTGTATGGGCATGGCCATTGTAACCCTGTATAGTGGTAGTAGTCATCCATTCCACAGATGGGCATACTCCAGGTCAGGATGGATTCATACTTTAAACACACAGGTTCACAGGTATGTACATCTTAACTGCCAGTATCCCTGTTGATGTCCGCATTCCCAGACGGTCATAATGACAGCCTTGACAAGTGCAGTCTGTGTGGCATGATTCGTATATATGTAGTATTGTAATAGTAATCTGTAAATAGGTAGGTGTTTTGTACCCGACACTGGCATGTGTGTGTATGTCTGTCCCCGTTTGCCGGTGGACTCTAAATTGCTTTTAGACTGGCCATACTCCATACGTTTCTTATACCCATTGTTAGCAAGGCCGATGATGTCACCCATCTACAAATACACTTCTGGGAGGACTGTGTCCTAGTAATCTCGGTAGCGTGTTCTGTAACTGCGTAATTCTGTAGTGTAATAAAGTAATTAGGTCGGTGTTCTAATCCCAGCCATGCCAAGTGTGTGTGTGTGTGTGTGTGTGTGTGTGTGTGTCTCCATCTGTCTGGGGACAGAATAATGCTTTTAGACTGCTCACACTCCATACAATCCCTATTGCCGTCTTTGCCAATGCTGATGATGTCACCCACCTAGAAGTACACCTCTGGGAGTGCTGTGTCCCAGTAATCTCAGTAGTGTATTTTGTAACTGCGTAATGTTGTAGTGTGATAAGGTAGTTAGGTCAGTGTTCTAATCCCAGCCATGCCAACTGTGTGTGAGTGTGTGTGTGTGTGTGTGTGTGTGTGTCTCCGTCTGCCTGGGGACAGAATAATGTTTTTAGACTGCTCACACTCCATACAATCCCTATCGCCATCTTTGCCAATGTTGATGATGTCACCCACCTAGAAGTACACCTCTGGGAGTGCTGTGCCCCAGTAATCTCAGTAGTGCGTTCTGTAATTGCGTAATGCTGTAGTGTGATAAGGTAGTTAGGTCGGTGTTCTAATCCCACCCATGCCAACTGTGTGTGAGTGTGTGTGTGTGTGTGTGTGTGTGTGTGTGTGTGTGTGTCTCCGTCTGCCATACAATCCCTAGCGCCGTCTTTGCCAATGCTAATGATGTCACCCACCTAGAAGTATACCTCTGGGAGTACTGTGCCCTAGTAATCCCGGTAGCGCATTCTGTAACTGCGTAATGCTGTAGTGTGATAAGGTAGTTGAGTCGGTGTTCTAATCCCAGCCATGCCAACTGTGTGTGTGGGTGTGTGTGACTCCATCTGCCTGGAGACAGACTAATGCTTTTAGACTGCTCACACTCCATACAATCCATATCACCATCTTTGCCAATGCTGATAATGTCACCCAACTAGAAGTACACCTCTGGGAGTGCTGTGTCCCAGTAATCTCGGTAGCCCATTCTGTAGCTGTATAATGCTGTGGTGTGATAAGGTAGTTAGGTCAGTGTTCTAATCCCAGCCATGCCAAGTGTGTGTGTGTGTGTGTGTGTGTGTGTGTGTCTGTGTGTGTGTGTGTGTGTGTGTGTGTGTGTGTGTGTGTGTGTGTGTGTGTGTGTGTGTGTGTGTGTGTGTCTCCGTTTGCATGGGGACAGAATAATGCTTTTAGACTGCTCACACTCCATATAATCCCTATTGCTGACTTTGCCATTGCTGATGACGTCACCCACCTAGAAGTACACCTCTGGGAGTGATGTGTCGCAGTAATCTCGGTAGCATGTTCTGTAACTGCGCAATGCTGTAGTGTGATAGAATAGACAGGTAGGTGGTTTATTCCAAGGCATTACAGGTGTGTGTGTTTGCAGTCATATCCTAGGTGTTGGTGTCTCTGAGTGGCTAGCTACTGGATGTGTTGAGGAGTGTGTTTTGTTGTTTTCCTATATAGTGCCCATAAATGTCACAATCAGCCAAGAGACTTGGTTGGCAAGATATACACATACATTCGGCAACAGGTCTGGTGAGTAATGTCAGCAGCCCTAATCTTACCCTTAATACAGTCTGAACCCGTGTAACACACAGAAACACACTTGCCTTGATATGAACACCAGTACATAATGCAGGAGGCGCATGTGGTTTCCTTTTCCTTCTTGTCTAATGCTTTGGTGTCACTGTTGAGATATATATTCTATATCTACATATGTTTATGTATATGTATATGTGTGTGTGTGTGTGTGTGTATATATATATATATATATATATATATATATATATATATATATATATATATATGTGGACATTAGCACACATAAATGTACATGATGGAATACATGTCCTATGCTGTTGAATGCCTGTGATGGATGATCTGTACGTGATAACCTCAGATGTACATATATCTGCTATGGCTTATAGGCCCAGCAGACCAGCCCAGCCCAGAACACTACAATAAAGTGAGCAAACACCATCCCCTCGGGTTTTTCCACACTCTACACTACCGCTGTATACATGTGGGGAAATTTGAACAAACAATCCTATAAAATGAGAAGGGCTGCAGCAGGCAACATAGACCAACATGTGCAGGAGGCTGAGGGTGGTGAGGATGTGAATGCTGCTGAACAACCCTCAGTGAGGAGACAGAGAAGACTGTACAGACCCAGGGTAACCTACCAGGGGCTACATGAGCTGGAGATAGTGGAGTGCTATTGGGTGGACAGAGACCTCCTTCAGCAGATTGTTGAGCTGTGCCAGCCACACCTGACATATCGAACAGGCCAAGGGGAACCCATCCCAGTGGATACCAAGGTATGTGTAGGTCTAGGTATACTAGCCACAGGTACCTCCCAAAGCACAACTGGGGATATAATGGGGATCTCACAGGCATCTGCATCCAGGGTATTCCACCAGTTCCTGGATTCCATGTCACTACATGCCAGTGAGCACGTACATTTCCTCAACAGACGTGAGGTGTTGACCAGCAATATGCGTTTCTTCCACCAAATGGCAGACTACCCTGGGGTAGTGGGTGCTATAGCCTGCACTCATGTATGCATCAAAGCACCACCCAGTGAGCAAGGTAGAGCCTACATTAACAGCAGGGGCATCCCCTCCATCAACTGCCAGGTCATATGCGATACCCAGGGCATTATACTGAATGTGTGTGCTGGCTGCCCTGGAAGCTATGATGATTCCGATATATGGCATCTGACACAGCTGTACCACAGCTTTGCCAATATGGACATCCCTTACGGTCACCTAGTGGGGGATGCTGGGTACCCACTGGAGCTGTGGCTGATGATACCCATAAGAAATGCACACACACCTGAACAGCGATGCCATAATGAGGCACATGCACAGGCCAGACATATAATAGAGCGTGTATTTGGGATGCTCAGGTCACGGTTCCGGTGTCTGGACACATCCGGTAGAGCCTTGCATTATTCACCAGCTACATGCACCCAAATTGTTATGATATGTGCTATGCTACACAATATGATCCTACGGAAACAGCTGCAGCAGGAACAGCATGAGGCAGGGCCACACATCCCCCCACCAATGCCAAGGGCTATACAGGCACAGAGTGACTCAGAGGAGGAACAACCTGAGCCGGACCCAGTAGGTGGAAGGAGGCGTACCCAGAATGACCTGGCCTTGGCAAAGAGGCAACGCATAGCATATGCACTGACATAGTAGGGACCCAGGGAATGTCACCCTCTCACTCGTACAGACAGTAAAAGGGATGCCAAACATGACACTGCCTGTGCTCAGCCATGTATAGGACATGCACTATGTGCATCCGACATAGACAGCCCTCCAGCACCATCCTCAGGTCTGGCACACCCTCAAGGTAAGTCAATCAACCTACCAGTTGGCAGTTGTGTTAGAATGTGTTGGTACCTGCAGCTATGGTATGGATGTGAGCATGCAAGGGAATTTGGTGGCCGAATGTTAAGGCAGCAGACAGTAGACATCCATAGTGGCACCATGACACCTGTAGCACATACAGTGGTCACCATAGTAGCCAGTAGTACACAGGATGTCATAACCCACTGCGGGTAATG